>NC_091439.1:102612291-103212291 GCF_964237555.1 Oryctolagus cuniculus
AGCCAGCAGATGGAAGATCTCTCTGTCTCTGTCTATCTCTGTCTATCTCTCTCTCTCTCTCTCTCTCTAACTTTACTTTCAAATAAATAATCTTGAATAAATTTGTTATTCAAAAGCAATAGGAATCAAATATTTTATGATTATTTTTATTATTATATAATTCCTATTGAACCAATGAATTTAATATTATTAAATAGTTGCAACTGGCAGAAGTGACATCAGACTATCCCAAAATCTTGGGCAGCCATATATGATGGTACTATGCATTTCTCAAACACAGCAAGGCTGAACTAGCACATTAAATTAGGTATTTGAAATTATAAGAGATCAGCCGGTGCCGCGGCTCACTAGGCTAATCCTCCGCCTAGCGGCGCCAGCACACCAGGTTCTAGTCCCGGTCGGGGCACCGGATTCTGTCCCAGTTGCCCCTCTTCCAGGCCAGCTCTCTGCTGTGGCCAGGGAGTGCAGTGGAGGATGGCCCAGGTGCTTGGGCCCTGCACCCCATGGGAGACCAGGAGAAGTATCTGGCTCCTGCCATCGGATCAGCGCGGTGCACCGGCCGCGGCAGCCATTGGAGGGTGAACCAATGGCAAAAGGAAGACCTTTCTCTCTGTCTCTCTCCCACTGTCCACGCTGCCTCTCAAAAAAAAAAAAAAAAAAAAAAAAAAAAGAAAGAAAGAAATTATAAGAGATCTTGTGATATTTTCCATATGTGGGTCACCCTTCATCACAATTAAATGTTGACTTATTAAAGTCCAATTGTGTTTTTTAACATCTTGTCTTGCTTTCTTGTAATCCACATACACACAACACATTTCCTTATTTTACTGTTTCATCTTCTGGTTTGACTAAAGAAGTTTAAAGGGGACTTAATGAGAATAAAATGGGTTTTATAAACATAAAATCCAGGTCTTGGGGAAGTTTGATGATATTTCTCTCCCACAAGAGAAAAGAATGTTATAATAAAAATGCATAAATATTGAATTAACTGAAATTGTTGAATCAAACTCTGAATTTTAGTTGGTTTTAATGGGGATACATGACAATGACATAGTTTCCTTAAATATCATGGACTTAAAATACTGCCAACTGCACTTTAACTGGGCCTTTAAGTCATGTGTTGAGCCTGTGAAGGTGAAGAATTCTATCAATTTTATCCTACTCTTCCCTTGCCCTCTACATTGTACATCTCTGAATAGATTTTTCAAATAATTTCACTGAAATAGAGACTCTCAGATTCCCCTCTGGCAGACCTATAAATCACATGCTCTAACAGTGACTTCTATTTTCTGGGCCTTCTCTATTTTCCTATTAGCTCTCACATAAGATTGTTGTCTACCTCTCTACTCCCATGAGGTATAAAATTATATCCTTAAGCATGAGGTTTGGGTTTTCTTGTGGATCAGCTAATTTAGCTTTTTACGTGTGTCATGAGAGTAACAATAATTTATTTTGAACTTCGGTTCAGAGCTGTTTCTGAACTTCCAACATTTCTATTGCTGTCACAAATGACTGCCTGTCTATAACAGCAATGATTCCAAAAACTTGCCTCTGAGCCTGCCAGCTAACAATGCAATTGCAGGACTAAAGGACCTAACTTATGATAAATGGTCAAGTGCTTTAGGGTTGTTATCTATATAATACAAAGAACCTTGCTGATGACCTTGTGGAGCCCTCAACACCTGGTCAAGGAATAAATAAATGTAATTGCCCAAGACTCACATGTAGGGAGATAAAGGGGGCAGAGGAGGCTGAACCATATAGGTAGCGCTACAAACTTCATTTAGTCTTTAGATTGAACCTCACTCTTGCCGATTCATCTCCTCTCCTGTTGTTCTACCATGGAGCGTCTGAAACATAGTGCAGCAGACAAAGCAAATCTGCGGGAGACAGCAAAAGGATGGGTGATCATAAAGAATCATCCAAAAACAAGATGAGGGAGTGTCATTTACAAAATATCCAAGATGATGGCTGATACATAGTTTTCAGTCCTACAACTACATTTTATACTTATTGTTCTGTTTTTTAAAAAAATAATAAGAAATTCAAAATAAATTTGAACCAACCCACAGCAAAGGAAGCAGCATGTTGCAGAATTATCTATTTGAAAGTCTTTAAATACATGAAAATGTAAGTTCATGGAAAATGGGAATTGAAAGATTAGTTTATTTTGCAGAAAAAATTGAAAGCCATTAATTTTATACTTATTTATTTTATAGATTAGTTAATTTTGGTGGGAAAAATTTTGAAATACATGATTTTGAGGGTTTTTTCTTTCTTTCTTTTTTTCTTCTTCTTCTTTTTTTTTTTTTTTTTTTTGACAGGCATAGTTAGACAGTGAGAGAGAGAGTTGGTTCACCCCCCAAATGGCCGCCACGGCTGGCGCGCTGCACCGATCAGAAGCCAGGAGCCAGGTGCTTCCTCCTGGTCTCCCTTGTGGGTGCAGGGCCCAAGCACTTGGGCCATCCTCCACTGCCCTCCTGGGCCACAGCAGAGAGCTGGACTGGAAGAGGAGCAACCAGGACAGAATCCAGCGCCCCAACTGGGACTAGAACCCGGTGTGCCGGCACCACAGGCGGAGGATTAGCCTAGTGAGCTGCAGCACTGGCAGAGGGTTTTTTCTTAATAGTACACATTTTCCACAAACTTTTTGAAGGGCCCTTGAAGTATTATGTGGAAAATTTTCTGAGGAAGTGAAAGAACTGAGTAAAAGGACGAAACTGTAGTCAAACAATAAATGAGGTAAGTATAAATTCATTTCTAATAGATACATCTCACAATTTATAAATTCAAAACAATTGAAAAATTACAAACCCAAGATTAAATTGAACTAATAGAATATCTTAGTAGTGAAATTTTTGAATTGTTTTAAGACTAGAAATTGGCTTCTTTTTAAATGGTTAGCCAAAAATATTTACATTCAGATGAGCTTATAAGAATGCTATCTCTCAAACTTGTTATTTTTTGAAACACTGTTATTATTAGAATCCTTTCTTGTAGCTAAAGTATATGTCCTTTTAGAATTTTCATTTCCCCAAAAAATTACTTTAAAAAAGTTAATTCTACATTATTCCAGCTTCAACCATGTTCACTGTCAATCTAGAGGATTCATGTGATGACATTCTATGTTCCAATTTCAATCTTAGTCACAAAAGCAAGCCTTCTAATTCTGTCACCATTTAATGATAGACAGATGACTTTACACTCATTTGACCTTTTCCAGGCTCTCTTGTTTGATTAGCAGCCCATTCCTGTTCTCTTGCAATAAAAGGTAGAATGGATTAGCCATTCAGAATTCAGAATATTTAAGTAGTTAAAGCATAACAACAGACCACTGCTGGCATTTAATGCAGACATTAAAATTCTAATGACTCATTCCCTTGTCACAGATGAGGAAAGGAATAAAAATAGACATAACATGGATCTGTTCCTCTGAAACTAATTATAACAGGAATTTGAGATGGTGAAGACTTCATCCATTCATGTAAATCAACATTTCCTTTAACTTGTTGGAGAAGCCCTTGAGATTGGCCAAAATTTAGGGCTTTTGAGTATAGAACCAGGTTAGTATAGGGTTAAGTATTAAAAGAGATTTTTTTAAAAACAGAGGGTAATGTAAGAGAAGCTAGACTCCTTTATTAAGGGCATCATTTAAGAGAAAATTTGATTTTCAAAAGAGGAAAAATTTAGACTAAGAAACAAATTGAAATCACTGTATGAGAAGAAATGAATATGTATGAAGCCATTCCTTTTTTCCTTATGCCATCAACCTATAATCCCCAATATGATAAACTGTCCTTTTCCTACATTATAGCAAATAATAGTCAAAATAATACAATAAGTATGTATCTTGAACAAAGGGAGGTGCTTTGCAAGGTGCTTGCATTATCACAATGACTAAACAGCACGTTGTTGGCCTTCCTGCCGCCTAGTAAGAGCAACATTAATCAAATGATCACATAAAGAAATAGAACATTGTCAGGTAGTAAGTGAAGTCAGAAGGTGACACAGTGCTCGTGAGAACTTGTAATGGAGGAATTGACCAAGGGGGGAGGTCCAAGAAGACTTAGCCAAGAGAGCTGTGATTGATTGAGGCTTAAAGGAGAGGGAGAGTTCATTAGTGAAGGGCAGGGAAGACTCCTGGTAGAGTGAGCAGTCTGAAAAGACAAAAAAGGATCAAGCATGGTAGTTTTGAGAAAATGAAAAATCCGTATGTTTGCACAAAAGTTGTAGGGAAGAACATAACCCAAGATGAGTTGTAACTCATAACCCACATTAAAGTATCTTGGCCTTTTAAAGAACAATGAAAAAGGATGTGTGTGAATGCGAGCAGATTTCTATTTCACATGCATTATTTTTGTTTCATATGTATGATTCACATTAGTACACTGAGGAGAAGGTTTGCTGGGTAGCAAGTCATGAAGAGATCAGTTTGGAAGCTACTGGATGGTTCAAATCCAAGATGACTGACTACAACTAGGAAAACTTATCTTTCAGTGTCAGCACTGTGGTGCAGCAGGTTAACCCCCTGGCCTGAAGCACCAGCATCCCATATGGGCGCCAGTTGGAGACCCAGCTGCTCCACTTCCAATCCAGCTCTCTGCTATGGCCTGGGAAAGCAGTAGAAGATGGCCCAAGTCCTTGGGCCCCTGCACTCACATGGGAGACCCAGAAGAAACTCCTAACTCCTGGCTTTGGTTCGGCCCATCTCCGGCCATTGCGGCCAACTGGGAAGTGGACCGTTGGATGGAAGACTTTCTCTCTCTCTACCTCTCCTCTCTCTGTGTAACTCTGACTTTCGAATAAACAAATAAATCTTTAAAAAAGAAGAACTTACCTTTTGCAGACAACTTGGAGTAGCAGATCAAGCCACCACCTGCAATGTCAGCATCCTATATGGATGATTCCCAATGGCTGCAAGAGCTGGGAATAGATCAGGCAGAAGCCAGGATCCAGGTGCTTCTTGCTGGTCCCATATGTGGGCGCAGGGCCCCAAGCACTTTGACCATCTTCCTCTGCCTTCCCAGGAGCATTAGCATAGAGCTGGATTGGAAGTGGAGAAGCCAGTTTTTAAACTGGAGTCCATATGGGGTGTCAGCACCATAGGTGACAGCTTTACCCTGACCTCATATTAATTTATTTTTGAAAGGTCAAGATAGAGATAAACAGTTCTATCTGCTAGTTCACTCTGCAAATGCCTGCAACAAGTGAGACTGGGCCTGGCCAAAGTGAGGAGCCTGAAATTCAATCTGGATTCTGCAACACGGGTGCAGGTATCCAAATACATCTGTCATCACCTGCTGCCTCCCAGGGTGCACATTAGTAGGAAACTGGAACAAGAAGCAAAGTTGAGACTCAAACCCAGACATTCAGCTATGAGATGCAGGTATCCCAATTGGCATTATAACCTCTGCACCAAATACTTACATTTCTTCATGATTATTGAAGGCTTTTGCTGTTCTGTGTACACTTGAAGAAGCTGCCTCTTCTTTCAGACACTATATTGGCTTCAGTAAACACAGGTGCTCATCTATGGGGGAAAGAGGAAACACTGGAGTGGGCTGTGCCCCTAGGTGCAGTGGTGGGGACAGCAAGTGAGAGAATGCTCATAGGCTCTAGATAGGGAAAGGTTTTGGTTATGTCTCATTGGCTCAAGGATCTAGGATCCTTTTTGCTTTAGCTTGAATATTTGCCCCCTCAAACTCAGGAGATGAGTCCCCAGAATCTTATGCAAATGAGATTATTGGGGTAAAAACATAACCCAGTTATGGTGTTAAAGGGTAGAGCCTTCAGGGAGTGATTAAATTGGATTGGGTTGTTAGGGTGGAGCCCATAATTGAACGCTGGTGGCTTTGTGACCACCACACACACATAGACAGACCCATAAGCCTTCTGTCCCTTACTGAGTCTGTGTCACCTTGGGACTTTATCAGCAAGAATGCTATCAACAGAGGCCAACTTTTGGAGGCCCGCCTTACTGTGAGTAGTCCTGATGCCAAGGTCTGCAGGAGAGCATGCTCGGAGCCCTGATATTGAGTAGGCTTGAGGCCAGGGTCCACAGGTGAGCCCATTGCCAAAGTCTGCTTTGGAGTGAGCACATAGCTGGAATCTGAGGTAAGAGACTTCATTCTCCTTTTCCCCAGGTGAGAGCTCAGAAGCCAATATCATCTTTATCAGTGCTGCATCGTGCAGACTTGGGGAAGGGGTAGTGAAAGTAATGTGAAATTATTTTTCTTACCCTGTTCAATGCAATGCATCTTTATCCATTCACTTCTATGATGCACTCTGTTGCTTTAATTTCTCATCTGGTAAGGTATATGCATCCCCAGATCCTTGTTGAATAAATTATTCTGTAGAGATATGAAGACTGGCCATTTTGAATTTAGTCCCCACAATGTATTGATTGTCAGATTACAGTGGTATCTGACCAATAAAATGTTTGTTCCATTTCGCTACCTCATTGTAGAGATCATTGACATCTTTGGTTAAATTTATTCCAAGGTATTTTATTTTTTGTAGCTATTGTGAATGGGGTTGACCTTAGAAGTTCTTTCTCAGCTGTGGCATTGTCTTTGTATACAAAGGGTGTTGATTTTTGTGTATTGACTTTATGTCCTGCTACTTTACCAAACTCTTCTATGTGTTCTAGTAGTCTCTTAATGGAGTCTTTTGGATCCCCTATATATAGAATCATGTCATCTGAAAATAAGGATTGTTTGACTTACTCCTTCCCAATTTGTATACCTTTGATTTATTTTTCTTGCCAATGGCTCTGCCTAAAACTTCCAGGAATATATTGAATAGCAATGGTGAGAGTGGGTATCCTTGTCTGGTTCCAGGTCTCAGTGAGAATGCCTCCAACTTTTTCCCATTCAATAGGACACTGGTCATGAGTTCGTCATAGATTGCCTTGATCATGTTGAGGAATGCTTCTATACCCAATTTGCTAAGAATTTTCATCATGAAAGGTTGTTGTATTTTATCAAATGCTTTCTCTGCATCTATTAAGAGAATCATATGGTTTTTACTATTCAGTTTGATAATGTGATGTATCACATTAATTGATTTACAAATGTTAAACCATCTCTGCGTACCAGTGATAAATTCCACTTGGTCTGGGTGAATGAGCTTTATGATGTTTTGTTGGATTCAATTGGTTAGAATTTTGTTGAGGATTTTTATGTCTATGATCATTAGGGAATTGGTCTGTAGTTCTCATTCTCTGTTTTATCTTTTTCAGGTTTAAGTATTAAGGTGATGCTGGCTTCACAGAATTTGGAAGGATTCGTCCCTTTAAATTGTTTTAAATAACTTGAGAATAGTTGGAGTTAGTTCTTTTTTAAATGTCTGATAGTATTCAGCAGTGAAGCCACCCGGTCCTGGGCTTCTCTTTGTTGGGTCTTTATTACTGATTCATTTTCCTTCTTTGTTATGGGTCTTCTTAGGTTTTCTATTTTCTTCATGGCTCAGTTTAAGTAGGTTGCATATATCCTAGAATCTATCCATGTCTTCTAGGTTTCCAAGTTTGTTGGCATAGAGCTCTTTGTAGTAATTTCTGATGATTCTTTTTATTCTATGGTGTCTGTTGTTACATTTTCTTTTTCATCTGTGATTTTGTTAACTTAGGTCTTCTCTCTCCATTTTTTGGTTAGTTAAGTCAATGATGTGTCAATTTTTTTTTCAACAAATCAGCTCTTCCTTTTGCTTATCATTTGTGTTGTTTTTTGCTTCAATTTTTTAAAATTTCTTCTCTTATTCTAATTATTTCTTTTTTCCTACTAGTTTTGGGTTGGTTTGCTGATGTTTTTCTAGATCCTTGAAATGCATTTACAGCTCATTTATTTGGTACTTTGTGGTTTGTTGTCCCATAAGTTTTGATATGTAATTTTCATCTTCATTGGTTTCCAGAAATTTTTTTGATCTCTCTTTTGATTTCTTCCCCAATCCACTGCTCATTCAGGAGCATATTGCTTAGTCTCCATGTGTTTGCATATGTTCTAGAGATTCCTAAGTTGCTGATTTCCAGCTTCAATCCACTGTAGTCAGGGAAGATACATGGTATGATTTCAACTTTTTTGAATTTGCTGAGACTTGCTTTTTGGCCTAGCATGTGATCAATCCTAGAGACAGTTCCATGCACGGTGAGAAGAATGCATATTCTGCAGCTGTAGAATAAAAATTCTGTAGATAAGTTAGGTCCATTTGGTCTATAGTGTCAATTGACTTTGTTGTTTGCTTGCTGATTTTCTGTCTGGCTAATCTGTCCATTGCTGAAAGTGGAGGATTGAAGTCCCCCATTACTATTATATTTGAGTCCATGTCTCCCTTTATATCCCTTAGTATTTCTGTTAGATAGCCAGGTGTGCTGCAATTGGATGCATATACATTTATTTTTGACATATCTTCCTGTTGACTTGATCCTTTAATCATTACATAATGTCATTCTTTGTCTCTTTTAAAGTTTTTGTCTGATATTAGGATGGCTACACCAGATCTTTATTTTTATTTCTTTTAGCATGGAATATTTTTTTCCATCCTCTCACTTTTAGTCTGTGTGCATCACTGTTGGTGAGATGTGTTTCTTGTAGGTAGCAAATAGATGAGTTTTGTTTTTTTAATCCATTCAGCCAGTCGGTGTCTTTTAACTGGGGAATTGAGGCCATTTATATTCAAGGTGACTATTAATAAGTAATCATTTTGCCCTGTCAATTTTTCATAAATATTCCTATTTTTTTTACTTTGGGTTTCCTTTGTATGTTTACTTGGAGATTTTCTGCCTTTACCTCCCTTCGTAGTGATGATAATGTTTCTTGTTTCTGTTGCAGCACATCCTTAAGCATCTTTTGCAAGGCTGAATGGATGGTGACAAAGTTAATGACTGTTTTTGATCATCTGCATTGCATTTGAAATTGAAATAAATATGAAAAATACTTAAGTTGCTGCCAGTGGCCATTATAAGAGCAAGGGATAAATTTTGTAAGTAGAATGTCATCAAAAACAATCTGCTTTTACTTGGTTTTAAATATTTTATAATTAAATATTTGATCTCCTATGTAATAGAAATTTTTAAAATCTATATCTGATAATGATTCGTAATCAAGGTGTATAAACTTCCAATGAATTCTGTTAATTATAGCAAATTACTTAAATTGAGGGTGAATTGTGTAACCCCCAACATTTGCACATGATGTTGGATGTCTTGGGCAGACACAGTCATTTGGAAGATTTTTTTCAAACCTCATACACTTTGTTCTTTCAAAGCTCACACATTGTGTAATTCTGTATAGTGATATACCTGTGAGAATTAATGACCTTTATGTCTAACCATGCTGAATGAATTAAGCCAGTCCCAAAGGGACAAATATCATATGTTCTCCCTGATCGGCGACAACTAACTGAGCAGCAAAAAGGAAACTTGTTGAAGTGAAATGGACACTATGAGAAACAGTGACTTGATCAGCTCTTGTCCTGACGGTTGATGTACAATGTAATACTTTATCCATTTTAGTATTTTTTTTTTGTTATAGTACCATTGGTTGAACTCTGTAATTAACACACAATTATTCTTAGGTGTTTAAATTTTAACTGAAAAGTGATCCCTGTTAGGAATTTGGAAAACATTATGCTGAGTAAAATAAGCCAATCCCAAAGGGACAAATACCACTTGTTCTCCCTGATAGGTGACACCGAACTGAGCACCAAAAAGGAAACCTGTTAAAGTGAAATGAACACTATGAGAAACGGTGACTTGATCAGCCCTCACCCTGACTGTTGATGAGCAGCTTAATATGTTATCCCTCTTAGTATTTTTTTTTGTTTGTTCTACTTAATACTTTTGGTTGAATACTGTAATCAATACACAATTCTTCTTAAGTGCTGAAACTTAACTGAAAAGTGATTACTGTTAAATATAAGAGTGGGAATAAGAGAGGGAAGAGATGTGCAATTCGGGACATGCTCAAGCTGACTTACCTCAAACGGTAGAGTTAGAAACATACCAGGGGATTCCAATTCAATCCCATCAAGGTGGCATGTACCAATGCCATCTCACTAGTCCCAGTGATTAATTTCTGTTCACAATTGATCATAATGATAGGACTAAGAACCAAAGGGATCACATAAACAAGACTAGTGTCTGCAAATACTAGCTGATAGAATAAAAAAGGGAGAGAACGATCCAACATGGGAAGTGAGATACACAGCAGACCCATAGAATGGCAGATGTCCTAAACAGCACTCTGGCCTCAGAATCAGCCCTGAAGGCAGGTGGATCCAGCTGAAAAGCCCATGAGAGTATTTCAGGCATGGAAAGCCAAGACACTCTGGGAAAAAAAAAAAAAAAACTAAATGAAAGATCTCTGTGAGTAAGATTCCAGTGGAAAGAACAGGTCATCAAAGAAGGAGGTACCTTTCTCTGAAGGGAGGAGAGAACTTCTACTTTGACCACGGCCTTGTCTAAATATGATCAGAGTCGGTGAACTCAGGGGGCTTCCATAGCCTTGGCAGCTCATGACAAGAGCCTAGGGTGATTACTGATGCCATAAACAAGAGTGTCAATTTGTTAAGTCAATAACAGGAGTCACTGTGCACTTACTCCTCATGTAGGATCTCTGTCCTTAGTGTGCTGTACATTGAGATTTAATGCTATAACTAGTACTCAAACAGTATTTTTCACTTTATGTTTCTGTGTGGGAGCAAACTGTTGAAATCTTTATTTAATGTATGCTAAACTGATCTTCTGTATATAAAGAGAAACGAAAATGAATCTTGATGTGAATGGAAGGGGAGAGGGAGTGGGAAAGGGGAGGGTTGCTGGTGGGAGGGTCGTTATGGGGGGGAAGCCATTGTAATCCATAAGCTGTACTTTGGAAATTTATATTCATTAAATAAAAGTTAAAAAAATACAAAAAAAATCATGTCATCTATATGATTGAACAAATTAAATCATTCTTTGCTAATGTCTATTATTCTGATTTTTAAAAATAATAAAATAAAACAGAAAGGAGAAGAAGCGGTATGTGCCATTTTAGAAAAATGTAAGGAATAAAAAAGAAAAATATCATTATTGAGCCCATCACTCAGATACAAAAAATATATTAGTATTTCCATGCTTTAATTTATTCATTCTGGACTAAATAAAATAGAATAAAATGTTTATTGCCATTTTGCTCTCCAGAAAGGTTGTAGCTACTTCCCAGATATAACTGGAGTTCCAGAATCAAACAATGTCACTAGTTCCCAGTCTCTCTTTCTGTTCATTTACTATGCTTTTCAGTCATCTATGTGTAGGCTTTCTTTTTAGGCTCCACACAGTAGTAAGATGATGCAGCGACTCCAACTTCATATATTCTCAGATTGAAGGCCAGCGGGAAAATTTCTTTGCTAATAGCCCCCAAAAGATCCTAAGATCTGAGTGGATCATCTTAGGACATATACCCATCCCTGGACTACTGACTGGTTTGTGCTCAGACTGCATTGTTCACTGCTGGTCTCTGAGGTGGTTTCCCCAAATGAATGTCAAGGCCTGTTGAAAGAAAGAAAAATAGGTACTGGGGAATTAACACAAAAATAATACTCATAATTATATGCCAATAGCCTATTATTTGGTTTTCCTTTGTAGATTTGTTTATTGTTAGGTATGATACTTGGCTTATAAAGTATATTACTTTTCACAGATTTATTTATTTATTTGAAAGGCAAAGTTACAGAGAGAGCGAGAGAGAAAGAGAGAGAGAGAGAAAGATCTTCTATCCAGTGGTTCACTCTCCAAAGAGCCTCAAGGCCAGGGTTGTGCCAGGTTGAAACCAGGAGCCAGGATCTCCATCCAGGTCTCCCACATGTGTGGCAAGGGCTCAAGTACTTGCACCATCTTCTACTATTTTCCAAGACACATTTGCAAGGAGCTAGATTGAAAAGTGGGTCAATCAGGACTCAAACTGGCACTAATATAGGATGCTGGCATCACAGACAGTGGTTTAAAGATTATACAACACCAACCCCTGTTCATAATATTGCTTAACATTTCTTCTCAGTTTTTCATGCACATTTCACCTACATAATGTTGTGCGTGTGTCTCTTTGTGTGTGTAGACATTTTTCTCAAGGACATAAACTGTCCATCTTCTATGATTTCTACATTTGTGCTTTTAAAAGTCTTATCCATGATACAATTTAACAATTAGTCACTTTTTAATCTATTATCAATTATTTTATTTATAGTTTTTGCTTTTTGAATATTTACATATTTGAGAGGCACAGAGACAGAACTCCCATCTGCTGATTTATTCTTCAAATACCCACAGCAGCTGGGACTGGCAGGTCTGAAGCTGGGAGACTGGAACTCAGTGCAGGTCTCCTCTGCAGGTGGCAAGAACACAGTTACTTAAGCCATCACCGCCACCACCCTCCCAGAGTCTGTATTAGCAAGAAACTGGATTCGGCAGCCAGAGTCTGGGATCCAACTCAGTTTTCCAATCTGGGACATGGACATGTTAAACATCAACCTACGCATTGGGCTAAATGCCTACTCTTGCGTTATTTTTGAACAGCAATTTCAAACCTGTTCATGGGCTTTGTATAAAATGTAAAGAAACACATATTGGCATGCTGAAAGAGTATTTCATATCTTTCTGTTATTTGACCTGCCTGTTTTCCCCTAAATGTTTGAAAACTCAGACAACTGTGTAAACTGTTCATATCCTTTAATAAAAAATTAAAGAATTCTGTCATACTCTGGAAACCTAGTTATTTGCTCCTCCCGCATTGTTTGAAAGACTTGCCCTCCACGGAGCTTGGCAACCACAGAGCTCAGCGTTCCCCTAACAACAAAGGCTGCATTCCTAATGACTGTGTCTTGAGTGTTGTGGTCATGTTTGCTGTGATCTGACAGTCTAAGGCCATCCCTCAGAAGGGAGAAGAAATAACCCATTGGATAAAGATTTTGTTTCATTTTCTACTTAAGAAAGTTCTTTTCCTAGCTTTTTCTTGTTTTGATTTACTTAACATTCTGGTATTACACAAGGACACAATTCTGAAAATAGTTGAAAATTAGTAGCTGAGTAGGATAATTGTGCTTCATTGTTTCTAACAAGACCACTGCCCTGACATCTTTAAATATCAGAAGGAAAGTGTCAAGGGCCTCTCAGCTGAAAGATTCCCAAGGGCGTCATCTAAATCCCTTGTCTCCTAAATAACGAGACTTCTGTCTAGTGTGGCACCTTATGTTTCTTATCTTTCTCTTGATTTGTGCAGTCTGTGCAAACCAGTGCAATGGTAGGACTGGAGAAACAAATCCAGCACACTGGTTGAAAAATAAAAATGGCTACAAGAAATGGGCACCAGAAGGCTGATAGGAAATGCAAGTCTGCGAGTCCACTGGGAACTCTAACTTACCAGTTCTGTTCACTTGATTAAAGGATATTCTTCAACAAACAGTGAGAGAACCCAAAGTGTAACAAGTAATGTAAGGAGCAATCAAGCATCTGTAAGTGGTAAGCAACAGAAATTCCTTTTCTTCTCTCATTTTATCACAACACCCACAATTCAAATAAGCATCAAAAAATGTGGATTTCCCTTCCATATGGTCCTTAAACTCATCTACTTTATCCCAATGGCCATTTTTTAAGGATAAAGCCACAATTATGCTTCAACTTTAAGAATGCAATAGATTCCAACTTGCCCCATCTAACCTATCTCTGATCTTGTCATCTACTGTTTCCCCACAGCAATGTGAGTGACAAAATTATCTTAACCAGTGTATTCAGTATTCAAGAACTGAAATGTACACTTTTGGGATCTTTGAAATAGTTTCAGCTATTTTAAAGCTTTTGGTTTCCTAACTATATCCCATAATGAAGAATAATTATCCCTTCTATGGTGTTAAAGATTTTGAAAAATTAACATGACATTAATTCATTAGCTATTATAATGGCATTATTACTGTATTCACACAAATGATATACTCAATTGCAATTAATGAATTATTTCCTTCCAGTGAAAAACAAACACTATAAAGAAAATTCAGAATGTGCATAGTTGAGTATTGAATACTCTAACTTAACAAGTTAGCAAACGTGAATTTCAGCAGCAGATCTGCTCAGGGAAGAACCGTGAACAAGCAATTTGACCTCTGTTGGTTCCCTGATTTATGAAACACAGTTTGTCCCTAACAGTCACCATCCTTTTGTAAGATTTTCTGAGTGTGTGGTTCAATTCATTTCTCAAACCTATTGGAGACACTGTTTTCCCATTTAAAAGTTATATTTTGACCCTGTGCTAATCATACTGCTCAAAACTATTCTAAACACAGATTCATCCCTGTAGCCTGTAAACAGCCACATTAGCCTGCAGGTAACTCTTGGATTTGGAAACAGCTCAAGGCATTTCTATTGCCAATTGCAGTAGAAGCAAAGTACAGTGGAGGCGCATTTACTGCATTCTTGTATCTGTCAGATACTTTTGCTGATTAGCTCTTCAGTCCTCACAATCACTCTCCAAAATAAGTGCATTGCACTAATTTAATAGATGAAGAATCTGTAAGAGGCACTACATAATTTCATAAGGATTTTTTAAGACAAAAGTGGCAAATGGTCCTGACCACCAAATCCTTACTTTTTGCACAATTCCATACTGTATCATAAGAAGTCATAGCTTCTATTTGTTGAGCACTGGAGAAAATTTATTTTCAAGATATTCATATTCACAGAAAATGTGTACCCATTCCACACGTTCTTAAAATGTGACCGAAGATCTTCCCATCAAGAGGGAGAGTTTCATGAGTCCTTTTCTTGATCCTAGGCTAGGGCTGCTTGAACCAAGTGAACATGGCAGCAGCATGGTATGTGAATTTCAAATTCAGTTGGTAAAGGATGCAGCTTACCCTCAACATTCTCTTGGGACACATGCCCTAGCAACCCAAATTGCCAAGAGGTAGCCTCATTGGGCCCTTACATGGAAAGGTCATGTGAAGAGGCCTAAGACACCAATGTGGCAGTTGACACCAATCTAGAAACAGGAAATGAATTATTTGCTTCCATGAAAAAAAAATTTGAGTATTACAGACTCTAACTTAATAAGTTAGCCAACCTGAATTTCAGTGGCAGATCTGCTACTCAGGGAAGAATCTTGAACAAGCAATTTAACCTCTCTTGATTCCCTGATCTAAGAAATGTAGTGTTTGACCCTAACATCCAACCTCCATCTTCAAGTCTTCCAGCTTGAGGCCAAGGGCATTGTGGTGCACATCCAAAAGATCCCCACTGTGCCGTCTGAATTCTGAACCTCCAAAATCCATGAGTTTGGCTATTTTGCAAAATTAAGTTTTAGTATTTATTAGGTAACCAAGATACACAAGATACGCACTTATTTAGCAGCCAAAATAAGTGTGTATCTTGTGCACAGTATCTAGAAAATTTCTCATTTTACAAACATGAAAACAGGCTCAAAGAGATTATGTGACTTACCCTGAACTACATGATTAGTATATAAAGATATTGGGATTAAAACACAGGTTGTGTTTTCATTTACAGCACCTATGCCACATTCACCAAATTGAGCTGTCCTCTAAAAAAATTCCAATTTGGAAATTGTTAGACTTTGACTTTTTGGATTCACATCAATCTATGGGAAAAAAAAAAACCTTTTTATGGGACATTAAATTTATGATATTTGATAAATCTAAAATCATTTCCTGCATTTAATCTCTTGCATTAGAAAGCAAGCAGGAATATAATATGCTTTGGAGGGGTTATATTACTCCTATGTCATTTAAAGATGCTACTCACTAGCTTGTTAGTTTTCATTGACTAAGATATTTATATTGTCTTATTACATCAGAATGCATATTTCTTTTTTAAAAAAGATTTATGTATTTATTTGCAAAGCTGATTGACAGAAGAGAGACAGAGAGAAGATGGACAGAGCGAGAACTTTGAAGAATTGATTCACTTCTCAAATGACCAACACTCAGGATTGGGCAAGGCCAAAGCCAGGAGCCTAGAACTGCATCCCAGTCTCCCATATGGGTAGCAGGGAGCCAAATACTTAGGCCGTTTTCTACTACTTTCCCAGGTGCGTTAGCAGGGAGCTGGATCAAAAACAGAGCAGCCAGGATGTGACTGACACTTACAGGTGGGATGCCAGCATTGCAGGTTGCAGCTTAATTCACTACACCACAACACTGGCCCCAAAATAAATATTACCTAAACTTAGGGACTTTTAGATTTCACAAGAAATACAGCAATTTCTAAATTCATGCAGTAATGCAAAAACATTATACTTCAAGAACTCTGAAATTTGACTCTATCAAAACTGATTTCAAATAAACCCTTTATAGCAGATGTGGATGGTTGCCTACTCAAACTCCATTCCATCTTTATCTCCATTCACAGAAATTATGCCACACCCTTCCACATTTTAGATAGATTAGTTTCAAAAATAAGTAAAATGTAGTTTGTTAAACTAATTTTTTTTTTCTTTTAGGAAGTAAATCTTTAAAAGAAATTGTAGTTGGCTTTCTGCACAGATGAATTATACATCTTCCAATTCAACCAAGTGCAGATATTTGAAAAAAATTACAACTATTCTGAATATATTCTGATTTTTATCCTCAGTGTTATTCCCTGAACAATACAGTATAACAACTATTTATATAGTGTTTAGGTTGCACTAGGTATAAAATACATAGAGATGATTAAAAGTATATGGGAGGATTGTGAATATTATGTGTAATCACTTCTTGGCCTTTTGGCTAAGATCAAGTGTAGTAAATATTATGTGAAAATGTTATACCATTCTATGTAAGGGATTTGGACATCCACAGATTTTGGTAACTATAGGGGTACAAGTCCTTGGTATCAGTCCCCTATGGATGTAGGGAATGACTGTGTATGGAAATTTAAAAGAACCTCCAAAGTAATATTGTAAAGAAAAATTTTAAATTTGCTGTGCAAACAAAATATGTATCTTATTAATTTTTGCATCCTAATCTCAATCATTATTACAAAAAATACTTTAATACAAAAAGTGCTTGCTATCATTTATCTTTACCTTAAGAGTAATTTCTTGTAAATAAATCTTTCTTTTAAAAATTACATCACAAAAGTGTGGGCCAAACTCAAAATGGATACTTTGCTCTGAATATTTCTTTTACGCATTCTCCCATAATATATCTTTTGCATTTCCCTCCTAAACTCATACAATTTTTCAGTTTTTTTAACCCACTGTGGAAATAGGCCAGTAATTTTACTGTAATATTAAATGTTGACTTTCGTTTCTTTGAGAAAGAAGTTAAATAAATACCAGGCAAAAAGTTTTGCTATGCCGTCTTCCTTATAATACACAGATTTTCTACAGGGGAACTTTCTCCTTGAGAGTTAAGTAAGTGTTATGATTGGCGCAACAGATATACAAAATTACTTTTAAGATGTTTTGCCTTTTGGTGGTAACTTAGCAGATTCAAAAGTGCAAGCTAACTTCCTGAGAAATGCTTGTCATTGATAGCATCTGGCTCACTCTGAATGAAATGGCAGGCATTTGAAAGCAGACATATGTTACTAATAATACTCTTGTGTGTGCAGCACCGTATTTTCCATGTAGATGAGGAATCTGGTGACATCATTCCGCAAGCTCTCTTTAGGTAAACCAGATGGCTGAATGTGTATGCGGTAAGAAAGTCATTAAATTGTCCAGGGAGTATCATTTAATCATCCTTAAGAATGTCACTAATACCCAACATGTGTATTTTTAAATGAGTGATTATACTGGAAAAAACTGATGTCCCAAAAATCTGTTTCAGACACTTGGATTTAGAGTAAATAATAAAACTTCCAGGATTTTAAAAATAAACAAAGAAAGAAACAATAATCTTGAAAAAAGTGAGATGTAAGATTTCTGTATACTGACCAGTGATTTTGCTATCATACTACAAAATCAATAGTATTAAAATTTTTTACCATAATACCAATCAATAGTATTGTGTTCTGATATTACAAATCAGAACCTATTCTTTTTATATCTGAAAATATCAATAAAAGAAAGTTTTAACCTCCAAAAGAAATTTAGAGGTTAAAAAAAGACAAAAAACAGAGAAACTAGGAAAGGAGAAGCAGAATGCAAGCTTCTTTGTCCACGTATGAAATCTTAGAGCCAAGAGCTTTGACAAATAAATTTTGTCTCCACCGCTTTCTGACACATTCCACACACACAGTGTCACGGTAAGAGATTAACTTCTAGTGATGATGTAATCATTCTAATTGAGGCTGGAGCTGGAGGGATCAAAGTAAATTGAGTTGATCCAATGGAAAAGAAAGTAAAAATGTATTTTAAATTTGATACTTGAGATTTTTATCTATGTAATTGCATTATAATTAGTGGTTTGCCCTGGAGCCTCCCCAGTGAGTTTCCCCTCACCCTGCCACTGTTAAAATATCGGAAAGAAAGTTGAGTAGAAGAAAACTGATGAAGTTAGAAGAGGCCTAGTAACGAAGGTGTATTCTTTGTCAAAGGGTAAGAGGAACTTAGCATTTTAATTACACACTAAAGTTAAAATAAGTTCTAATTCAGATCTCCTAAGATTAGACTAGATATTATTTTTCTGAGGGTATTGCAAATCCCTCCTTATTTTATTTAGATATAAAATATTTAAAGCATTTCAGTTGAACAAACTGTGCTTAGATTCTAAAAGCCATCCAACACCCTAGAATACTATTATTCACTGGTACTTGCCATGCAGTAATTCCATTGCAATATTAAAAGTCTCTTACCTCTCACAGAATTACCTTGAGGGAAAAGGTGAGCAGGCAGGGGACGGGTGGATCTCAGATTACCTTGATAATGGAGGGGGACTTATCCTAATGATGTTAGGGAAAAACAAAAAACAAAGTGCACATAGGGCTCTGACAACAGCTGTGCTTCCACAGTCTCTGCGGGAAGCATGTGTTCCGGGATGCTCTCTCTCCCATTTCCAGTTTCCTGGTAATGCACACTCTGGGAATCAGCAGGTGATAGGTCAACTGTTAGGGTCCCCGCCGCCCACGTGGGAGAATTGGATTGCGTCCCTGTTTCCCGGGTCAGGCCCCAGGGCTGCCCTGGCCACTGTGGGCATTTGAGGTGTGAACCAAGAGTTAGGAACTTTCTCTTTCTGTCTCTATGTCTCTGTCTCTCTGCCTTTTGAATAAAACAAATAAAATGAATTCACTTTTCCAAATTAGTAATGAAAGAAAGAAACATGATATTTTGCTATTTCTCTGACTTTAAGCTTAAATCTCAGTTCCAAACTTGAGAAAGCAGCAGTAGCAGTATTGATAGCCTACCAAAACTCTAAACAGTGGCAGGCATTTGGTACAGTGGTTAGGATACCACTTGGGACGTCCACATCCCTTATCAGAAGACTTAATTTCGAGACCTGGCTCCACGTTCAGTTCTAGCTTCCTGCTAATCCATACTTTGGGGGGAAAAAGGTTTTAACCCAAGTATGTCTGTCCCAGCCACCCACTTGGTAGACCTGAATTGAATTCCAGGCTCCTGGCTTTGGCCTGCTCCAGCTCTAGCTACTGTGGGCATCCCAAGAGTGAAACAGTGATGGAAGATCTTTCTTTCTTTCTCCCTCTCTGTCTTTCTCTCTCTCTCATTTTCTCTTTCATTTAAGTAAATAAAAAAGCAAATGAATAATTAAAATAAATAGAAATCTAAAATAAATAATGTGTTTTCGAGATACATTCACCTAAATGTTTCACCTTAGAAAATATATGAGACAGACAACAAGAAACAAAATATTGAACCAGAATACTCCACCCACTCCATTACCCCATATCCTACAGACATTAAAAGATATTTTTGAAGTTCTTTAAAATCAACCTTTGAGATTAAGAATTGTTTTTATGATATAAAAAGTCATAAATTTATCAGAAATCCTTCTAACTTGGAAATTCTGACCTATAAAATGTTACATGGGTTATCTGTGGCAAATCTTATACTGAATCTGGAAACCATGGAGCTAGAGTTCTATTTATGGAAGGAAACTCTGCAAAAATATATATAAACATTGACCAATGATGTCTTGTATGCTTACTTAGCTTTCTGCTTACCAATGTCTGCTATTGTATATATACAATGATGTAAGACTACTTGAAGTCAGCCTAAACAAAGGCTCAAGTGAAAAAACCTCCAAATGGCTTTTAAAGTTAAATGCAGGCAACACTTGTGATTTTCAAGTTCCTACTTAAAAAAAAAGACTTGGAGCTGGCATTTGGTCTAGAGGTTAAGATGTTACTTGGGACGCTTGCATCCCATATTTGAATGCCTGTGTTCAAGTTTCATGTCCACTCTTTATTTCAGCTTCCTGCTAATGCACACTGTGGTGAATAGCAGATGATGGCTCAAGTAGTTGGGTCCCTGCCACCAAAGTGGGAGACTTGGGTTGACTTTCTGCTTCTCAGCTTTGGCTTGGTTGGCCTAGCTGTGTCTATTGAGCGCATCTGAGGAATGAACCAACAGATAGGAGAGCATTGTCTGTCTGCCTCATTCCCTCTCTGCCCTTCAAATAATTTAAATAAATAAATAAGAGACCTAATGGCAACAAATATTTTACCCAAACCAGGCACACTCTGATCATTAACAAGTAAGCTGACTCAAGAAGAACTCTTTTTCAAATAATCAGAATAATACTGTTTCTCATAGCAACTCAGTCATGAACCAATGACATTAAGGGTGAGCATTTAATAAAGTAATTACAATAATAGCTAACCCTAATTGATGCTTACTTACTGTATGCTAGAATTTATACATCTGAAACTTCGGGAGAGGAATTGACATAAATATTCCAATATGATGCAACTAGTTAGTGGTCTCACCAGAATTCAAATCCAAGTCAATCCAACACCACATCCCAAGCTCTAGAGTCAAATTGTATATGTAATGATTAAAAAAAAAAAAAAAAGAGAAATTAGCTAAAATCAACTATAGTTATAAAAAGCTCAGTTATGGTAGATCACAATATGAACACAACCAAATGTAAATCAGAAAAATCTATGTAAACTATCTAGAAAGGTTTCTAGCATGTAATAAGCATTAACAACTCTTAATTAGTAATGTCTTAACCCATCACAGATACACATATAAAAATTGAAAGTATTTGATACCTAAGAGCTGAGTACATCAGTTATCTTAAACATCTTAATCAAGGTTACCTTGTTTCCATCTGAGTTGTCCAATTAGCTATCAGTTTTTGATAATTAATACAAATGTGTCATACTAGCAAAATCTAGAAATAATTGAAATATATTGTCAATAAACATATTATGCTATCCTTCATATGTAAAGATACAATTAATAGGACTTATACCTTAAATTACTTGATTTTCCATTAGGTGAAATGAATATTCAATTATCTATACACTCCCTTTCATGAATTCATTTATGCTGCAATTTAAAAAATATATTTATAAGACTGTTGATGGAGATTCTGCCAGAATGTTAGGAATTAACCCAGGAAGCTCAAGAGTTAAGTCTAGTTAGGAGTAAAACGTACCTTGAAATAAAACCAATTTTTCATGCAGCTGGTCCTGACTTTTAAACAGACCAGAGGCATGTTTTTAATATTTAGTGTGCATACAAATCATCTGAGAATCTTGATGAATGCAAGTGCTGATTCATTAAGGATAAGGTGGGTCCGAGCCTCTAAATTTCTAACAGGCTTCCAGCTTAATCCAGTGTGGTTGTTCCAGGGACCACACTTTGAGTGACAAGCGATTGGAGCATGCTGCCTTTGTCCATATGCAGGAGCCTCCCTTTTCTGGAAATCCTTCCTTCTGCTTCCATCAACACTGGTAAGGTGATAGCCACTGGTTCACACCTGGTCATCATTCACACTCCAAGAGTGATCCTTGAACCTGACCCATCAGTTCCTTTGTTGAAAACTGGCACTGAGACCCAGAGAGAGTCGCTTAAACATTGTGCCTTCATAAGATTCCCGAGCAAGTGTGAGTGATTTCTCTCTATCAGAATGAGAAAGAAAAAACTCCTCTGCCAAGAAGGGGAAAGAGAAAGCTTCACACACAGAGAGAAGTAGTCGTAAGAGGCACCAAGAGAGGGACTTAATGGATGCTTTAGTGTGTTGCCATTCTAATTCTATTCCTAAGGTCCAAGTATATTGCTGCCCTAATAAATTACCTTTCTGCTCAAGCTGAGTGGGTTTCTATTTCATACACCCTAAGGAGCACTAACTTTATATCCTAAAGTGTAATAGACTCTATCTCTGCACAGTTAAAAGCACCTGAGATCAGGACCCATAATCACAGTCCCATGTGCGCGAAGTGCTAAGATGCTGTACAAAGCAGAATGAGCATGCATACAATAATACATATTGTACATGTGCGCGTGAGTGTAAAGAATTTTTGCCTCAAATGTATTATCTCAGTACATCTGTTAGTTTAGAATTTGGTTCTAAATAAGTAAAGATAATAACCATTAAACTGCAGATGTGAAATGATGGAAGAATCTGTTAACTGATATATTAGAGTGAGTTTTATATTTCCATAAGCTAAATAAACTCTTTTGGAAAAGTATGTATTTTTTTTACACTGAGAAGCTCAGAAGTTAATTATGAGGATGAAATTCTCTTACATTAGATACATATGCCCATTGCTAAGAAAGGCGCTTGGATGGCATTCTCCTTTAGATAAAGGTATTTTGAACTACTCTGGTGCCAAAATTGTTAGTTGCAATATTTATTTATTTCTAATTGCTTAAAAGTTTACCCTGATTAAGCAAAATATTTGTGAATGAGCAATGCCATAAAAATATCTCAGTTTTTGGGCAATAGCCAAAATCAACTTTCTGTAAACATCCGATGATGAATTTGATATCTAAATTGCTAAACAACCTTATCTAACCTTAAATCTTGAGCTGAATCCATACATTGGTAGTAATCAGATTGTCTCAATAACACAGATGTAATCAAGCTATCACAGAAACTAGGTATGGAAAGAAATATCCTACTTCATGTTTGTCTAGTATTTAGACTACTGAAGCTCAACATGTATTTGCTAATCTTAAACAACCAATTTCATTGTTTGAATAAATCGTCAATATTAAATTTCATGATCAAGTCTGTAATATGCAACTGGCTTTGAGCAGTAGTAACTACAGGCAACTTCTAGGTGAATTTGCAGTCTCAATTCACACTGTACTATTAACTCATAAAGTACAAGTCATTAACTTGTAGTAAATTTGTTGGAAATTTCTAGTACTTCCAAGGATGTGGAAGAAGCAACTGAAAACTTCTAGAACAGTTCCTCATCCCAGCACTCAAAGAAGTCTTGTGAATTATTTCTCCTCAAAATATGAACAGCTCTAAGAAAGAAAACACTTTTTAAAAGTATTGGAGGAAATAAACCACTACGTGAAAGAATCAACAATAAACAACAGGGGCAATTATTCTGGTGCAGCAGGGTTAAGCTAGGGTTGAGATGCCTGTATTACACATCAGAGTGCCAGTTCAAGTCTGGACAACTCTGCTTCTGATCCAGCCTCTGGTTAGTACACTTGGGAGGCAACACACAATGGTCCAAGTACTTAGGTTTCCTCCACCCATGTGGGAGACTTGGATGGAGTTCCTGGATCCTGGCTTTGTCCTGGCCTGGTCTAGACAATTGCAGGCATGTAGAGAGTGAGGTACCAGATGAAAGATATATCTCTCTCTTTCTCTCTCTCTCTCCCCATCTGTCACTCTGTCTATCAAATAAATAAATAAATCTTAAAATTGAAAGCAGTTTAATGACCAATGGACTAATTACAGAATTCAAATGCATACTGTTGAGACCTAGGTGGAGTTACTAGAACCTGGCTTTGGCCTGACCCAGCTTTAGCTATTGAAGCCACTTGGAAATTGAACCAGCAGATTAAAGATCTCACTCTGTTGTTTTGTCTTGCAAATAAATAACACTAAATAAATAAACAAATAAATCGAGATAATTCTTAAAAAAAAAAAAACAACCTGACAGCACAATTAGATTATAAATTAAACATACAGTCACACTTTGAAGAAAAAGTAATTATGCATGTTAGAATTAAAGTGGGAAAAAGGTTAAATCTGTCTTCAGGGAACTAGAAACTAAAAAGAAAGATGAAACACCTTTGATAAGGAACCAAAAAGAACATATAGAAACTAAAAACATGGCCGGCACCGCAGCTTACTAGACTAATGCTCCACCTGCATCGCTGGCATCCCGGGTTCTAGTCCTGATTGGGGCACCAGATTCTGTCCTGGTTGCTCCTCTTCCAGTCCAGCTCTCTGCTGTGGCCCGGGAAGGCAGTGGAGGATGGCCCAAGTGCTTGGGCCCTGAACCCACATGGGAGACCAGGAGAAGCACCTGGCTCCTGGCTTCCGATAGGTGCAGTGCGCTGGCCGTAGCAGCCATTTGGGGGGGTGAACCAATGGAAAAGGAAGACCTTTCTCTCTGTCTCTCTCTCTCATTGTCTAACTCTGCCTGTCAAAAAAAAAAAAAGAACTAAAAAAACACGAAAATTAAAATTAGAAACTCAAAGAATGGCTATTATATCAGATTAAATAAACATACTCAAGAAAGAGAGTTAGCAAAATCATCAGAAAAAAATTACATGAAGTGTAGCACGTAAAGGAAATCATGCAGGAACTAATAAAATAAGATAAAAGAAATGGTAAAATGAACCAAGTCTAACATAGTTCTAATTAGTGACCCAGATGGAGGAAATGCAAGAACTGGTTGAAAAGAGATGGACCTAGAATCTTCCATAACTAATGAAAGATGTCAAAGCAGAGGCTCAGGAAGTGCACTGTATCATTTGCAGGATAAATCAAAAGAAATCCACATACAGAATCATCTTAATAAAATCGTGGAATATCATTTAAAAGACAAGATTAAAATAAGAGAAAAATACAGGTTATATTCAGATTACTAAAAGATGGAAAGCTAAGCTTTAGCAATAAAGATGAAAGCCAATTTCAAAACACAGAACATGGGCCCTGCCCTATGGCTTAGCAGACAAATCTGCCCTCTACAGTGCCAGCATTCCATATAGATGCTGGTTGGAGTCCTGGCTGCTCCGCTTCCAATCCAGCTCCTGGGTAATGCACCTGGGAAAGCAGTGGAAGATTGCCCAAGTGCTTGGGCCCCTGCACCCACATGTGAGATCCGGAAGAAGCGCTTGGCTCCTGGTTTTGAATCGGCTCAGATCCTAACATTGCAGGATTTGGGGAGTGAACCAGCAGATGGAAGATCTCTCTCTGTGTCTCTTCTCCACTCTCTCTCTCTCTTTGCTTTTCTGGAGCTCTGGCTTCAAATAAATAAATAAATCCTTAAATAAAACATACAAAACATGTCAAATTTTACCCAAAATAGAAAAAGAAGAAATCTTCCTACCTCATTTTACTCTCAAGATGTACTTGACATCTTAATCAAAAACCTTTCCAAGAGGAAAATTAGACGTAAATCATTCACAAATATAGATACAATATCCAAAACAGACTATTATTAATTGAATCCAAATGTAGTTTTCAAATAATACACCTTGGCCAAACTGATAGCCCGGTTCCATGAGACTATGTCCATATTTTCAAGTTCATACATTGAGCCCATTGCCAAATTAAAAAAAGGGAAAATGATCATGTACTTATATTGAAAAGCAACATGTAATCAAACTCAATACTCATTCATGATAGATGTTATTAGTAAATGAGCAACAGAACATCTTTAACATTACAAATAAGATACAACAGTATAAATATCATCCTGAAAGGAGAATTATTAGAAAAGTTTCATTTATAGTCAGAACTCAAAAATGCGTAATACCAATAGTTTTATACAATACTGTATTAGATGTCACAGCAAGTACAATAAAGAAAAAAAATGGAGGCCTAAAGAGTAATGTAGAAAACCAAGGAGTCTATAAGTTGATGCAAGTAGTTTATTAAATTAGTTTTATATAAAATTACTATTTAATATGTCAGTTTATATTTTATATAAATGTCAGTTATATTTCTAATCATAAGTACCAAATGAAAACACAATTAAACATATCATAGTTTACAATATTATTACAGAATAGTTACTTTAAAAATTTATTAAGTTTACTAGATGGAAAATCATAAAAACTTTAAAAGATATAAAATAAAATCTATACATGTATAACTGTACCATGGTTATGGCTACAAAGATTTGGTGTTTGAAAACAGTGTACAAGGAGGCATCAATATATTCATGGAAGGGCTGGTGCTTTGGCGTAGTAGGCTAAGCCTCCACCTACAGTGCAGGGCATCCCATATGGGCACCAGTTTGTGTCCTGGCTACTCCTCTTCTGATCCATCTCTCTGATTATGGCCTGGGAAAGCAGTGGAAGATGGCCCAAGTGCTTTCCTTGGGTCCCTGCACCCATGTGGAAGACCTGGGAACGCTCCTGGCCCCTGGCTCCTGGTTTTGGATTGGCGCAGCTACAGCCATTGCTACCATTTGGGGAGTGAACTAATGGATGGAAGACCTTTCTGTCTCTCCCTCTCTCTGTCTGTAACTCTACCTCTCAAATAAATCAACAAATTTTTAAAAGAAAAAATGTTCATAGAAAATTCTCATTAGCTTTAGATTCTATTTTTCACAAACGTTTTGGAGCCCCCTTGTATTTCCTGTTAATGGTCATGTCCAATCAATTCCAAAGTACAATGCTTATTAAAATATCATGATAAGATAATTTAAGTATTTTTTATGACAGGTAAAGGACCATTAGTATCCAGAAAGAACAGAGAAATGGAGTCACTCAACCAGCTAAAAGGAATCACTATAAAGTAATAATAAATAAGATGGTATAATGCTATAATAAGAACACCATGAGGATAAACAAAATGATATTTGAAATAGAACACTCCAAAACATATCCCCATATGTTAATATAGGAACAATTTCAGATTAGGATCCAGGATATAATGGCTGTCAGAAAGACAGAATTGAATCCATTTTGTATCATATAAAAACATAAAGAGCAGAGAAATGAAAGTCGAACGTCAAAAATGAAAGGATCTAGATGCCTACCTGAAAAATCTATGTGAAAAGGTTTTAGGTTTGGGGTATAGAAAGGTTCCTTGAAAATACATATTGTTTGAGGCCCACACTATGGTGTAGCAGGTAAAGCCGCCACCTGCAGCACAGGCATCCCATATGGGTACCCGCTTGAGTCCTGGCAGTAGAAGATGGCCCAAGGCCTTGGGCTCCTGCACCTGCACCTGCGTGGGAGACCCTGGAAGAAGCTCCTGATTCTCAGCTTCAGACTGGCCCTGTTATTTGCTGAGTAAATCAGCGGATGGAAGTCTCTCTCAATATCTCTCTTTCTCTCTCTCCTTGCCTCTTGGTAACTGTGCCTTTCAAATAAATAAATAAATATTTTTAAAAAAAGAAAATATGCATTTTAAGGGCCAGGCTTAGTGGCTAAGCTGCTGCTTGTGACACCAACACCACAAATCTGAGTTCCTGGTTTTGAGTACTGATCTACTCACAATTCCAGCGTCCTGCTAAAGCAGACATTAGGAGGTAACAGGTGACGGCTCAAGTACTTGGATTTCTGCCACCCATGTGGGAGACCTGGATTGGATTCTTGACACCCAGGCATTTTGGAGAGTGAACCAATGAATAGGCACACTGTCTATCTGTCTGTCTCCCTGCTTCTCAAGTAAATATAGAATTTTGGCCGGCATCGCAGCTCACTAGGCTAATCCTCCGCCTTGCGGTCCCGGTCGGGGCGCCAGCTTCTGTCCCGGTTGCCCCTCTTCCAGGCCAGCTCTCTGCTGTGGCCCGGGAGTACAGTGGAGGATGGCCCAAGTCCTTGGGCCCTGCACCCCATGGGAGACCAGGAAAAGCACCTTGCTCCTGCCATCGGATCAGCGCGGTGTGTCGGCCACAGCGTGCCGGCCGCGGCGGCCATTGGAGGGTGAACCAACGGCAAAGGAAGACTTTTCTCTCTGTCTCTCTCTCTCACTGTCCACTCTGCCTGTCAAAAAAAAAAAGTTGACCATAAATAAGACCCACAAATTTGACTATATCAAAATTGAGTTGCTATTCGCCAAAAGCCATATTAAAGTAAGTGAATAATGTTATAAACTGGAAGCGCATATTTGCTGCACACAATCAACATTGTATTGAGATGTTATTCAAAATGAAAACCTGCCACAAAGCAGTTTGAAAAACTCTGAAAAAAATAAAAAATAAAAAAACCTGGTCAAAGCACATAAAGAGACTTTACACAGAAGAGAAAAGTCACATGGCTTTTTTACATCAATAGCGATATCCTGGAAATGCAAAACATTACTACATTGAAATTTTATCTGACATGCACTCAAATAGTAAAAAACAAAGCAAATGACTATTCCAAATGAAGGAGAAAACACAAATCCAGGTTTCATAAGGGATCAGAGGCTTATTGAATATGCAGATTCTCTATCAAAGAAAAAGAAGTAAAAAATAATTAAAAACCATTTTAGTTGCAAAATTTAATGTTTATTTAGGATTAGAAAAGAAATCACACAAACTACAAATCCTAAAAGGCAAACAATACTGCAAATGTTGTAAGCAAAAACCAGCTAATTTGCTTTGAACACACCAGCTTAACAATACTTCCCTAGATATATTTTGACTACATGCTTTTTTTAATTACTCTTCATGTGGTAGTAATTTTGAAATGCTTTTGACAAATAGAAGAGAAAGATAATTCCAGAGTTTGTTGTGTGTGTGTATGTGTGTGTGTGTCATTGGAATTAACTTTGGGGGCCTATGCTGTGGCATAGCGCCTGTAGTGCTGACATCCTATATGGGTGCCTGTTCAAGTCCCAGCTGCTCCACTTTTGATCCACTTCTCTGCTATGGTCTAGAAAAGCAGTAGAAAATGGCCCAAATGCTTTTGCCTCTGCACCAGCATGAGAGACCAATCCTAGCTTCGGATCAGCAGAGCTCTGGCTGTTGTAGCCATTTGGGGAGTGATGCAGCAGATGGAAGATCTCTCTCTCTCTCTCTTTCCCTGCCTCTGCCTCTCTGTAACTCTGCCTTTCAAATAAACAAAATATATCTTAAAAAAAGAAATTAACTTTTAATATTATAGGTAGGATTAAGGTAGGATTAAGATCTTCATTAGTAGGGAAATATATTAAAGAATTATGAACTTATTAGTTTAATTGTTAGCATTGTGGTGTGGTGTATTTTATGCTGTAGTCATAAACATTACGATACAGGATTATGCTGGCAGGTCACTTATATAAACATTTTAAATTTGTATGAGCAATGGCATTTGGAAAATCTAGGACAAGAAATACAAGATATACTCCCATATATTGCATTGCATAAACATGGGACTTGAAGACACCTATGTATTTATTTGTAGAGTGCCTATGAGTCTAGGCCTTATAACACAAAGTCAGTCTGTAGATTCTATTGTGTAAGAGAGTTTAAAACTTTTAGTATTTATAACTGTGTTTATCAACCATTGAATACATACCTGACAAGAAACAACTCCTGTTTGACTAAGCAGCAAGAAGGACCAAATCCTCTACTTATCATTTAAGGCTTTAATTGGAAGACTTTTCCACAGATGATTTCCTATACTCATACATTTAAAAATGTACTTCTCTTCTACTCATGGATATTTTTCTTGCCAGGTGCCATAGGACAAGTTCATGTAGCAGTTTGGCCTTGGGGCCACAAGTTCTGTGTCATGATAGCAAATGAGTCAGAACAATGTTCAGCAGGAGGACTCCTAAAAGGCATTCCTATTCAAACACCATAAATTAAATAAAACACAGCTTCAAAAAGAAAGAAAATATTTTCAACACAAATAACTAAGAATTTAGATCTTGAATACATGAAGAATGCCAATAAATGATTACAAAAAGAAAGTGAATCCCAAATACAAATGATGCTAACACCAAAATAAGTATTTCATTTATATCCAAATGGATATACCATGGATATCCAAATGACCAATTAAAATATACTCAACATAATTATCAGTAAAAAATATACATATTAAGAATAACACAAGAAAGCTGTACTTGGCCATAAGACAAACAAAAAATTATGAGTATGAATAACGCCAGTGCTGGAAAGGCTGTGGAACAACAGAAATGCATACACTGAAGGAGCATTCATTTCTGAAAAAAGCTTAGTGGTAAAACTTAAACTGCTGAACAACTTTTATTTATTAATATTCTATTTGAAGTGTAGGGGTGGGGGAGAGAGAGACAAAGACAAGAGAGCTGAGAGATATTCCACTTTTTGGTTCATTCCCTCTATGTCCACAATAGTCAGGTCTGGGCTAGGCCAAGGCCGGGAGCCTAGAACTCAGTTCTGATCTCTGATATGGGTGCCAGGACCAAGTACATGAGCCAGCACCTGTTGCCTCCCCGGGTGAAGATTAGCAAGAAGATGGGATTGGAAGTAGAGTAGAGTAAGACTCCATCCCAAGCTCTCTGATATGGCATATAGGCATCTTAAGTAGAATCTTAATTGCTGTACTAAATACCTAACCCCTATGTGGTAAAACTTAAAATAATTTGGGTCTGTCTTGTAAAAATGAAGAAAAACTCCATATTGCAAACATACAAGTATATAAAAAGATACACTGGAATGCTCATAGCAACAATGATGTAATGCACTCAAGCTGGAAATGATGCAATGTCTACCAACAGTAGATGAGATAGCTATACTGCAATATTTTGACAAAGCAGAATGGTCTACAATACTAATAATAAAAGAAACCCTAAGTATTCATATCAATAAGGATGGCTTTCACATAGAACTTAGTCACAAAAATAAAAGTCACAAAAGGATTCAATATGATTCCATTTAAATATTACTCAAAAGTGCCCTTTTATTTTTAAGGGATACACAAACAGGCGACATAAGCCACCAAGGAGGGCCGGCATTGTGGTGCAGCAGGTTAAGTCACTTCCTGCTATGCTGTCATCCGATATGAGCACCAGTTTGAGTCTCAGCTGCTCCACCTCCAACCAGCTCCATGCTGGTGCACCTGGGAAAGCAGTGCAGTGTGGTCCAAGTCCTTGGGACCCTGACACCCACATAAAAGAGCCAGATGAAGTTCTAAGTTCCTGGCTTTGCTTTGGTGCAGTTCTGGTTGTTGTGGCCATTTGGAGAGCAAATCAACTGATGGAAGATCTATCTCTGTTAGTCTCCCCTTCTCTGTAATTCTGCCTTTTAAATAAATAAATAAAAATTTAAAAAAAAGCTTCAAAGTAAATACAATGATTGAAATAAAGGGATGAAAGCTAGAAACATATAATGAGGGGCCGACGCTGTGGCGCAGTGGGTTAATGCCCTGGTATGAAGCGCCAGCATCCCATATGGGCACTGGTTCGAGACCCAGCTGCTCCACTTCCGATCCAGCTCTCTGTTGTGGCCTGGGAAAGTATTAGAAGATGGCCCAAGTCCTTGGACCCCTGCACCCCTGGGGATACCCGGAAGAAGCTCCTGGCTCCTGGCTTCAGATCAGCGCAGCTCTGGCCATTGCAGCCAATTGGGGAATGAACCAATGGATGGAAGACCTACCTCTCTCTCTCTCTGCCTCTCCTCTCTCAGTGTAACTCTGGCTTTCAAATAAATAAATAATTTTTTTAAAAAAAGAAACATATAATAGACTTCTGAGTTACTGGCAAGTTTCCAATTCTTATTATTTAAATGAGTGTTTGCCTTATAGTTATCCTCTAAACTATACCTTCTAGGAATTCTATACAAGGGTGATATATTTGTTATTTTATTTCTATTTTAAAAGATTCATTTATTTATTTGAAAGCAGAGTAACACAGAGAGAAGGAGAGACACAGAGAGATCCTCTATCTGTTGGTTCACTCCCCACCCCAGATGGCCACAATAACCAGGCTGGGCCAAGCTGAGGCCAGGAGCCACGAGCTTCTTCTGTGTATCCCACATGGGAACAGGGGCACAAAGAATTTGGCCATCTTCCACTGCCTTCCCTGGCACATGCTAAGGGAGCTGGATTGCAAGTGGAGTAGCCAGGACTTGAACTGGTGTCCATAGGGATGCTGGTACTGCAGGCCATAGCTTTAACCCACTGCACCATAGTGCCAGCCAATTTTATTATTTTTATATGTGTTAAAACAATCTATGGAGTATTTTGAGTCAGGAAAAGCATCTTAAAAGGGGGAGCATATGCAATCAGTAGTTCAATAAGTAAGGAAATGGAAGTGACACCTGGTCTGCTTTCAATAGATACTCTTTTAATGAAATGACTTGAACAGCTGAAGAGTTCAGTTACAGAAGATGAGCTGGTGTGAGAGCCATGAAAGAATCAGCAGTTGGAGAAGCCTGAATGTTATATTTAATTGTTTGATCTTATTAATTAATTTTGTTTCCTATGAAATTCTATATAAATTTCTTTTTAAAATTAATTCATTAATTTATTTGAATGTTATAGTTACAGAGTGTCAGAGGCAGAGGCAAGAGAGAGAGAGGTCTTCCATCTACTGGTTCATTCCCTAAATGGCCACAGTGGCTGGATTTGAGCCAATCTGAAGCCAGGGAACTGCAGCTTCTTCCAGGGTTCCCCTCTGGGTGCAGGGCCCCAAGGACCTGGGCCATCTTCTACTGCTTTCCCAGGCCATCAGCAGGGAGCTGGATGGAAAGTAGAGTAGCTGGGACTCCAATCAGCACCCATATGGGATGCCAGCCCTGCAGGTAGCAGCTTTACCTGCTACATCACAGCACCGGCCCCAAATGCTTTATGAATTTCTTAATGTTATTGCTCACTGATTGCAAGAGTAATGAACACTTATCTACATCAGTATTTTGTTTTATTCATCCTCTAGTTTAAAAGATGAGTTACCTAACAGATGCTCCGTATGTCATGAAATGAAGACCAAATTGACACACAGAGCTCTATCATAGAACTTCTTGCTACCATCTGATCTCTTTTACATACATTTAGGCTAGTTATAAAGGGTCATCTGAAACATTTAAAAGTCTGTTTTATTTTAATTAAACTTTTTGTGTTCCTAATGCCATAGAGTGACCTCTTGCCTAAACTTTTCTTTCAACACAGAATAAAGACTCAGGACACACCTTACTCTTGAAAGTCCTGCTCCTATACCCACCCTGTTATAAGCGAATGAGCTCAATTCTGTTAAAAGTAATGAAGTAGGGATATCAGTACAATTGTCTGCAAGTCTCTTCAGGCCTTTTCCCAGTTCATGATTGCTGTACGCTTTTAAAACTTCAGCACAGAAACTGTAACGGTATGTTGTTTACATAGACTTTAACTGATAACTGGCATTTTTCAGACACCCAAAAGTTCTAACCTAGAAGAATGTTTTAGTTTCAAAATTCATTACTAGCAGTGACTTAGAACATGATCTGTTGACAATATTTACATAGACTAAATACACACACACACACCCCAGAGTATTTCAAAAAGTTCATGAGATGAAATTAAAAGAGAAAATTATTTTGTTGTAATATTTTGAAATCCATGCTTAGAAGGTATCTTCAAAAAGTCCATGAAAAAAAAAAATGCATGGCCGGTGCCGCGGCTCACTAAGCTAATCCTCCGCCTGTGGCACCGGCACCCTGGGTTCTAGTCCCGGTTGGGGTGCCGGATTCTGTCCCAGTTGCTCCGCTTCCAGGCCAGTTCTCTACTGTGGCCTGGGAAGGCAGTGGAGGATGGCCCAAGTGCTTGGGCCCTGCACCCGCACCTGGCTCCTGGCTTTGGATCGGTGTAGCGTGCCGGCTGTAGTGGCCATTTGGGGGGGTGAACCAATGGAAAAGGAAGACCTTTCTCTCTGTGTGTCTCTCTCTCTAACTCTGCCTGTCAGAAATAAATTAAATTTTAAAAAATGTATGGATATAAAAAACCTGTGTATGGATATATATTAAAAATTTTGACAAATTAAGCATCACTTAATTCTATCTTCTACAAACTTTTTACAAAGCCGCAATTCTTATATATTTTACATTTCATGTATATATCAGAGAGAAAGAAAGGCTGTGTGTTCGCAAGATAATGGTTTGAAATATGGAGTTAGAGATAGGCTGGCCAGTTTTTACAAATCACACAATTTTGGACAAGTTGCTTAGGTACTCTGTGCTGTAACTTCCTCTAATATAATAAAGGGAAATAATATTACTGACCCAACTCTTAATATTGCAACAGAAACCTTATGTGAATAGTAAATGAGATCAAACATATATTTATCCTAATATTGGGAACACAGAGTTTAATAAACATTAGCTATCAATAATATAAAAATAAAGAAACATGATAGAATTTTATCCCATGCATATCCATATTATATTTCCTTGCTAATAAATTATGAATGTGTTTCTTTTCTTTTTAAAACCTTGTCTTGTACGGGTAAATCAGAGTTGAAAAATCAGTACAGGGTAGAAAGCTGTAGGTAGAGTTTAAAGAGGGTCTATAATGATTCCCACCTCTGTTATTCATGTCGGTTCCTTATCTGCTCCGCTTTCAGATGGGTAATCCTACCAACCTGCTTCTATCACAGGTGAGGGGGTTGGCACAATGAAGACTAGATTGAAATATCACTACCATCTTGCTAATGCATCTTGTGTTGTCTTCTTGCCAACTTCTCCAATGCAACAAGTTGCCATGTTGTGAGTTACTATATAGGGAGACCCAACTGACAAGATATTGAGTGCAGCTTCCATACAACAGTCAGTGAACAATGGAGGCCCTCTGAGAAGATGGTACCTTGCATGCAACAGCCAGGAGCAACTGAACCTTGGGAGTGAGCTTGGAAGGGGGCCCTTCCCCGGAAGAACCTTACTGTGGCCTCAGTCCTGAATGACAACTCCAACCTAAAGCATGACACTCAGCCCAGTGTCACTTGGATCCATGACCTGTTAGAGCTGTAAGGTAGTAAGTATCACTGCTTTGAATCATTAAGTTTCAGAGCAATTTTTTTTGACAGGCAGAGTTAGACAGTGAGAGAGAGAGAGAGAAAGTTCTCCCTTTTCCATTGGTTCACCTCCCAAATGGCCATCACGGCTGGCACACTGCGCTGCTCCGAAGCCAGGAGCCAGGTGCTTCCTCCTGGTCTCCCATGCGGGTGCAGGGCCCAAGCACTTGGGCCATCCTCCACTGCCTTCCCGGGCCACAGCAGAGAGCTGGACTGGAAGAGGAGCAACCGGGACAGAACTGGCACCCCAACTGGGACTAGAACCAGGGGTGCCGGCACCGCAGGCGGAGGATTAGCCTAGTGAGCCGTGGCGCCGGCTTCAGAGCAATTTCTATGCAGCAGTAAATTACTAATATAAGGAGTGAGGAACTGAAATCTGAGCCATTTTTCTAGTACACCAAATAATCTCTAAAGCAAATTAAAGAACATAAGTTAAGTGTGTAAATGCTAAATGAGGTGCTTTTGAAGAAGAGACTTTATTATTATAAGTAAAGCTACTCCTTGATTTTTTCTTTCTAAGCATTCTTCTCTCATAAAAATGAATCCTAACACCAATTATTTTAGAAACTATACGCAATTGATGTATTTATGATAGTAAAACTGATTTCTTTTAAGGGTTTAAAAGGTTTTATAGGGGCCGGCACTATGGCATAGCGGGTAAAGCCACTGCCTGCAGTGCCGGCATCCCATATGGGTGCCAGTTCAAGTCCTGGCTGCTCCACTTCTGATTCAACTCTCTGCTGTGGCCTGGGAAAGCAGTACAAGATGGCATAAGTCCTTGGGCCCCTGCACCCGTGCGGGAGACCTGGAGGAAACTCCTGGCTCCTGGCTTCAGATCGGTGCAGCTTTAGCCATTGCAGCCAATTAGGGAGTGAAACAGGGGATAGAAGACATCTCTCTTTCTGCCTCTCCTTCTCTCTCTGTGTAACTCTGACTTTCAAATAAATAAAATAAATCTTAAAAATGCTTCATAAAGATCAGAGTCAGTGAACTCAGGGGGCTTCCATAGCCTTGGCAGCTCATGACAAGAGCCTAGGGTGATTACTGATGCCATAAACAAGAGTGTCAATTTGTTAAGTCAACAACAGGAGTCACTGTGCACTTACTCCTCATGTAGGATCTTTGTCCTTAGTGTGCTGTACATTGAGATTTAATGCTATAACTAGTACTCAAACAGTATTGTTCACTTTATGTTTCTGTGTGGGAGCAAACTGTTGAAATCTTTACTTAAAGTATGCTAAACTGATCTTCTATATATAAAGAGAATCGAAAATGAATCTTGATGTGAATGGAAGGGGAGAGGGAGTAGATAAGGGGAGGGTTGCGGGTTGGAGGGATGTTATGGGGGGGAAGCCATTGTAATCAATATTCTGTACTTTGGAAATTTATATTCATTAAATAAAAGTTAAAAACAAAAAAAAATGCTTCATAAATATTTATACATGATTTTTGGAAGGAAATTGTCAATAAAAAGTATAACAATAGGATATTAAGATATTAGGCAAAAAAAACCTCTGAAGTCCAGAAACAAAGTAATTTATCTTTGTAGTCTTAGCAGCTAACAAAGACTTTGGTTCATGGTGTACACCACAGGTTGATTTTTCTTGCTGAATGGAAGCAATTGGATTTTTTAAAAGAAGAGTTTTGTAAATAGAGTACAGATTTTGGAGACAGAAAGATTACATTATAAATGCTGCTGCCTCTGCCATCCATTATGTGACCTCAGGCAGGCCATTTACTTCCCTAGAAAGAGAAAACTCCAGTTAGATCTCATCAGCTAGAAAGAAAATATCAACAAGAATGTGGTGGGAGAGAAACAGTCTTTATGGATAGTAAAACATCACAACAATAGCAATTTTAAGTGGATTTTAATATAAAAAGAATGGACAATTCAATGAATCAGAATTGAATTACACCAATCAATCCCAGGATAATATGATAATTTAGGAGTGATGTCTGAGACTTCAGTTTTTTTAGTGTTGAAGAAATATTTGTACAGCAGAATGTTTAAGCGTTCTCCTTGGCAGCACATATACTAAAAATAGAATGTTTAAATAATAGGATGTTTACTAACAGAAAACATAGTCATAGAATACTTATGACTAATAAATTCTTATATTAAAATTCTCCAGACCAACCTGTTAGAAATCTATCAAAGGATGTAAACCACTAACTTATAAGAAAATATACATGATTGCCTACCTCATCCATTAAAAACCCTCCCAAATTACCTTTTCCTTTTTAAACTGAATTATGAAAGGCAACACACAACACTGATGTAGTTGTTTACTTGTTAGACTGACAAAAATGAAAAATCACAAGAATATCTAATGTTAGCCATTGTATGGGGAAATAAATTCTTACATGCTCTGCATGAGGAACGTTCCTCAATAAAGACTTATTCACTGTACTTACCATCTATCAATAGTAAGAATCCACATACCCTTCTTCTTGAAAATTCTGCAAAGATGGTTCTAGGTGCATCATATTGGAGCTTCCAAAACCACTCAAAAAGAAAATACACACCTGGATGACAAAGCAAAACTCAGTTCCAGGAAGAACAGGGCTAGATTCAAACTAGCCAAAGAGCAATTATGGAGCCTTCTGGAGAATCATGCCTCTTTATTCTCACAGCAGCAGGTGAGTATACACAGTCAACCCACTATGCTCAGGGCAGTGAGTGAGCATGCAAAGGGAACCAGTGCTCGGCCTTTCCCTCAGTTTCTTATAAATGCTTGTAGACAACAGTGACCAGTAGCCAAGAAGGTACAGGGCAGAGAATGTGTCAGCCTTCTAGACCCGCTGACATTGCAAAATTTTATTAGACTTTGGGGCTGTTGACTAGCAGAAAATGAATCTGCTTCTGAGCCTGTAGGTTAGTGGCCTTGACAGTGAGGGAGCCTGACTGAAGTCAGGTTTCTGACACTCCACCTCTTCAGGATGGGTTCCGTGACTCAAAATCCACACATATGGTGTCCTCTGGGAGGGTCACCTGTGTGAGGAGTGTGGAACATGGCAATCGAGTTACAAAGCAACAACATAAGCTATAGTAACAAACTATGAATGGTCATACAACACCAAATATAATGAAAAGGGCTGTAACCCAAAACCGTCTCACACAGAATACCCCAATCATGGCTGGGTTTTACTATACTGCTCTTGAACTAGGGTCTTTACGTGGGTCCAGGTATTGTTCTGTAATGGAGCAGAAGAATCCTATATTTCCAATGAAGTCCATTTGTCTTCTGTGGCTGTGGTCTCTCTTCAAGGTTGTCCAGTTGCAGAGTTGATAGGTAACCTGGTGCACACCCAATAAGCCAACTGGTTGGTTACAATTGCAGTGTGACCAGTGCACTAGGAAGTTTGCAACTGCCAAACTGAGGACAATAAGACAAAAAAATTATCAATACACAATGGTAAATCAACCCATCAACAGAAGACTGGATAAAGAAATTATGGAATATGTACTCTATAGAATACTATATAGCAATTAAAAAAATGAAATCCAGTCATTTGCAACAAAATGGAGGACTCTGGAAAACATTATGCTGAGTGAAATAAGCCAGTCCCAAAGGAACAAATATCGTATGTTCTCCCTGATTGGTGACAACTGAGCACTTAAAAGGAAATCTGTTGAAGTGAAATGGACACTATGAGAAACAATGACTTGATCAACCCTTGTCCTGACTTTTGAGGAACAACTTACTATTTTATTCCTTTTAGTGTATTTTTTTTTGTTCTACTTAATACCATTGGTTGGACTCTTTAATTAACACACAATTATTCTTAGTTGTTTAAATTTAATTGAAAAGTGATCCCTGTTAAATATAAGAGTGGGAATAAGAGAGGGATGAGATGTACAGTTCGGCACATGCTCACTCAGACTTACCCCTAATGGTAGAGCTAGAAACATGCCAGGGGATTCCAATTCAATCCCATCAAGGTGGCATGTACCAATGCCATCTTACTTGTTAAAGTGATCAGTTTAAGTTCATAATTGATCAAAAAGATAGGATTAAGTGTCAAAGGGATTACATAAATAAGACCAGTGCTTGCAAATAATTGATAGAATTAAAAAGGAGAGAATGATCCTACATGGGAAGCGGGATACACAGCAGACTCACAGAAGGGCAATAGCCCCTTAAGGCATTTGGATCTATCTCTGTGAGTGAGATCCCATGGGAAAGAATGGGCCATCAAAAAAAGGCAGTACCTTTCTCTGAAGGGAGGAGAGAACTTCCGCTTTGAATATGGACTTGTCTATATGAGATCAGAGTTGGTGAACTCAAGAGGCTTCCATAGCCTTGGCAGCTCATGACAAGACCCTTGGGTGATTACTGACATCATAAATAAGAATGTCAATTATTAAATCAACAATGGGAGTCACTGTGCACCTTCTCCCCATGTAGGACCTCCGCCCTTAATGTGTTATACTATGAGAATTAATGGTAAAACTACTATTCAAACAGTACTCTATACTTTGTGTGTCTTTGTAGATGCAGTCTGTTGAAATCTTTACTTAGTATATACTAAGTTGATCTTCTGTATATAATGGTAATTGAAAATGAATCTTGATGAAGAATGGGATGGGAGAGAGAGTGGGAGATGGGATGGTTGTGAGTGGGAGGAAGGTTATGGGGGAAAAGCCACTATAATTCAAAAGTTGTACTTTGGAAATTTATATTTATTTATTTATTTTTTGACGGGCAGAGTTAGACAGTGAGAGATAGAGAGACAAAGAGACATGTCTTCCTTCTGTTGGTTTACCCCCCGAAAATGGCCACTACGGCTGGCACTCTGCGCCGATCCAAAGCCAGGAGCCAGGTGCTTCCTCATGGTCTCCAATGCGGGTGCAGGGCCCAAGCACTTGGGCCATCCTCCACTACCTTCCCAGGCCATAGCAGAGAGCTGGACTGGAAGAGGAGCAACTGGGACAGAACCGGCGCCCCAACTAGGACTAGAACTTGGGTTGCCGGCACCGCATGCGGAGGATTAGCCTAGTGAGCCTCGGCACTGGCTTGGAAATTTATATTTATTAAATAAAAGTTGAAAAGAAAAAAAATGGTAAATCAAGGCAAGGAATTTATCCTGAGATAACACCACAGCTGGCAAAATCTGGACTTGGCCTCAGTACAACATAGCTTTTACCATGTACTCTTCTATATGTAGGGATACTATAGAGGTTGGAATTGGCCACAGGCTAAAAGGCTAAAAAAATATGGCCTTGAGAAAGGTAGTGCTTTCAGTGGGTAATGTACCTTGAGCACAGGGGACCAAGTAGCTATTACCCATGGTGTCACCTTTAGGTCATATTCTGTTCCTGCTCCCCAGAGGCATAGCAAAGCAAACCAGACCGTGCTGGTTTTTCATATCTTCTATGGCCACTTCCAGATGACATGTTCTCCCGGATCAAGGTCCATGGGAGCACGTAGCAGCACAGTTTTTATTCTAAAAACTGGTTTCAACAGGAGATCTGTGGTCTGTACTTGCATTTGACCAGGCGTTGCTGAGGTGATACAGCAGAACCTTCATGGCAGCTGGTGCTCCTGCCCAGGGCCATTCATTCACACAGTCCACAGTCTCTAGGGAGACAGAGTCAGCTTCCTTTATGTGGCCTTGTTTCATAGACTGCTATGCCATTCAACCATCCCAACTCCTTGGGCATGGCAAGGGGCATTTAGCTTCCAGTCAATGCCTAGGCACTTAACCAACTATGTTCTCCAGAGCCCACAAAATGAGCCTCACAGAGACTCAATAACGCATGTATGGTACATAATCTTTCCAAGGCTTGTAGGACTGTCTGCTGGTAAAGCTCCCTGACAGAAGTGGCAGACAACAGTCCCCTAGCAGTGTCTGCACAGGTGAGAATGTACCTGTATCCATCAAGTTGGGGCAAAGGTACAATAAAGTCTTTCTGCTGCCTCTCAAAGATCACCTGCCCCCATATCATGGTTCTGATGGCCAATGGCACTTGATGGGGATGCTCTTTGGAACAGAGAGAATAGCTTTTTCAGGTGTCTAGTACCTCCTAGTGGGTTCCAATAAGGTCCAGGCCTTCACTGTAGCCCACATAGTACCCAGGCAGGGAGGGGTCACATGAACTATCACATTGTATATGGTGATTTTCTTCTTGTGTCCCATCTCCCATGGGTCTTGCTGCATGGCTTGGCCGCATAAATGTCGGTGCATAACCATCCAGTTTGTTGCACAGTATGCTGCTATCCAGACAGTTAGACCTCAGTAGATGACCTAGTTATCCATGCAAATAGCAATAAGTGAAGGCTCCCTGACAGTGACCAGCAGTACTCTTAGTAGTTCGCTCATTGATGACTTTGATGATTACTTGATTCCCACAAGATCATCTTGGTTGAAAGCTGGAAGCCTTCTGTGGTCAACTGTGCAGGGTGTCCTCTGATGGATCTGTCCATGTGCCAGGTCTCTACAGGGATCAGTGTGATCCCATCCTGGTATGGACTAAGTACCAGATCTACAGCACTCAAGGAGTATATTACCAGTTATTTATGTTATAGGCCTCCAAATCCATGTAATGATTTAGAACTTGCATTTAGAACTCCCTGTTGTTGCAATAGAATCCCAGCTTTATCAGTGTGGGGATCTCTTTCCCACTGCGACTTCACCACCTGGTCTCTTATCCAACCAACAATCGAGGATGAGGGCACACTGTGATGGAGTGGTCCACTATGGTTTCAGTAGCCATCAAGGCAGTGTACATTGCCGCCACATTGTTTTTCAGTTAAGGAATACCAAACCTGTGCTCTTTTCCATAACTGGGAACAAAACCTGGTGGGCTCTCTCAGCCTTTAGTACCACCTCCAAAGGTCCCATCCAAACCCTGCTGCAGTGACATATGTCAAGCTCACATGGAGGGTTGGGTCAAACATGTTGAAGCCCTGGGCAGCCTGTACATTCTGCTTATTTGCTGTGAAGGCCACTTACTCTTGCCCATCCCATTCCCACCCAATACCCATCTTTACCAAATGGTACAAGGCTTCAAATTTGTGCCAAATGTGGGATAAACACTCTCCAATAATCTCAACAATCATATAAACTCTTGTAACTGCTTTATAGTTGTTGGGATGGGAAGGCCTGGATTTTACCTATTACGGTGTTGGAAATCGCTTTTGTCTTACCCAACCAGGAAACTCCCATGAATTTAACAGAGCATCCCAGTCCTTGCATTTTGGACTCCCAAACACATGACTTTGGATAGCTTAGCAAGTGGGTATTGCTGCTTCCAAATCCACAAGAGAGTCACAAGTTAATATGTCATCTATATAATGATACATATGTACTGTTGAAGGCACAGACGACCATGACACACCTGCCACTACCAAGCCATGACTCAGGGTGGGGTTATGTAGATAGCCTTGAAAAATAACAGTAACGGCCTATCACTGACTGTCCCGAGTATAGGAGAACTGGTCCTGACTTTCAGGATATATATCAATAGAGAAGAAAGCTTTAGCTAAATTACAACATAAGTTACAAGTTCATAGCTGCAGCATTCACCAACGGAACCACTGCATGCAAGAGAGGAACAACTTTATTAAGCTCTTGGGAATCCACTGTCATCTGCCATGTTCCATCTGATTTTTTTACAGGCCATACTGGTAAATTGAGTGGGATATTTGTAAGTCTATTAATGTGCACTTTCTCCAGTTCCTGGATGGTTCCAGTAATTTCTAATGATAACCCTGCAGTTTGTACTCCTTGGTGTTTGCCACCCACCTAAGCACGGGAAACTGCAGTGGTGGGTGGGCATCATGCACTTTATGTACAGCTTTAACCACATACACTCACAAATGGAATTTCTTCAATATAGTTTTTAGCCATAGGCATGTAGGACATCAGTGTCCAGTATGTACTCAGGTAAGGGAGACACACACACACAGCATATTCCCTGGTGGTAAATGCTCTATTCCCAAAGGCAGGTTTACTCCTGTTACCAAGATAAAGATCCTCCAAGGCCATCTATGGCTACCAGAGGCCTAGGAAGTCTCTCAGGGTTGCTGTACAATAATGTACATTCAGCCCCTGTGTCAACCAGGGCCAACACTCTCTCAACACTAGAAGGGGATCACTAGATAGCAAGCTCCACATGTGGCTTCTGGTTCCCACTTGTCCTTGCTGACAGATATCCTGGCCTCCCCTTTCATCAAATTTAAATACAGAATTGTCAGTGACACTTCAAAAAATCCCGCAATCATATTACTTGAACCCCTGGTGTCCACTTGAGTGCTTTACTCAAATTGGACTTTTTAAATGACTAGAATCATTCATTGTTTCAGTTTAATTGTTTCATGATTCTAGCAATATCTTATTAGTCTGCCCATCTAACTTTTCTATCTCTGCCACTACTGCCAGGAGATGGACCCAAATGTAGGTTCAAGTGACATTAATTGCTCCTTTTCCCTCTCTCTTTTCTGGGTCATAGCTTCTACTTCCTTCTGAGTGCACACTGTCTTAGCCTCTCCTAAATTGGCAGTACTATGGGGTAATCACATTGATACAGAGTATAGGGCAAATATTGCCACCAGGGGACAAAACAGGGCAAAGGGAGCAGTGTGATGTATAAGATCTACATACTTGCAGTGAAAACGTCCTCATCTGGCCCTTGAAAACCCGCATTACATGTGGCATTGTGCATGCCCAACACCCACAGTGTTTGTTGCTCAGCATATGTCTTCAACCTGCTGATGCCCCAGGTAAATTTCCAGCACTGGGCCACACCATAGTCCGATCTAAACCTTTATATTTATAAAATTTGCTGCCTAGGATATATTGTTATAGTGACAAAAATCTTAATTAGACATAAAATACAGATGAAATAAATCTTGGCATTAATTGATAAAAGTTAAAGTTAGGGGGTTTGTGAGTTTTATACTTTCTGTTACTTCTATGAGTCTAGCTATGGAAACATTAACATAATTATCAAGGATATATGTAAAAATAGCAGAAAAAAGCAGCAAAAATTCCAGAATTAACTTAAATTGGAAGTTGAATCTGGTTGAAAACGTACAACTTTTATAAAAAAAAGACAGAAAGATATTTATGCATTGCATAGGAAAATGTCTATGGACTAATTAGAGTGTTGTGAGGTAGTGAGTTGAGCTGCATCAGTATTCCATATGGGTACCAGTTCAGGCCCTGACAGCACCACTTCCAATCTGGCTCCCTGCTAATGGCCTTGGAAAAGCAGCAGAAGATGGCCCAAGTGCTTGGGCCTCTGTACCCACAAGGCAAACCCAGATGAGGTTCCTGGCTCATGGCTTTGGTCTGGTCCAGCACTGGCCATTGTGGCCATTTGGGGAGTGAACTAACAGATGGAAGACATATCTCTCTGCCTCTCCCTCTTTGTGACTGCACCTTTCAAGTAAATATTTTTTTTAAGAAAGCAGATTGCTTAAAATTGTTTCTCCTAAATCTTGTCCTAAATGCATACGTATAATATGCTTGGTAACCACTTACTATAACTCAAGTTATATATAATACTGTAACTTATTTTATTTAAAATACATACATGGGGCCAGCGCTGTGGTGCAGTGGGTTAATGCCCTGGCCTGAAGCGCCAGAATCCCATATGGGCACTGGTTCTAGTCTCGGCTCCTCCTCTTCTGATCCAGCTCTCTGCTATGGCCTGGGAAAGCAGTAAAAGATGGCCCAAGGACTTGGGCCCCTGCACCCGCGTGGGAGAACTGGGAGAAGCTCCTGGCTCCCGGCTTCGGATCAGCACAGCTCCAGCCATTGCAGCCAACTGGGGAGTGAACCATCAGATGGAAGACCTCTCTCTCTCTTTCTGCCTCTCCTCTCTCTGTGTAACTCTATCAAATAAATAAATAAATCTTCAAAAATAAATAAATAAATAAAAAATAAAATACATATGTATCTAGAACTATATCCATGTATTTAAATATAAATGGATGTATATAAAAATAAATTTAGGCAATGAAAAATATGCAAAGTGTGTGATTATCTGCATATAAACATAAAAATATGCATCTGTATATAAAATCACACATTGGCATTGGCATGTCTCTAGAAAGTTTTTGAGGATAAAAAAAAAGTGTGTCTGGAGGCAGAGCCAAGATGGCGGAATAGTGAGGGAGCGCACCGATAGTCCAGGAAAAGATAGTTTAATAAAAGTGGAGTTACTGTAGCCTCAGGAAAAAGCTCAGGAAAAAATTGCAGAGGAAACTCTTCCGGATCTAGTGGATGTGACATGGAGGACCTACGGGGAGAGCAAGGTCATCCACAGTGTGGAAGCCCAGCCGCAGAGTCTGCGCGCCAGGGCTGGAAGGGGAGGTGAGACAAAAATGAGACATTGGCGGGGAAAGACAGAAAGAGCCTAGAGGGAACGAGGTCTGAAGCCCCACTGGGGAAAGTTCACCAAGCTAACTGGAGGAGAGAAAAAAACGAATAAATAAGGGGAACCAGCATGGACACTAGCCTCTCTCTCCACTCACCTTACAAAGCCAAGCAAGACAAAGAGCAGGCACCATTTTATGTATATAAAGCAGCGCCCACCATTAGCCAAGCAGAAAAACCTGACTCTGGTGGGGAGAAATAACAGGAACTTAGGACCTGGTGAAAGTGTGGAGCTAATGAACTGAGACTATGAAAATCTGAGGGGGGTGGCGAGAGAACTCACCGAGTACACAAACTCAGTAACCTTGGCAACCCTGTGAGAGACTGCGGAGAAATTTGAGACCACACTGAGGGCTGCATAAACTCTTTGTGTGGTCCCAGGGGTAGAGCAGAGGAATACCCACAAGGGCCAGATTTCATACATCAACTACCCTCAATTCCACTCAGCTGTGTGGAATTACTTCCCAACTGAGTCAAAAAGAGAGAGAGAGAGAGAACAATCTGGGTGAATCACCTTTGGCACACCCTTAACCCTGAAGAACCAAACAGAGCTCTCTGGCCACACCCATCACAGCCTCTAAGGATCCATCAAAAGCAGACAGTCCACTTAATGCAGAGTCATAGTATAACGAGAAAAAGCACCACAGCGAAGAAACCAAAGAATATCTCGACAATGTCAAACAAATGCAGAAACCGAGGTAACAAGAACAAGGAAGACACAATGATGCCCGCAAATGAAAAGACACCCCAATTCAAGATTATGAAGATGATGAGATAGAAGAAATGCAAGAAGTGGATCTCAAAAAATTGATAAGAACATTAAGAAGTTCTCAAAAACAAATTCTTGAATTACAGAACTCCTTAATGGACAAGATAGAAAATCTCTCTTGCAAAATGAAATATTAAGGAGGAATAAAAATGAAATGAAACAACTAGTAGAACATGAAACTGTGATAGTGACGAGAAATCATAATGAAATGAAGAATTCAATAGATCAAATGAAAACACATTAGAGAGCCTTAAAAACCAATGGGTGAAGCAGAAGAGAGAATATCAGACTTAGAAGACAGAGAACAGGAAAGGATACAGTCAAACCAAAGAAAAGAAGAGGAAATTAGAAATCTAAAACATATTGTCGGGAATCTTCAGGATACTATTAAAAAACCCAACATTTGGGTTCTAGGAGTTCCTGAAGGCATGGAGAGGGAGAAAGGATTAGAATGCCTTTTCAGTGAGATAATAGCAGAAAATTTCCCAGGTTTGGAGAAGGACAGAGAAATCCTAGTATAGGAAGCTCACAGAACCCCTAATAAACATGACAAAAAGAGATCCTCACCACAACACATTGTAATTAAACTCACCACAGTGAAACAGAAAGAAAAGATCCTAAAATGTGCAAGAGAGAAACGTCAGATTACTCTCAGAGGATCTCCAATTAGACTCACAGGTGACTTCTCATCAGAAACCCTACAAGCTAGGAGGGAATGGCGAGATATAGCCCAGGTACTAAAAGAGAAAAACTGCCACCCCAGAATATTATATCCTGCAAAGCTCTCATTTGTGAATGAAGGTGAAATAAAGTCCTTTCACAGCAAACAGAAATTGAAAGAATTTGTCGCCACTCATCCACCCCTGCAAAAGATGCTTAAACATGTGTTACACACAGAAACACAGAAACACGGTCATCAATATGAAAGAAGATAAAGGAAGGAAACCTCACAGCAAAAGATCACAGGAAGTTCAAAACATATATTAGAAAATATCTTTGGCAAATTGCAGGGCAAAGTTACTACTTATCATTAGTCACATTGAACATTAATGGCCTGAACTGTCCAGTTAAAAGACACCGATTGGCTGACTGGGTTAAGGAACAAAACCCATCTATTTCCTGCTTACAAGAAACACATCTTTCCAACAAAGATACATACAGACTGAAAGTGAAAGGCTGGAAAAAGATATACCCATGCCAACAGAAATGAAAAAAGAGCAGGTTTAGCCATCTTAATATCAGACAACATAAACTTTACCACAAAAACTGTTAAGAGAGACAAAGAGGGGCACTATATAATGATGAAGAGATCAATTCAACAGGAAGATATAACGATTATCAATGTATATGCACCTAATTACAGGGCACCGGTTTATTTAAAAGATTTGTTAAGGGACTTAAAGGGAGACTTAGACCCCAATACAATAGTACTGGGGGACCTCAATACTCCACTCTCAGAAATAGACAGATCAACAGGACAGAAGATCAACAAGGAGACAGTAGATTTAAATGACACTATAGCCCAAATGGATGTAACAGATATATACAGAACTTTTCAACCTACACAGAAAGCATTTACATTCTTCTCAGCAGTACATGGAAACTTCTCTAGGATTGACCACATACTAGGCCATAAAGCAAGTCTCAGCAAATTCAAAAGAATTCGAATCATACCATGCAGCTTCTCAGACCATAAAGGAATGAAGTTGGAAATTAGCAACTCAGGAATCCCTAGAGCATACGCAAACACATGGAGATTGAACAACATGCTCCTGAATGAACAAGGGGTCATAGAAGAAATCAAAAGAGAAATCAAAAATTTTCTGGAAGTAAATGAGGATAACAGCACAACATACCAAAACTTATGGGACGCAGCAAAAGCATTGTTAAGAGGAAAGTTTATATCAATAGGTGCCTACATCAAGAAATTGGAAAGGCACCAAATAGATGAGCTTTCAATTCACCTCAAGGATCTAGAAAATCTATAGCAAACCAGACCCAAATCTAGTAGGAGAAGAGAAATGATTAAAATCAGAGAAGAAATCAACAGGATTGAATCCAAAAAAATTACAAAAAATCAGCCAAATGAGGATCTGGTTTTTTGAAAAAATAAACAAAATTGACACCCCATTGGCCCAACTAACTAAAAAAAGAAAAGACCCAAATCAATAAAATCAGAGATGAAACAGGAAACGTAACAACAGACACCACAGAAATAAAAAGAATCATCAGAAATTACTACAAGGACTTGTATGCCAGCAAACAGGGAAACCTATCAGAAATGGATAGATTCCTGGACACATGCAACCTACCTAAATTGAACCAGGAAGACATAGGAAACCTAAACAGACCCATAACTGAGACAGAAATAAAAACAGTAATAAAGGCCCTCCCAACAAAGAAAAGCCCAGGACCAGATGGATTCACTGCTGAATTCTACCAGACATTTAAAGAAGAACTAACTCCAATTCTTCTCAAACTATTCAGAACAATCGAAAAAGGGAATCCTCCCAAATTCTTTCTATGAAGCCAGCATCACCTTAATTGCTAAGCAGGAAAAAGATGCAGCATTGAAAGAGAATTACAGACCAATATCCCTGATGAACATAGATGCAAAAATCCTCAATAAAATTCTCGCCAATAGAATGCAACAACACATCAGAAAGATCATCCACCCAGACCAAGTGGGATTGATCCCTGGTATACAGGGATGGTTCAGTGTTCGCAAAACAATCAATGTGATACACCACATTAACTAACTGCAGAAGAAAAACCATATGATTATCTCAATAGATGCAGAGAAAGCATTTGATAAAATACAACACCCTTTCATGATGAAAATTCTAAGCAAACTGGGTATAGGAGGAACATTCCTCAATACAATCAAAGCAATTTATAAAAAACCCACGGCCAACATCCTATTGAATGGGGGAAAGTTGAAAGCATTTCCACTGAGATCTGGTACCAGATAGGGATGCCCACTCTCACCACTGCTATTCAATATAGTTCTGGAAGTTTTAGCCAGAGCTATTAGGCAAGAAAAAGAAATTAAAGAGATACAAATTGGGAAGGAAAAACTCAAACTATCCCTCTTTGCAGATGATATGATTCTTTATTTAGGGGATCCAAAGAACTCTACTAAGAGACTATTGGAACTCATAGAAGAGTTTGGCAAACTAGCAGGATATAAAATCAATGCACAAAAATCAACAGCGTTTGTATACACAGGCAATGCCACGACTGAGGAAGAACTTCTAAGATCAATCCTATTCACAATAGCTACAAAAATAATCAAATACCTTGGAATAAACTTAACCAAGGACGTTAAAGACCTCTACGATGAAAATTACAAAACCTTAAAGAAAGAAATAGAAGAGGATACCAAGAAATGGAAAAATCTTCCATGCTCATGGATTGGAAGAATCAACGTCATCAAAATGTCCATTCTCCCAAAAACAAATTATAGATTCAATGCAATTCCAATCAGGATACTGAAGACCTTCTTCTCAGATCTGGAAAAAATGATGCTGAAATTCATATGGAGACACAGGAGACCTTGAATAGCTAAAGCAATCTTGTACAACAAAAACAAAGCCGGAGGCATCACAATACCAGATTTCAGGACATACTACAGGGCAGTTGTTATCAAAACAGCATGGAACTGGTACAGAAACAGATGGATACACCAATGAAACAGAATTGAAACACCAGAAATCAATTCAAACATCTACAGCCAACTTATATTTGATCAAGGATCCAAAAACAATCCCTGAATTAAGGACAGTCTATTCAATAAACAGTGCTGGGAAAATTGGATTTCCACGTGCAGAATCATGAAGCAAGACCCCTACCTTTCACCTTACACAAAAATTCACTCAACATGGATTAAAGACTTAAATCTACGACCCAACACCAACAAATTATTAGAGAGCATTGGAAAAACCCTGCAAGATGTAGGTACCGACAAAGACTTCTTGGAAAAGACCCCAGAAGCACAGGCAGGCAAAGCCAAAATTAACATCTGGGATTGCATCAAATTGAGAAGTTTCTGTACTGCAAAAGAAACAGTCAGGAAAGTGAAGAGACAACCGACAGAATGGGAAAAAATATTTGCAAATTATGCAACAGATAAAGGGTTGATAACCAGAATCTACAAAGAAATCAAGAAACTCCACAAGATCAAAACAAACAACCCACTTAAGAGATGGACCAAGGACCTCAATAGACATTTTTCAAAAGAGGAAATCCAAATGGCCAACAGGCACATGAAACCATGTTCAAGATCACAAACAATCAGGGAAATGCAAATCAAAACCACAATGAGGTTTCACCTCACCCCAGTTAGAATGGCTCACATTCAGAAATCTACCAACAACAGATGCTGGAGAGGATGTGGGGAAAAAGGGACACTAACCCACTGTTGGTGGGAATGCAAACTGGTAAAGCCACTATGGAAGTCAGTCTGGAGATTCCTCAGAAACCTGAATATAACTCTACCATACAGCATAGTCATCCCACTCCTGGAATTTACCCAAAGGAAATTAAATTGGCAAACAAAAAAGCTGTCTGCTCCTTAATGTTTATTGCGGCTCAATTCACAATAGCTAAGACCTGGAACCAACCTAAATGCCCATCAACAGTAGACTGGATAAAGAAATTATGGGACATGTACTCTATAGAATACTATACAGCAGTGAAAAACAATGAAACCCGGTGTTTTGCAATAGTATGGAGGAATCTGGAAAACATTAGGCTGAGTGAATTAAGCCAGTGCCAAAGGGACAAATATCATATGTTCTCCAAGATTGGGGACAACAAACTGAGCACCAAAGGGGAAACCTGTTGAAGTGAAATGGACACTATGTGAAACAGTGACTTGATCAGCTCTTGTCCTGACTGTTGATGTACAATGTAATACTTTATCCATTTTAGCATTTTTTTGTTCTAGTAATATTGGTTGAACTCTATAATTAAAACACAATTTTTCTTAGGTGTTTAAATTTTAACTGAAAAGTGATCCCTGTTAAATATAAGAGTGGGAATAAGAGAGGGAAGAGATGTACAATTTGGGACATGCTCAATCGGACTTGCTCCAAATAGTGGAGTTAGAAATGTGCCAGGGGATTCCAATACAATCCCATCAAGGTGGCATGTACCAATGCCATCTCACTAGTCCAAGTGATCAATTTCAGTTCACAATTGATCACACTGATAGGTCTAAGAGTCAAAGGGATCACACAAACAAGACTAGTGTCTGCTAATACTAACTGATAGAATCAAAATGGAGAAAAGATCCAACAGGGAAGCGGGATACACTGCAGACTCATAGAATGGCAGATGTCCTAAATAGCACTCTGGCCTCAGAATCAGCCCTTAAGGCATTCGGATCTGGCTAAAGAGCCCATGAGAGTATTTTAAGCATGGAAAGCCAAGACACTCTGGCAAAAAAAAAAAAAAAACCTAAATGAAAGATCTCTGTGAGTGAGATCCCAGTGGAAAGAACGGGGCCATCAAAGAAGGAGGTACCTTTCTCTGAAGGGAGGAGAAAACTTCCACTTTTACTATGACCCTGACAGAATAACATCAAAGTCGGCGAACCTAAAAGGCTTCCATAGCCTTGGCAACTCATCACTAGAGCCTAGGGAGATTACTGATGCCATAAACAAGAGTGTCAAATTGTTAAGTCAACAACAGGAGTTGTTGTCCTTAATGTGTTGTCCAATGTGAAGTAATGCTATTACTAGTACTGAAACAGTATTTTTACACTTTGTGTTTCTGTGTGGGTGCAAACTGATGAAATCTTTACTTAATATATACTTAATCGATCTTCTGTATATAAAGATAATTGAAAATGAATCTTGGCCAGCGCCGTAGCTCACTAGGCTAATCCTCCGCCTTGCAGTGCCGGCACACCGGGTTCTAGTCCTGGTGGGGGCACCAGATTCTGTTCCAGTTGCCCCTCTTCCAGGCCAGCTCTCTGCTATGGCCAGGGAGTGCAGTGGAGGATGGCCCAAGTCCTTGGACCCTGAACCCCATGGGAGACCAGGAGAAGCACCTTGCTCCTGCATTCGGATTAGTGCGGTGCACCAGCCACAGCGCACTGGCCGCGGCGGCCATTGGAGGGTGAACCAATGGCAAAGGAAGACCTTTCTCTCTGTCTCTCTCTCTCACTGTCCACTCTGCCTGTCAAAAAATAAAAATAAATAAATAAATAAAAAGAAAATGAATCTTGATGTGAATGGAATGGGAGAGGGAGCGGGAGATGGGAGGGTTGCGAGTGGGAGGGAAATTATGGGGTGGGGGAGCCAATGTAATCAATAAACTGTACTTTGGAAATTTATATTTACTAAAAAAAAGAAAAATAAAAAATAAAAACTCAAAAAAAAAGTTAGTTTTTGAAATGTTCACCAGATTGATAGTAGTGATAAGTCGTGGTAAGATACTTGTTCGTTTTAATTATTGTTATTCATTTATTCACTCATTCATTTTTAATTTAATAAATATTTACTTAGTGTCTAGTATGTGCTGTGTGCTGTTCTAGATACTGGGTAAGTCCTAATTAAAAACACAAACATATGGCAGGCGCGGTGGCTCAATAGGCTAATCCTCCACTTGCGGCGCTGTTACACCAGGTTCTAGTCCCAGTCGGGGCACCAGAGTCTGTCCTGGTCGCTTCTCTCCCTGTCCAGCTCTCTGTTGTGGCCTGGGAGGACAGTGGAGGATGGCACAAGTCCTTGGGCCCTGCACCCGCATGGGAGACCAGGAGAAGCACCTGGCTCCTGGCTTCAGATCAGCACAGTGCGCCAGCTGCAGTGGCCATTGGAGGGTGAACCAAGGGAAAAGGAAGACCTTTCACTGTCTCTCTGTCTCACTGTCCACTCTGCCTGTCAAAAAAACCCACAAACATAAATGATGGTCTTTGTGGAAATGTAATCTTGAGAGATGGAAACTATGGAAGATAAATTTGGATTATAGAATGTTAGGAGAACTACAAAGGAGACGATTTGGGGGTAGGGATATAACTGAATTTTTAAATAGGGAAATCTATACTGATATGACAACTTTTTGGTGAATCCCTGGTGTGGCTGAAAAGAAAGAATTGGAGGAACGAGTCTTAGGGGAAGAATTGAGAGAGGAAACTGTAAACCCAATCCTGGAAGATCTTTCCCAATTTAATAAGGTTTTAGCATTTTACACTGTTTTCTCATTTTGAAAATACTACTTTTTGAGGTTTTTTTGGTATTTTTTGTTGTGAATTATAAGAAACTCATATTCTTTTAAAAAAGAAAATACTTACAAAAAGACATCTGTAGTTGTCTTCATTTAATAGGAAAATCTTACCATTTCTGAAAAAGGAAAGCACTAGCTATTGATTGTCAGTAACCAGAGAACTGATCAAATCAACCCTGAATCATTCTTAAACACTCATGCGTTAACCTCTAGTGAGCTTCAATATATTTCCTGACACCCACTTACTATTAGTCATGTCCTCATGTGTCTCTCGTTAATTATGCTCTTCCTGTTCCTCCTCCCAAATCTAGGTAGCAGAGATATTTGTGTGTATCCAAGGATGATAGTTTATAGATACATCTGAAAATGTTCAGGTAAGCAACAAATTTACAACCAGTGGTGTTACCAGTCAATTGTTATAATCTCTCAATGCTTACATCATGTGTGTTACCGGAACAGTTACCTCGGACTGCAAGGTTTCATGAAGATGGCACCTCATCAAGAGAAGAGTTCTCCTAATAAGTCTTACAGCACGAGTCACATGGTCACCTCCTGGTGTGTTTACCAACTGTGGCCTCCACTAAACCCTATTTGGTGGGACTTCCTTTTTCTTTCCTTTTTCTCTTTTTCAGTGTTACAATTAGCATCTTTTTTTGTTCTATTTCTAATTGACAAATAGTTGTAAATATTGTAGTGCTGGTTTCTAATAGACTTGTTAAGTGTTGCTGTAGCCAGCTTATTTTGCATGAATCAAGAAATAAAAGCAAGATTTGTGTTGCTATCAGTTTCATTGAAGCATGCTTTACTATCTTGTGGCTAAGTACTCCATTACCATTTTCATAATGATTACAACCTTGAGAGAAAACTCTTTTGATAGCTGCAGGCTGATAATGAGAAATCACGCTGTGCTGGAGCGAAAGGATAGCTGCTATTTCTCCTTCCTGATACATCATCTGCGAGGAGATCAGAATGAAAGGAATCACCCCGTTTTAAGCAGTCTAAAAGGAGATCTTGATGGGAACCTGCGGTTTCAGGCTGAACTGTAAAGCTCTGTCACTCCCTTTATGTTTGAAGAAATAGCACCATCATTAGTATTACCTCTCCTCACATCTGCCGAGGAGATAAAATACTCATTTTAACTGATTAGGAATTACGTTTAACTGTCTAAGACAGAGAAGCTTAAAAAAGGGGTGTTGGGAGCAAGACAGATTTGCTTTCTCAGATTAAAGAGGGTGGAGGGAGAGGAGTCGGGGCTGCACAGTGAGCAGGACCCTGCTTCTTAAGCCTCTCGGCTTTTCTGTCTTCTGTCACTTACTGGCCCAAGATGGCAGCTGGAAATCTAACCATCACAGCCACGTATCACCACGAACAAGGAGGACAGCAAGGGAGGGCAGTCCCCTTTAAGGAGACTTAAAGGAATACAAGAATTCCTGCCCTGCTTAGGTGTAGTTTCACTTTCCACAGCTTGAGTTACCTGCAGTAAACCCTAGTCTAAAAATACTAAATGGGAAAGTCCAGAACTAAATAATTCCCGAGTTTCGAACTGTGCCTTGTTCTGAGTGATAAGATAAAATCTCAAGTCATCCGATCCACCCCACCTGCAACGTGAGTCGTCTGCTTTCCCAGCATAGCTGTGTTGCATGGACTATCATCACTGAGTACCTACCAGCCTTTAGAGGGTCAGCTGCCAGGGGATTCAAGTGTTTATGTTCAAGTAAGCATTGTTCTACTTAGTATTGGCCACAAAGTGCTTCCTTTAATGAAAAGGTGAAAAATCTTAATCAGGAAGGAAAAAAAATAATTGTATGCTGAGGCTGCTAAGATTTATGGCAACAAAAACTCATCTATCCATGAAATTAAGGTTAGAAAAAAGAAACACAGGCTAGTTCTGCTTTCTCACCTCCAACTGCAAAGCTACAGCCACAGTGCATGACAAATGCTTAGTTAAGATGAAACAGACATGACATTGTGGGTGGAAGCCATGAACAGAAAACATCTACTGATTGAGGGCAATGTGTTGTGCCAGAAAGCATTGAGCCAATAACAAAGACTTCAACAATGGATCTCTGAAATGGGTCACAGCAAGCAATTTACTGGAAGTTAAGTGGTAGTAATACAGGCTTAGGATTTGTTTTGGAATGAAAAATATATAAAACACTGGAGACCACATATGCTGATGAACAAGCTGCTGCCACATGTCCAGCAGAGTTGAAGATATTGATTGAAGAGAAAAGATATCATCCACAAGTCTTCAAATGACATGAGTCTCTTGGAAGAAGATGCTCCAGAGAACCTACATTCATAAAAGGGCAAAGGAGACACCAGGGTGGAGAGAACAATTTCTAATTATGAAGTTCCTCCAAAATACTTCAGCAAAACAAACAAAACGCGTCAGCAAGCGAGGATCCCTAACCCTCAACAGTATTAGCTCCTGATGGCCAGCCATTGATTGTCTTCAGGGCTCTGTGATGTGCTCACCCATGGCAGATGACCCACCTACCCATGTACAGTCGAAAGTTCAACACTATGTCTCAGTGTCTGCGTAATTCACCTCAATTCATCTCATCAGCTAGCATCGTGTCCTCGCACATCATCACAAGAACAGGAAGGACTTTCAGAAAGGCACATCCCATGTTCAACATAACTTTTATTTGGTTATTTGTTATTCCTGTTTTTACTGTGTCTAATTTATAAACTGAATGTGATCATTGGTATGTGCATATAGAAACAAACAAGTTCTAGCCGGCGCCATGGCTCACTAGGCTAATCCTCTGCCTGTGGCGCCGTCACCCAGGGTTCTAGTCCCGATTGGGGTGCCAGTTCTGTCCCACTTGCTCCTCTTCTAGTCCAGCCCTCTGCTGTGGCCCGGGAGTGTAGTGGAGGATGGCCCAGGTGCTTGGGCCCTGCACCTGTGTGGGAGATCAGGAGGAAGCACCTGGCTCCTGGCTTTGGATCTGCTCAGCGTGCTGGCCGCAGCGGCCACTTGGGGGGTGAACCAACGGAAAAAGGAAGACCTTTCTCTCTGTCTCTCTCTCTCTCTCACTGTCTAACATTGCCTGTCAGAAAAAAAAGAAAAAAGAAAAGAAACAAACAAGTTCTATACTAAGTTCAGTACTGTGTGCTGTTTTAGACTTCTGCTAGAGTTTTTGAAGGACCACTGTAGTTATAATTTCCACCTACATGTCATTTTCATCTCTAACTACAAGAAAGAAGAGATAATTCAGACATTTATCTGGGAACTTCAACTTTAAGAAAATATCAGGGTTTAGGGGCCAGCACTGTGGCACAGCAGGTTAATCCTACACCTGCAGTGCTGGCATCCTATATGGGCGCCGGTTCTAGTCCCGGTTGCTCCTCTTCGGATCCAGCTCTCTGCTGTGGCCTGTGAAAGAAGGTGGCCCAAGTGTTTGGGCCCCTGCACCCACATGGGAGACCTGGAAGAAGCTCCAGGATCCTGGCTTCAGATCAGCTCAGCTCTGGCCATTTCAGTCATTTGAGGAATCAACCAGGGGTTGGAAGACCTCTGTCTCTGTCTCTGTCTCTCCCTCTCACTATGTGTAACTCTACCTCTCAAATAAATAACAAATAATATTTTCTAAAAAAAAAAATCAAGGTTTAATTTGTAACAGTTTTCACAGTTTACTTATAATACACTTTATGAATATCTGTGTATAAGTGTACCTTAAGTTTACATGTTTTTCATAAACTAACTTATTAGTTCTCATAACAACTCAGTGAAGTGGGTATAATTATTATTCTTGTTTTGTAAATGAGGAAATTGAGATAAATAAAAGATGAATTTAAGGAGAAAAAAAAAGTAAATGAAGATGTGAAGCTTGACCTTCTTGTTCTTGGACCACGTGCCCCTAACCAGTAACCCAAAGATTGTCAGACATTTTTTTGTAAATGATCAGTTAGCACATGTTTCAGGCTTACCACCCATAAGCTCTCTGTGCAATTATTCAGCTCCACCCTTGTAACTCAAAAATAACCATAGAGGACACTCAATAAATAGGTGTGGCTCTCTTCCATTAATGGTCCGTGGAGTGAAACTTGCCAGACTACAAACACATAGCTCAGCTCTTCAACAGGAAACATGATGACTGGGTAGGAAACATGCAGTTATTTATCCACTGAAGAGTGAGTGGTTTTTGTCTCTCCTCTACAACAGCTTAACCATAAAAGAGCAAGCCTGAGAACCAGTTAATTGAGTACTAGATTTAAAAATCAATGGATCATGGCCTTAATAACAGATCTCCAATATTCTTTCTCATTTCATTTCCTTCTTTTATATCTCCCTCATTCATACTCCTAATAAATACTTGTTTTATGCTTTGAGGAGAGTCACAGTAAAAGTTCATATATTAAAGCTTTTGCTAATCTTACTGTTACAAAATGTGCTTAAATGTGTTTAATCGTCTTCAACAAATTTATCCAACCCACAGAAATTACCCCCTCCCTCCACACCCACACATAATATTGCAAAGAACAGAATTTTATCAGAATAGTTTGGGAAACATTAACTTCAGTCTTAATGTGGCTTCTTTATGCTTCATTGCTATGGAAATGTCATTATGATAGAGATTATTTTGTGGGCATGATATAACTTTTTCTCAACTCTTTGAGGAAGAATTATAGTATGAATATCGACTTACTGCAGAATCACTAAGCTTACTTGGAAATCAGAAGATCGGCTTTTTTTTTTTTTCATTTGAATAATTCCAAGAATGGAAATGGTTATCAGAGGGTTTTTTTTTTTTTTTTTTTTTGCAGTCCTTTGTATCTCAGTATTTAACACACTAAACTTCGTCTTGTCCAACCAGGGTTTGGCAGAGAAAATCACCACAGCAGTTTATATTTTAAGTGTCTCTGGTGCTTGTAAGTATTCTTCCACATTCTTCCATTCCTCTATGTTACCTTTCTTCTCAAAACTCATTTAATGTAGTTTGGGGTTCAAGTTAAATTCTAAGTTTATTACAAAGGAGTTCAGATAACAGCAGCTATGTAAGATGCAAGTCAGGTCATTTTCACTTCAAAACTTTTTGTTTCAATATCTACTCTGGGTGAGACATTGTTCTGGGCATTGTGTTAAATGCTTGCAAAATAATTGGAAACAATTATTTGGCTAAGCTGTTTCTATCCAGCAGTAGATATGGATTTATCAATCTGCTCACTCTAATGGTGTACTGCAAGTTAATATGTAGAGGTAAACAAATATCTAGTGGGATAATTAAATCTCAACGGGGTTATAATTGCTGAATAGCACTCTAAGGCTCTGGAGACATCAGAATTTTAGCTCATTAAATCAACAATGTTCTATTATATGCATAGCCAGTTTATATCTTACCTCCAAAGGAATCACCTATTTTCTGTAACAGTCATATCAGGATTTATTTGTAACAAGATATACTTGTTACAATAGTCTTGAGGGTTATAATCCTTTTAAGCATTTCTCTGAAAACCACTTTCAAACACTGGGTATGTGACTACATAAACCTCATGTGTGAAGTAACCCTCAGTCTTCTGGGCTGTTCTTAAAGCTGATATTAGTTTAAGAAAAGCTACAATGTATGTTAATTTTGTATGCTGTGAGCATTTACTTGGAATAATGGGAAATGGAAATGGTTGATCATTTTATCAACTACAAAATATTAGTTACCAAAACTATGCAACTGGTTCCACATAAAACCTATTTGGACACAAAGATATCGGTCTTTTTTATGATCAATCCCATGATTCTAAAATGTAGACTTTTAAATCTAGCAAGCAAACAATCAATCTAGCTGTACCATTCAAGTGAAATATTTTTTAACATGGGGAAATTTAATCTTATCTGTAATTAAATCACAATTAATGTTACTTATTCTAATTAAAGACTTGTATCATTTCCTTATCATGGTCTCCCTGGTAGATTGTTTTAAATTAAATCCACTGGAAATAATAAGTAATCTCTTCTGATGTGCGTCCAAGTCTCCGAGTCTCAGATTTGGACACTTCAAACAACTTTTTCAAATGACACCACTCAATTAGTTTTTATTTTCAACTAGCTTTTAATACTTCTGGAAATGCTTCAAAAGAAAAATAAAAATTTAGTATCACTTCCTGTAGGTTGATTATTCATCAAATCTCAGTAACCACTTCCACAAAGAATAAAACTGAAGATTGTAATAAATAAAATACAGCTCTGTATAGAGATGGGTCACTGAGCAGAAAGTACAGCACTGTGATTTTCTCCACTTCTGACATTCAGCTAGCAATTAGAAATCTTGTGGCATTGAATGAGGAGTGCGCTCTTCTTCTTAACTCAAAGGATATGGAGGACTTAAATGTAAATTGCGAATGTCCTCTCAGGGTGTCTTCATGAAGTTCTACGTGCTAGAGTAGTACATACTTTCCTCACTTCTTTTCTAAAATGTTTTAAAATATCTACTTATTTGAAAGCAGTTACACACACGTGAGTGTGTGCACACACACAGAGAGAGAAAGAGAGAGAGAGAGAGAGAGAGAGAGAGAGAGAGAATCTTCCTTCCGTTAGTTCATTTCCCAAATGGCCACAAATGGCCGGGGCTAGGCCAAAGGAAAGCCAAGAGCCTGGAGAGTTTGCCACATGGATGCCAGGGGCCCAAGCACTTGGGTCATCCTCTGCTGCTTTCCCAGGCACATTAGCAGGGAGCTGGATCAGAAACAGAGCAGCCAGGACTCACACTGGTGCTCCCATGGAGTGCAGCTATACTGCTGTGCCACAATGTCAGCCACTTTCGCTTCTGTTTCCTTTCAGTAGTGTGTGTGTGTGTGTGTGTGTGTGTGTTTGAGGATAAGATCTATAATTCAGGTTCATATAAAATGCTTGGGTGCAAGGTGGAATGTACATGGAGGAAGTTTCCCCCATTTTATTTGAGAGATTGTTTCTAACTGGAAGCAGCATCCTCTCACGTAAAGATGTCCTTTTATTTAGATGTGCATGTTGTGGACATGTGTATATCCCTTAGCTATAAGCTAGAAGCCTTTAGGCTTCACGAGAGGAAGAGCTTTGCTGGAGATCTCTTGCTAATCCTGGATTAAACTTCATAGCATTTTCATTTCTACTTTTTTTTTTTTTAGAAAACAAGCTTCCATAATAACCAATTTAATTATCTTTGCAAGGACATAAAACTCTTTAGAAAAGGTAGCATTGCTCTACTTGAAAATGCAAAGTCACCGAGTAAAATTTAGTGCTTTAGAATGAAAGGAGAGTGAATAGAGTAGAACTAAACATTCAGTTCTGATTTCCTAATGTTTACAATCCAGGCTTACTAACAGCAGGATAGAAATCTGTTGAAACCAGTGGAAATGTGTACCTTTGTAACATGGACTGAATTGTGAGTTTAATTGTTGCTTTTGATTAGCATTGCACTTGTGAGACAGAAATGGAATCGAGTGAAGATGGACAAAGGGTAAAACTCAGTCCAATTGTGGAACAGGATTAAGATTTTAAAAAGTGAGGTTTATTAATGTCAGAGTTTATGAACTCAGGAGGCTTCCATAGCCTTGGCAGCTCATGACAAGAGCCTTGGGTGATCACTGAAGTCATAAATAAGAGTGTCCGTTGTTAAATCAACAACAGGAGTCACTGTGCACTTGCTTCCCATGTAGGATCTCTGTCCTTAATGTATTTTACTATGAGAATTAACGGTACTACTAGTCTTCAAATGGTACTTTATACTTTATGTGCTGGTGGGTGCAAGCTGTTGAAATCTTCACTTAATATAGAGTTGGTCTTCTGTATATAAAGATAATTAAAAATGAATCTTAATGAAGAATGGGATGGGAGAGGGAGTAGGAGGTTGGATGGTTTGGAGATGGGATGGCAGGTCTGGGGGAAGAACCACTATAATCCAAAAGTTGTACTTATGAAATTTATATTTATTAAATAAAAGCTTTCTATTAAAAAAGATCTATGTCCCTCCACAAATTATAGCCTCTAAAATACTCCTATTAATATGACTTTTCTGCTTAAATAGCTTGGATTGCCATTTTAATGTTTTGTAATTCTTGGGGGGAAACCCTACTTAAGTATATTTTTATGGAAATCTAACTGGTTTGAACATAAAAATAAATCTTTAAATACATTTCAAAAAAAGTGAGGTTTATAGGGCTCAAGTCTCAGATTGTCTAGGCAAGCTGTAGTATTCTAAGAACTGATACCAACCAGGGTCCATGTGCCTGATTTCCCCTCATGACAGCTTCTGGTAAGACTCCATTGCTCTGGTCAGAAATAAGATCAGGAGATCTGGGCTGGGGCAAATGTGATGACTAATCCCCAGGCAAAATCTGTCCTGGGAGAGGAAAAAGAACCAATGGGAATCAAGGAAGATATTAGGCTACATGCCTGAGAAGTGCCAAATTGGGATTTTTGTGTGGTTAAGAGAAGAAACATGAAAGCAAGCATTGGAAGTAGACCAGAGTTTGCACAGTGAAAGTCTTGCCCTTTTTCAATAACCTTATAAGGGGTGGTCCCAGCCCTCTCCCAGGGGCAGTTTAGGGAAATCTTGCCTGCCCTGCGCCTGAGGACTTCTTCGGTCCAATAACACTGTGCAGATAAACTCCTGGGATAAATTTCACTAATTCATGCCCAGAAAGTCCTCCACCCATCAGTATATCCCAGAAGATGAAGATGGGAGGAGAAATGGTGAGACATACCCATATCTATAACAACTCCAGACTGAATGTAGACTGGGATCTCTCGTTTGTTACCGAGATGCCCACCTGTTCTGTCTGATGTCGTCTCTTCATTACACTTGGCTAGCATGCTTACTACTATTCTCTGTCTCACTTCTGAAATTCTTATCAGAAGACAAGAACCTCTGATTCAGCCATCTCCTGTAACAGAACCAAGAACAGTGAATTTGAATCTTTTCTTGCAATTTGTCCATCCCAAGGTTGAAGGAAGGGGCACATAGCTTCTTATGGAGCTATTTGATTGAAAGCTGGAAACTGCTTCCAAATCTGATGATTTGAAAGAGACTGTCATTTTTTATTTTAAATGTATAAATACACTATTTTCTTTTTAAAAAAATATTTATCTATTTATTTGAAAGGTGTAGTTACAAGGCAGAGAAAAGTCTTCCATCTGCTGGTTCACTCCCCAAATAGCCGCAACTGCTGGAGCTGGGCTGATCCAAAGCCAGGAGCCTGGAACTTCTTCCAGGTCTCTCAGGTGGGTGCAGGGGCCCAAGGACTTTGACCATCCTCTATTGCTTTCCCAGAGCATGGCAGAGAGCTGGTTCAGAAGAGGAGCAGCTGCATGGGATGCAGCCACATGGGATGCTGGCATTGCAGGCAGCAGCTTTACACAGTAGGTCACAGCACCAGCCCCAAGAGACTTGTTGCAACAGTAAGAATTGGTTATAATTCTCTAGCATTTGTTCTATGTCAGCATGGTTCTAAACACTACAGGAAGTAATGGTTTTAACTTTCTTTCCTCAGTAATCCTATTCTAGAGATTTCATTATTATTCCCATATTACAGAGTAGGGAACTGAGATAGGGAGAGGAACTTGCTCAAAATCACAAGATTGAAAAATGAGGGAAGCAGGCTTTTAACTCAGTCTAGACTCAAAGTCTAGACATTCAGCCACCATATAATGTTGCCTCTCAGGGAAAATAAAACCTGGTTGTCACACAGGGAAATACAGAAATAAGACACAGCAAAAATCTTCACTGCACTTACTGTCTTGTGTCCCTGTTAGCTCTGGCTTCACCTTTTTCCTCTCTGATTAGATAAGTCAATAAATTCTAATAATTTCATTAAATATTTTAAATTCTATTAAAGTTTCGTTTTTATTTTGTTTAGCTTAAGTACATTTTAGCTATCTCTCTTTACTTAAAATCAAAGTCTCCTAATAAATACTCCTATAAGAGGGGATAAACTAGAACCCATAGTGTTAGTGCAGTTAGGTGCCTATTAGCCTGTGTGTATCAGTGCAGAGTTAGATGGGCTAATAGGCAGTGAGGTCAGGTCCCCTTTGGGGTGAGAAAAGGCGTGAGTCCCTTTAAGAGTGGAAAAGATGCTTACTTCTCCCCAGAAGCTGCCTTTTGCAAGACAAAATTACCAACCTCACCCTTCTGAGGGTTTTTTGTTTTATCATGAGGAAGCTAGATAGGATTACAGTTCTGGCCCTTGGAAAGAATTTGTCCCTGCCCCTTTATTGATTGTTAGCTGTTATTCTGCTCCGCCAGGCCAGGCCGCAGCTCACTAGGCTAATCCTCTGCCTTGCGGCGCCGGCACACCGGGTTCTAGTCCCGGTCGGGGCACCAGATTCTGTCCCGGTTGCCCCTCTTCCAGTCCAGCTCTCTGCTGTGGCCAGGGAGTGCAGTGGAGGACGGCCCAAGTGCTTGGGCCCTGCACCCCATGGGAGACCAGGAGAAGCACCTGGCTCCTGCCATTGGATCAGCGCGGTGCGCCGGCCACAGCGCGCCGGCCGTGGTGGCCATTGGAGGGTGAACCAACGGCAAAGGAAGACCTTTCTCTCTGTTTCTCTCTCTCTCACTGTCCACTCTGCCTGTCAAAAAAAATATTCTGCTCCCCCAAATTGTGCCTAAAAGACCCCAGCTGGCAAGTTTCTCCAGGTATCCCCCCAGTGCAGGTCCCATCCTGACTGCTGCTGCAGGAGGCTTCTGACTTGCATAAATCTTACTTTGCTCAGTGTCCTGTCTGCATGGAACTTCCTCTACCTGAGACAAGAACTGAAATTGCCTTCATCATTCTTGTACCGAGATGACCAGAGAAAATGGGAAGAGAATTAATTTATGTGCACGGGAACACGGAAGCAAGTCCTGAGAGCAGGACCCAAACCCTTGTCTGCCTCCTCTAGTCCTTTCCTGTCCTTTATCTGAAGGAATTCACTGAATCAAGGGAGCAATACAGCTGGTCCAGCAAGGTTATAACCACTGGACTAGAGGAGTCACTTGCTTCTTCAACAGATGAAAACCTATGGCCAGTATTGTCCAGAGGGCTTTGTTTAGGGGAATTCCACATCCAAAAATAGCCTGCCCAAAGCGGGAGGCAAGGAAAAGAAATGGGGTACCCATACACCTATCCCTTAAAACCCGGGTCTGACTACAGATGGGGCTCTCTTCTATCAAGTGTAGAAATCTGTCTCTTCACTTTTTTCAATAAAATTCTTTGCTAATCGCCTTCTCGTCTGTTTGTTCATCGGTCTCATGCTCTGTTGTTGATAGAACAAGTTTCCAGGGGTTCAAATCGGCAGCTACAATGAGAAGCAGACATACATACTGCAGTAAGGCTTTGCCGGGAACATAAGGGAAAAAATCAGATAGAGAAAAACGACTGATCAGGAAACTGATCAAGAGTCTTCCCCACATGAGTGAGGTATGACTTTGAAAAAACCGCGTCTTGCACCTTCCTCCATTTACCATCTATAAAGGGATTGATGAAGTGTTTCAAGGATGGTTTCAGAACTGACATTCTGTGAATTGACATTGCACAGAATGGACAAATGGCTGAGGGAGACAGGTAGACAAGCCCAGAGAAAGGAATGAAAAGGACCTAAAAAGAAAAAGGCGATTGAGGGCAGAGGCAAAGCTGGATCTGGGACTACCTAGATGAAGAAGGAGAAAGAGGGAAAGGCTAGCTGATGAGTAAATCTCTGATGGAGTGAGAGAAGGCACTGCTGATTTATGGAGCAAAGAACACCACAGACAAGACAGAAATGACTTTTGTAGAAGAGAGAAATGAAAGGGAGAAATGTGTAAGACTAAGATTAAACATAAAATGAAGATGGAGAAGGAGATTTATAGGAAAAGACTAAAAGGGAGAGTCTCTCATGTTGCAAGGCAATTGGATGGGGCTCAACCCGAGTCCCAGGGAGAATGGTGAGAGGTTTGCTCAGATAGATGTGACGACCACACAGAAGAGGGGAGAGCTGAGATCTAGCTCTGTGAATATTACTGGGAAAGAAAGTAGGCTAAGTAGGTTATGAGCTAAGTAGCCTAGGCAATTTGAATGTAGTAATTCTATGTGCTATTGTCAAAAACTGAAGAAGACAAGTAGATGTGAAAAGTCAACAGAAGAATGAGTAATGAATTATTATTCATTTCTCTCTTACCTTCCATGGGACCTTCCAAATTATTCCTGTTTAGAGCAATGCTTAAGAATCAGTTTTAGTTGCTTAATCAAATTTCAAAAAAGAATGTGATTTGGGTGGCCCACAGAAGCCAAATACAAGCCTAGTAGTCATATTCAAAGAAGCCAGTTTATTATGCATTTTCAATCATAAAAAATAATATTATGCAACTCTTACCTTCCTTCTGTGGAATTACAGGCAAATCACTTTTACAAAGAGTAAATTCTTGGATGGATGTGACACTGTGCTAAATTCCAAGAAGATATACGGTCTGCAAAGTGGAACTTTCAAGAAAATTGGAAGAGGCTATTGTTCTCTGTAACTAATCCATGATGTATGTCTGGGAATTCTGTCTGATTTAAAATCAATCACTGGTCTCTTTTTACTGTGAGAGTATTCATAGATTCCCTCCTCCCCAAATAGTGAAAGAAACACAGATATTTTAAACAAGAATATTTATTCTATGAATGGATTAAATCATGAAAAAGATGATTCTATAATCCAGTTATTTTTATTTGACAATATATTATCAATATTTATAAAGAGGGAGAAAACCATATTTAGGCAATTAACTACCCTCATCTGGGGATAAGAATTTTTTTAATTTTAATATTCTCTATATACTTTCTTATTTAAAAATTGAAAATATTTTGGGAAAATTTAAACATGATTAATGCAAATATTATCTAGTACTTATTAAGCAGTTAACTCTGTTATTCTCAGGCCATATCACACATTGAATCCCTTGTGGACTTTTACTATTTATTTGTTCCTGAGAGCTGTACACATAGATTCTGAAGTCATTTCTGTAGGCTAGGTCCTGGAATTTTTGTTTTAATATATTCTAGGTGATTCTAAGGAAGCTGGGGTTGAGAAGTCCTGAGCTAACTACTTTACCGTCCTTCATAGTACAACTTGAAAATGGCAGGATGAATTTCATCTTATTTTCAAATAAAATGACCACAATGTTGCAATTATGGTATTTTTCATAGGGATTCCATTTCGACTTGATTTGATTTAGTTCTTGGATATTATCTCAATTCGAATTTTAATACTCAAATAAGGTCAATAGTTATTGTTTTTAAGATTTTAGTCTATACATATACAAAAGTTACAATTGTAAAGTTACATTAATGAAAAAATTAGTGAAATAGCATAATAAATTACAAGTAAAACAGAAATTTAAGTAAAACAGTAAGCTTTGAAACAGTTTGTATTCATCTTTTTTTTCAGTTTGAATTTGTTCTTTGTCAGTGTGCTTTGCTGCATTAACAAAATTTAAGGGAATTCCTTTTTCATTAGTGTCCACAGAATGATGTAAATTAACACTATGCCAAAGACTCTCTGAGAAGGCAGGAAATTCTTGTCTGTGAGAAATACAAAGTAGGAGATAAGAAGCTTATATTTCAGTACACTTTATCTTTTTCTTCCAAAATTTAAAAAATAATTGTAAATTTTTGAATTATGGACTACTTGGTGCAATTAAGACTATATGCTAAATATCAAATATATGTTCCTTAAATGTTACATAATAAAGCATGAATCTCAATTAAAAATAAAGGATTTTAGTGATTTTTTTCCTCAATTGGACACATAAAAATATTTTAGATATTTATAAATGATGATTACTTTTAGAGAATTGTTTCTGAAGGTCATTATAAGAATTATCCAGTTCACAATTATTCACATATTTTTGCTTAATACCATGATATGGCTTGACTTTGATGCATTTATACAATCATTATTATGAATAAGATCCTTTATTTATTCCATTTATCCATAAAATCTTCAGAGCAGTTAATATCCTTGAAACATTTGGATAAAACATTTATATTCCCAAGACTGGGAATAAATCCTGCATGAAATGTATGAAAAATAAGTAGAAAAAAGAAGTGCATTTTTATCAGATATTACAAACAGATTCTTTGATGGCTATAACTTTTCAGTGTCATCACATTATAATGAAACAAATCATTGATTCTTTGGAAATTTTTGGACAATCATCAATTTTTCACCTTTTTCCATACCTACCAATTTGATTATTGTCCCCTTTACATACAAGTAGAAGGCCTGCAAGTATCTCCAATTGCAATCCTCGGATTGTTGTTTTACATAACTTTAAATAGTTTGTCTCTAATAACTATTTCCAGTTTTGTCTTATTAAGTGGTTATGAGGAAAATACCAGTAGTTTAGATATTTTTTCATAATAAGAAATTACTACTCATATATCTGTGTGTGCATTCCATATTTTTGCAATGACAGATAGAGTTGTCCCAACGTCTATGGGTGTGCGTTCCAGAACCAAACGAGAGTATGAAAATATGTGGGTGCTCAAGTCCCTCATATAAAATGGTATGGTATTTGTATGTAACCTTTGGACATCTTCCTGAGTACTTTCAACCATCTTTATATTACTAATAACATCAAGTACACTATAAATGATACATGTGTGTATGCATGTATGTAGATAGATATAGTGTGTGTGATCTCCCCATTCCTCATGTCATCTGAACCTAGAATGCAAGGGCACTGGCTCTAGTTTCAGTACCACTGTAACCACTGCCAATTTAAGAATGCACTCTATATTGATTTCCAAAAAATGTTAACAGATCAACCCTTTGGTAAAATTGAACAGCATGTAGATACAGCTTCTCTTTTCCTGTAACATTATGCTTAGAATCTAAAAATAAGCACTTAGTAGGGAGAAGAAACCTAAGGCACGTGGAAGACACAGAGAAGGGCTGAGTTCCCTAGTGCATGGTGGAACAGCTACATTGCCATCAGGGGCATCACAGAGAGCTTCTTCGAATTGTGGAAACTCAGACGCACTGCCCAGCACAAACCCAAGTGTGTATTTCAACAAGATACCTATGCCATTTATAAACATTTTCTACCTGAGAAACACAGGTGTTGAGTACACTCTTTTTGTCTCTTGTTGCTGCACCCAAATGGAAATTTGGCATTAGCAGACAGGAAGTTACCCGTGTTAAAGTCAAAACCTTCTATGGCAAGGGTAGAATTTTATGGCTATGGAAGCATTCATATTTTTTCCTATCTCCATCTAAATATTAGGAGCAGATATTTAGTGATGGTACTTGTGTAACATTATTTCATCGTGAGTTATAAAGCCAACAAGTATGGGAGGAGTCACAGAGCCAGCGTTCCATTGACAGATACTACTCAGGAAAAAGGACTCAGTAGAGGTGTGAGCACTTGGCCTGCGGTTAACGCACTGATTAGAAGGCCAGCACTGTGGCATAGCAGGTTAAGTCTCTGCTAGTGGTGCCAGCGTCTCCTATGTGCACCAGTTCAAGACCTGGCTGCTCCACTTCTGATCCAGCTCCCTGCTAACGTGCCTGGGAAAGTAGGGGAAGATGGTCCAAGGACTTGGGCCCCTGCACCCATGTGGGAGACCCGGAAGAATCTCCAGGCTTCTGGCTTCTGCCTGGCTCAGCCCCAGTTGTTGTGGCCATTTGGGAAGGAACCAGCAGATGGAAGAGCTCTGTCTTTCTGTCTATCCTTCTCTCTCTGTTACTTTGCTTTTCAAATAAATAAAAAGAAAATAAATCTTATATATAAAATGGTGATTGGAATGCCCATGTCCCATACCAGAATGCTACAGTTTGACACTTGGCTCTGGCTTCTGACTCCGGCTTCCTGTTGACACATACTGTGGGAGGCAGTGGTGACGGCTAAAATATTTGGATTCCTACCACCTACATGTGTCATCTGGATTGGCTTCCTGGTTTTCGAATTTCCACTCCCCACCGCACAATGCAGATATTTGGGACATGAACCAGTGGAAGGGTTCTCTCTCTCTTGTCTCTGTTTATCTCTCTCTCATCTCTTTGCCTTTCAAATAAATACAAATATTCAAAGGTAGCCAAAATAGCTTGAGCAGTGGTTCACAAATAGACTTCTAATGGTCAATCAGTTTTTAATATACTGTTCTACAATTTTCTTGAAGATTTGGGGGACAAATATAGAAACAGGGTGATATATATATTTGGAAATTTGCAGTGCATTATTGGAAATCCTGAAGTGAAAAAAAAACAAGTGTGTTTAGTGCCTTAAGTCCCAAATATACTTAATTGTGAAGCCAGGTTTTCCATCAAATGAGAGCTGCTAAGGACGTATTAGAAGACGCTGCATCAGGGCACTTGATGTCCAGTTGGTGCGGCTGCTGTGTCAGGATGAACTTTTGGAGAATTGTGTGTATAAAGACTAAGAAAGCTGCTGTTACCACACATGCTCTGATGGAAGCCTGCGTCAAAGACGCACCGCAGAATGGAACTTTACCTTGATTTGGAATCAGATGACCATAACTAACCATGATTGGGGGTGTGCAGAATAACAGAGCCCACACAACTCAGAGTCCACTTGGTGTTAACTCTGCAGAAGACCTCTATGGAGGGGATTTTTGTGTGCCTAGTGCGTTATACATCACATACGTGAGAGAGACGGTATGTTGATAGAGATGAGATAACCTATCCTTAACGTAATTTGTTCAAGATATAAAATTGGTTAGAAGGAGAACCAGAATTAAACAATCAGGACTCTCTCTCTTAATAGACTACAGATAGGACCAGCGCCGTGGCTCATTTGGTTAATCCTCTGCCTGCAGCACCAGCATCCCATATGGGTGCCAGATTCTAGTCCCAGTTGGTCCCCTTCCAGTCCAGCTCTCTGCTGTGGCCTGGGAGGGCAGTGGAGGATGGCCCAAGTGTTTGGGCTCCTGCACCTGCATGGGAGACCAGGCTCCTGGCTTCAGATTGGTGCAGTGCTGGCTGTAGTGGCCATTAGGGGAGTGAACCAACAGAAAGAAGACCTTTCTCTCTCTCTCTCTCACACTGTCTATAACTCTACCTGTCAAATAAAAAAAAAATTTAAAAAATTTAAAAAAATAAACTACAGATGGATTTCTCTTCCTGAGTTCTCTCTCACCTGCTAATTTTTATTCTCTCTTCCCTAACAGATTTCTCTCACTAGCTGTTCTAATGGATTCTCTCTCTCTTCTGATATAGATTTCTCTCTCTTCCTCCCCCATTTGGTACATAACTTCTTAGTATCATGGGGTTTATACAAACTTTGAGCTCCATGCTTTTTGAGATGTACTTGAATGTCTATTTCCCCTTATTTAAATGAAAAGGACAGGTTAGTTTATCTTCAACTAATCATTGAATTGCTGCAATATTGCATGATTTAAAAATAATAAAAAGAATTTGACTGAGATGTTAGTTCAAAACCAGGAGCTCTGTGACTGTGAGCTCTGAATCCATACAAAGAGTCTAACAAGTGCCACTTGGCCGGATTGTACTGGGAATGATAGTCACAAGGTGGGGCTGTGAAGTTTCAGGCACGTACTCGGTCCTCCAACGCTGTCGATGTCCTTCTGCTTCCTTCACAGAGCTTCTAGTGCCAATATTAGAAGGGATAGGCAGACAGGAAGTAGATTTACCCATTTGATTATCTGCGCTCAATTTTATTAAAGTGCAGAGTCAGTAAATAATCAGAATCCCTGAAGCTACAGAATGGTGATCATGTACCACCATGGATCTTTGTGACCACCCCCCACCAAACACTTGCTAATCCATCCACTTTTCCCTTTATTCAAAAGAAGGGTGTGTTGCAGCACACAGCCTAGGGCTACGTGCACCACAGGTCCATTGGTGATGGCTGCCCTATTCTCCAGTTTTGCAATGAGGAGAAATAAGATCAGAAGTAAGTAGACAGAAGGCAAAATTTTATTTTATCTCTTAATAGCAAACTTTCAGATCAAACAGTAAATTCTTAACTTCCTAACTTCCTGGAAAGCCCTTATAGACCTCTCAGGTGGCCACAGTTCTCTGAAGACAAAGGGAACAAAAGGTCTCACAATTTATTTTCAATGTGTGAAGGGGATGGTGGCAGTGCATAAGGACCGTGGGTATAGGAAAGAATCCAGGAGTCCATTTTCAGTTAAAACCCTGCACTTTTAAACACTGTCGCCAAACCCAAATTTTAATACCATATAATAACAGTAACTGCATCACTTATTGTTTGCTGATATTTTTTATTGAGGTTTGTCGCTCATGATTTTACATGTGATTGTACAGAGCATTTAAGAAAAAAGGATGATGAAAAGATTGTACAAGGGGGAAAAAATCCAATAGCTTGAAATCTGGAAGGTGTTTGATAAGGATAATGCCATGTGCAAATACCTGTATATGAGAATCCTAAGAGACCAAAACTTCAATAGATATAATCTTGTTTCTAAAAAGTGATCTTTTTCTTATCCATGAGGAATAGCTCAATTAGTTGTTAGTTTTTTTAAATAAGCTGCTATTAAAAAAAAAAAAAGATCTGGAATTAGATTTAATGCTGGGCAAGAGGGAAAACAAAATGGAAAGACTTCCAAATCATCCATCCACTTCCAATGCATTCACAGAGGCTAAACGGAGGAAAATGAACGTGACTCTACAAATCTTGATTCGCTAGTTCACAGGCAAAGATCAGTGTTAGAATATACAAACAAATGAGATCTGGTTATAAAAGAACACACGGCAATGGCCCACAGCTGTTGGAAGGCATATCACCTTTCATCGCTGAGGATGCTACAGGAAATCTTTATTCTCAAATGAGGCATGAAAACCAACTGTAAACGTTTCTTCCCTCATCTTCCTAGACTCAAAACACAAGCCACGGTGACCATAAAGCAGTATTTTCTAGGACTAGGCAGTGGTGAGCGGCAAAGTCCCTGTCCTAGTCAGGCGTCCTGAGTTCTGTCCCCAAAGCCTGCTACCACACGGTGATGGAGTTGATGACACGCACTAATTTTTGTTGAACATCTTTAGAGGTCAAGCACTACAGTCTATTTCACAGTCAGGATTGTTTTGCTTGTTTTATGTTCAAAAGAATCAAAGGAATTTTTAAACCTTAAAAAGCTATTTTAGTTCTGGATGTTAAAGATTTTTTTTTTTTGCCAATGTAATGTGAAACTTTGCAGTCTTGGGCCACTGAGGCAAACATAGCACCTGCAAAATTTAAAATCCTCTGATTCTGGACTTAATGTCAATCTTCAGTAGCCTCTCTCTTGGAACAAAAAGTGGGGCTTCCTCCTTTAAAAATAATTCAGTCTGAATAACAGTGATTAAATTGTATGCTCAAAAGTCAGCTCTGTTTTCCTCTTCCTTCAACTCTCCCTTTAGCTTTCTAGAATGAGAGAAGCGCTGGGAGTTATCGCAAACATGTGGGATTGTGGAGCACTTTGAGAAGCCACCACGTGCACAACTGCAGAATTTTGTGGACTGACTACAGTAACTGAAGCGAGAGCACTGGAGAGTAGTGTTTTCAGGAACGTAGTTATTTGTTCAGTCTGAATGTGATAATCATACATATAATGAGTCATCTTGTAATGTGAATATTGCTTGGTTATGAATTCTTTTGCACAATGTACATAATTCCAATATGTTTATTAGAAAGATTCATAATAAAGCTCTAAAAGGTACAAGGAGACTAGTTAGCATTAACTGTGTTGGTGTACAACAGTCAGCAGATTAGAGAGTGAAGGTGAGTTGAGGCAAAAATACCTACATTTTAAGAACATTTATAAAATATTTGTGTTCCCTTGAGACAAGGTATAGCTAGACAAGAAGTAGCTAAGGACTGTAAGAGTATTTAGTGATTCCTGGGCAATTAGCAGGATGAAATTATGAGAAATTCCAATTTTATTTTTTTGAACAGACCAGTAGCATTTGCTACAGTGTACAAGATTTTAACTACTATGATTTCATTATTGTTTTCCTTTTAAGTATTTTCTCTGTAACTATAACTTAGATCCTGCCACCTCACCATAAATCTGGTTGTTATTCTTCCATTCATATTGTCATTGAAAAGACCTGCTTATCCCATTAGGGGTCTTTCAGATATAATCTTCCTACACTTCTCCACCTAAATCAAAGTTCTTTCACATGCCTTCTTGCAAATCATAGTTTTCATTTCATTTTAAAATCCTCTAATGGGACAAAAATTATCAAATGAAAAAAGTGAGCTTGATGTACTATTAAGAGACAGAAACATCAAAACATTTGAAATCAAGACATTTGAACAGTGATTTAAAGGTGCCAGATGTTAAGGGAATGCTGACTTATTTTTAAGAAAGGAAGAATGGTAGTTAACTTTATTTCAAATGAGAATATGCAGAACTGTATTAACTACAAATCACGAAGTTTGTGATACAGTAGGCAAGCTATTTCCTTGCAAACTTTAAATAACAGGGATCAGAGTATTTGTACAGGTGAAAAGTAAAGATTAACGTCCATTTTATTGCAAAGAGGAAGTAATAAAGTTAATTAGTAAATAGAAAACATTCCTCTCACAGCCTAACCAGGAAAGAAGCAGCTACCAACACTTTGGAATTTCTACTAGTCTACAAACATGAAAATTTAGACATTTAATAACATTTTTTCAGACTGTTTAAGGACATATTTGCTGATTACAAAATTCAATTTACTGTTGGGATCAAGTGAATGTATTTTATGAGCTCGCAGAAGCTTCACAGAGCCCACGGGCACCAAAGTGCTTCCATAGCTATTTCACGAAGTTGCTGTTTCACGTTCTTGCCTCCACCTTCCTCACGTTGCTGCCATGCCTAAGTCAAATGTAAGGTATATTTAAAGTATTACTGTGGAATGCTTAGTAATTATTTATGTGGAGAGTTACAACTTCAAGTGTCAAAAAATGAACTCATGGAATCTTAATGCCTTGGCCAACAAGGACCTGGGAAGTTCACATATATTATTATTTCATCTCAATTTTTGTTAGAGAAGGACATTGACATCAACATGCTTAGATTTGCTCAAAGCAAGATTAGAGTTTGAGTTCTTTTTTTTTTTTTTTCACTGTTTGACTTGACATGTATTGGAGTTCTACACTTTTTTTTTCTTTAATACAAAATAGATGCACGTGCTACTTTGAAAAACTAAACATTCTTTACTTAATGGGTGATGATTAGTGAAGAGTTGATCTTTAGACAACCCAGAAACTATTTATGCTCTCCCTCTGATCTCAACAATAATGTAGAACGTTGGACACTGAGATTTTTGATGTTATTCTTTAAAGGAAGTAAACTAGTCAGTGAATTTGTGTCTGTGTAGGAGGAAAAAGCAGAAGACATTGCCTAAAATTAATGATATGGACACTGTATAAATGGTACTAATTCCCTTTCATGCTTATTTCCATAACCATGAAAAGTTCTGTCACACCAAGTTAATAAAATCTAGAAACCTAAATCTTAAAAACTCTTGCACTATGTAAACATTTTGGATTATAATGAGAATTTTTAAGAAGTAGACTTTAAGCTACATTTTGATTTAGGATTGTGAAATTTTTCACAGCAAGTCAAAGGTGTCTCCATTACCCACTTAATACATTTTCCTGATTATTTTTATCATAATAATTATTCTCATGCCAGTTCTTTTTGCCACTGTAATTATTTTAGCATGCTAATTTATCATTCCACTTCAGCATGTGTAATTTGAATAGAGTGGAATTCCAACCTATTTCCTCTTCACAAAATTTGGATTTAACCACAAATATTATCAATCAGGGACTTAGGCACCAATCCATCAGATTCAGAATCAAGCAACCATGACTTCCAATAGCTATTGTCTTGATGAAGTATTATGTGAACTAGACTTCAAGGATAAATTAAAAAATTCAAGTGTAAATATTATAAAAATACCCTTTCACTAGGAAGTAATCATTTGTTTCATTGGCATAACTTTTACTTCAGCTGGTCCGAAGTGTGCTATGTATGTATATTGTGTCTTCTTGATGGAACTTGACTTCCTAATGAAAAATTAGATAAGTACATATAAAAAAGAGCAGACAAGTACGTCACAGGGTATTTAAAAATGAAATCAACAAAAGGTGTTAGAAAGGAAAAAAATTATTGATTCATCAGTTGCTCCACATGAAAATACTCATAGGAAAAAAAAATCCGAGTTTAGAAATTCAATCCTTGCTACTATATATAAAAACAGTTCTAAATGAACGGATGTTAGTAGAAATATGTGCATAATTAAGTCCTTATCCAGTGTTTTTTCATTATATTCACATAGAATTTGGGGGAATCAATGCTCCCTGTACAGAATTTTGGAATCTAAAGATGCTCCGAGAGTAAATCAGTTACGATGGAGGAGAGTTCAGAAACCTCAGCCTTTCGTTGTAAGAAAGAGCTTGGTACTGACTGATAGTACTGCATGGGCATGTGCACCAGTATAAGTGTTCAAGCCATCTTTCTTCCTCCTGGTCTGTGTAGAGTCGGGGAAGCTACCTGCTTCAGATCTCCATAGACGGAAACACAAATGATAACAGGCAGGGAGGTAGCAAGATCAGAAAACCAGCGGGCTGAATTGAGGTAGTTTCCCCATTGTTCTGTGAAACTGGCTTCTTACTGGTGGAGCTGCTTTCGTAGCGATGACTGATTGGCAAAGCATGCACAAGCACTCATAATCCACATACCACGTGTGTGTCTGACGTTACCTTAACCAAGTCGACAAAGGGGTCTTTCCTAATCAAGTGCACTCTATGTATCAGGTGAGTTACACACCTTTCAGGTACTCATATTGTCGTAGTTTGGTATGAGAAAGCTTAGTTACTATTAAATATTGAGGTTCTCCTCCAACTTCAGAGAAAAATCTGGAGACTTAAACAATATTCCTGTCAATTGACTAAAAAGATATGATACAAAAACATTCTGACGTGATATGCAGATCATGATGTACTCTGACCCAGCACAATTCTTTTGTCCCAGATTCCTTGATTATCAAAAGTATAGATTACTGGCCATCTGTATATTACCTTTCCTCTTCATTTAGATTTAAAAAAAGAAAATCCCAAGATATAACATAGAAGAGAACAGAAGTCTAATTTGGCAAATTTGTTTTAGCTTTTGCCCTAAGAAGGGCCCCATGCCTGCACACTATTGGCAAGAGATCTGCAATAACTGGAGATTTAGAAAGCCTTTTTGGAAGGACTCTGCCCCCTCCCACGTCCTCTATCTACTGAACAAGACAAAGGTCACCATCCTATCTTTATAAAAAGCATATTTGCGTGGCCACGGTTCTTGCAGCCTTTAGTGAACTGACTGAAATTAAATTGCTTTCTCCATCAAAATGGAGCTTACAATGGAGGGGAAAATAGAACCTCCCTTCTAGAATTTGACATTTAAATATCTGGTTGAAATCTGGCTTTTCAAATAAACATGATTGTAGCTGGTTTTTAAGTAAGCACAAAGTAACTTCTCTGTCAACCTGCTAGAAAGTAAGTTATGCATCTTATGTCAGCCAACATAAATATGCCCATCCCATTTTTCTTTACTTCATCTGCAAAAATGGAATAATTTTGTGCTTAGGTTATTCATTTAGTCAGATCGATTTCTTTTGCATGGCTCATTTGGACCACAGAGGATTAGCAAAGTTTATATATTGAAAACAGAAAGCAAGAAAAGTGAGAAAAATGAGAATAATAATTAAACATATAGTACATACATCAATACAGTATCTTCTAAATCTCAATCAGTTGTTTATTGGTTGGCAAACAAGATTCACTTTTACAACAAATATTAGTAATGAGGTCATCCAACTTTGAGACCATACAAAATGGATCATAAATTTAAAAAAAAAATTATATGTGCTGCTAATTTACCTCTTGTATTCCTACATTACTCTATCTCCTGTCAAATAAATAAAAATTCCTGTTAATAAACAGAAGACTTTAAAAAAAAAAACACTTCAAGATAGTTTGACCTTTCAATTCTTACTGTGAGGGAAAGAATTTCCTCTAAAAATTGGTAGTGCAGGTGCCCATCTCGGGAGGACTAGACGGAGCACTCGGCACTACACCGTCTATGAGATATCCTTTTGCTTGTCGTTTCGTTATTTCCACGTGACGTGCAGAAGCCCCGCTAGTTCTACAGTCACCTCCTGACTTCTAGAATCATAGCTACTGTCTTGGTGACCAACTCCTTGCCAAATACGCTTTGCATGACAACAGACGTGCCCTGTAAACACAAAACTTCTTCCTGCTCTAATTTGCAAAAATTAAAAAAAAATGCTGTTGGAAATATTCTGGCTGAATAAAGGTATCTAGTGAGGGAAGGAAGTCTAATTTTATTTATTTTATTTTTTTGTAAAAAATAATTTGTTTGCATTACTAGAAAATGATTCTTATAAAGTGATAGTTTCATTTATTTATTTAGTTTTTGCCAGGTGAAATTTCAAAGAAAAAAGGCAAAAAAAAAAAAAAAAAAAGGAAAAGGAAATGACGAAAGAATAGAAAAGGAGGGAAGGAAACGTTACTCTCTTACTGGTAGACAAACTTGCAAGACCAGCACGAAAGAAAAAGAAAAATTTCTTTTTTTTCTCCGCTACATTAAGAGGACTGAAAGTCTGGAGGAACAGAAAGCGGACTATATGTGCGATGCTAGTATCTGTACATGACATAGAAATTGCTCAATTTTTTCTGCCATTAGTTGTATCATCAGTTAATACAGCAAATCATAAAATATGCATTTAGCATAGAATTCTAGAGTTCCCCTCCACCTCATCACGAATTCTCCGGTGTTATGTTGGTCTCCACAGCTCCTCCCGCTGTGGCGCATTGCCCGCTGCCAGGGACCCCAGACGCGCGCCCAGCGAACGCAGTGTTTGTGCAGCACACTCCCGTCTAGATGCGGCTCTGCTGCTAACTCCGCACCTCCGCTCTGGCCTCTGCAAAACCAGGTCCCGGCCAGGACAGCCACAGCGCGTCAGGGGGGCGAACCACACACACCAGCAGGCCGCCACCAGGCCACCCGGGCGCCCCCACGTCTCCACATCTCGTTCATTAACATAATGAAGTCTCCCCCGGCGAGGGGACGGGGCGCGAAGCGAGGGCACGATGTCAGCAGCAGTCACTCTTCCTCCCCTGGGCTGACCTAAAATCCCCAGCTTTTAAAAAAAAAAGAAATAAAAAGAAATAAAAAGATCAAGAAGAGAGAGAAGTCTGAGAGGGTCTGCGAGGGTCTCTCGACCGCAACACACGCACGGGGCTGGGAGGACACACACGAGGACCACTGCGGCTACCAAGTGGGACCGGTCCACGCGGCGGGGTGGCGCCCCCTAGAGGCTGGTGACCAGGTGCGCGGGGGGCCCCTTGGCGCCGCCGTCCGGGGAGCTGCCCTCCCGCGCGGGGGGCACGATGAAGCCGTCGCTGCTGCCGCGCCCCAGCTGGTAGTAGGTGTGCAGCTGGTGCACGTGGCTGCGGGAGCCCAGGTTCGGCATGCTCTTGTAGTACACGTCGTCGGCGTCGCCGCCGCCGGCCCGCGCGGCGGGCGGCTCGGGCTGCGTGCCCGCGGCCACGCCGTCGGCCGCCAGCGCCGGCATGCTGGTGTAGACCGAGTCCCTGCGCGGCGGCGACGCCGGCGGCTCCTCCGCGTGCTCGCCAGTCAGCAGCGGGAAGAAGCTGTCGCTCTGGTCCTGCGGGAGGCGCCGCCGGCCGTAGTGGTGGTGCGGCGCGTGGCTGTCGGCCGCCGCGTACACCCTGGGGGGCAGCAGGGGGGCGTCGGACTCCTCGTGGATGAGCTCCAGGCCCAGGCTGTCGTCGTGGGTGTAGGACGCGGCGTCGTCCTCGCCGCCGCCGCCGCCGCCGCCGCCGCCGAGGTTGTTCACCAGCTTGTTCATCAGGTTCCGGTTCTGGTCGCTGGAGCGCTCGTGGCTGTTCAGGTAGGAAGGGATGTAGCTGGAGGTGAGTTCCTTCAGGATCTTTTTCTCGAGGGCGGTCTCGTTGGGGTGGTAGCCGCGGTCTAGGATTTGCACGCAGTTGCTCAGGTACTCGCCGCCGGCGATGCTGTAGCTGTTGCCATGGTTACCATTCAGTGGTAGAGTATCCATGACACTTGTATCCCTGGCATTGTTCAGAAGCCCCTCTGAAAGAGACGACAAGACGCTGTGACTCGGCGATCCGGACGCCGCCCCACCCCACACACACACACACACACACACACCCCACACACGAGCAAGCCCAGCCACTACCAACCCTGCAAGCTGCCAGCCCGGGGGAGCAGCAGACACTGCTGGATTTACGTTGTCTATAACAGGGCTATAATCGGACAGCGAGAATCGTGTCAGTGGGAAACAAGTACTTCTTTAAAGGAATAAAACTGCAAACTCTACATTTTCAGTTTCCACACAAACATCGCCTGACGTTATCTGAAGAATAATTGATGAGAATTTGGGCGAAAAAAATGCAAAATTCTGATGTGGTCACCAACAGCTTTCAATTTATAGACATCAAAGTCAATTAATTCATTCCCTTTAATTTGCTATGTTGTCTTATCATTGAAATAACTATAATATTAACATAATTCCTGTGTGGTACTTTCAATGTGATGGTCAAAAGTAAATTAAAAATAATCTCTGTACACGAAACCACGAAAGGATTATGTTAAAATAATAGTCAAATAAATAAACAATTTACATATGGGAACTTTCAAGAGTATTTGGATTTCTTTGTAATTTTTTTCCTGTGATGGGCACTTTGATTATTATCATATATTATCTTGTGATTATTTAGGGTCATTAGGTAATAGTAAAGAGACTGTAGCCCCGATTTCTAAAAACTTAGTGTCAGTGTGAAAGTCACCATTCTATAATGTGCGATGACTTTGTGTGAAAACTAAACTTTGCTTTTAAAAGAAGACAAACATTTTATTTTGATAACAAACAGCTACACTGAAATAAATTTGACCTTATATTTCTTCAAGGATTTTGCATTCCCTTGAATAAAGAGCAATTCAAGAATCTATTATAATTTCATAAATCACTTCAAATGCAACCACAAAAGGAAAAAAACACACACATTTAATCAATACCAGTAAATAAGGAAAGTTTTCTCTTTTTTTGTTTTTACACAAAAATTAATTGGAGAATTGCATTAAGCTTCTCAATACAACTTGTGAAAATATAGCATGCACTCTATATCTGTGATGCAGTCATATTTATCAAAACTGAACCCATTCAAGGGTGGTTTGAATGAAGTGTTTCAAGTCAATTTGTATGTGGACTTCTGATGCAAACTCTATTCAAGTAACCCAGTTTTCAAAAACAGCAATGGAAAAATGCATTAATAAGCAGCCATCACAGACATAGGGTGAAGCAGTTTATTTTCATGTTAAAAGATATCTTATACACAAAATCCACAATGTTAAGAAAAAATAAAAGGACTGCCTTTTAAAGGCTTGATGTGATGGGTGAATATTGTTGCAGAAGCTGCTATGGTAGCTGATGGTTGTGGCTGGGTGGCTGATGCATTGAAACACATGTTATTTCTGTTGCCAATGCATTAGGTATGGGCTGAAAACAGCCACAGGAAAATAAAGTGGGTATGTGGCATGGGACACATTTTAATGACAGCATGTATCAATAAAAAGGAAAACTTTATGAATTACTTAGCAAAAATAAATGCTTAATTTAAAAACAATTTAACTCACACAAACATTACATGAGACTTGACAACTATGTTGATTATGTAACAGAATAAAAGAATCAGACAACAGAAGCGTCTAATCTCTATTAACATATATTCATATAAGTTGATTCATAGGCTCTTTAGTTTTTAAATTGTGAGATGAACTGTTTTTAATAACTACATCATCTATATGTGATGCAATAAAAGTGAACTAAAAAAAATTACATTTGATATGCAATGTTTAGCTTTACTCCCATACTTGTCTCTCTGTAGGGCTCTAAACGACAGCATGAAGAAAAGGAAAGAAAAAACAACAAGTAAGCTTACAGCGACAGTAGAAGAAACATGAGTAAAAAGCAAATTGATGATATGCAGAAAAAAGAGTCAAAGGAAATAATTTCCACTGCCCCCAAATTCATGAGTCTGTGTTACATGGTTTATCATACTTAAAAATACTGAAATGTTAGTCAAAAACCAAGAAATCCCCCTTAACACATGCTATTAGAATGAGTCTTTGATAAGCATTTCTACAGTTGGTAAAATTTCAAACAAATATGCAATTATATTAAGATTATCACACAAAACAAGACAGCAAAAATTTGAGGACAACCCGTGAATATTTCCACCACAATATTTCAATATTATATATCGATTTGCTTCTAAAGAATGTCATTTAATTTTAAAGTTATTTCAGTAAAATTGTACAAGAAATCTTTAGCTTGTATACAGAGAGAAAACCAGAGCTGAAGGTTTTCATAACAGTGTTCCTTTTGTCCCTTATGTACCTTCTCTTTCCCTACACAAACATTTTTTCTCTCCCAATTGCACCTATACAACTGTTTCTTATCATTCATAAATGAAAGCTGATCAATGCTGTCATTTCTGGAGCTCATATTCAAAAGTTGTGTAACCATGGAGGGAAAAAATGGTTAAATCCATTCACTATTCTTTATCAAGAGAATGTGAGCACAGGAAAAGACCACCATCAATATCGGGTTTGCTCCTGGATCATTGCACAAGTTTACGCAATCAGACCTTTTGAGAGTTGATCCTTTAAAACAATCCTAGCAAATGTTTTTCTCTTAGAAAAAAATATTTTAATCAGATCAGAAGAATTTCTCTTGCTGATTTTGTTTACAGGAAGATTAAAATATAAGAAAATTAAAAAAAAAAAAAAACAGTGAATTCATGGAGCCAGATTGCTGTAAGAGGTTGCAATTTGTTGTAAGCTAACCACAGTTTTAGAAAGACAGTTTAGGTTCTTCATAGCGTGATTTGTTCTCAGTGAAAAGACAACAGTGTTTCGAAATGCAGAGGCACTCTTTAAGTTTCAGAGCAGCTTTCCTAAACAGCCAAGCCAGTATGTCCACAGATGCACATGCTTGGAGGCTCATCATGGCTTATTCCTTAAGTGAGAGAATTTTAGAACTGGAAAGCATATGAGAGTCCATCGGACTTCAGTTCTGCTTTTCAGAGATGAGAAAACCACAGCCAAGAAAGGCGGAGCCTCCTCTAAGGCCGCTCTGCAAACAGAGCAGAGCTGGGGTCCGAAAGGGAACGGTCCAGTCTCGCTCCACCCCCGTTCACTGCCATTTTCTCTGCACTTCTGCCTTAGGCTTTGAAAGCCATGGTGGAGTATTAATTTGCATGCTTTATAACAGGACCTTGTATTCTTACCAACCATAATGTATTCATCACTGTAACCTGCCCTATCATGGATGTCCTTCTTTAAAGTTTTAGCATGGAATTAAATTACTTTATAATGTAAATTGTTTTAGGAAAATCATGACTTCCTCGTCTATATTATGTTTTGTTGACAGGTTTTTCTATAATGTGATTTATCTTTACAAAAATTCAATTGCTAATACTGTCAAGAAGACAGTGGTCCAGAAATGCTAATGCATGGAGTTTCAAATATGTCCACAGGTGGACTCTGAATTTGATATAATGCAAGTATATTATTCATCTTTATTTACAACTCTGTATGCTTTAGTAACACTATAAACACATCTTTCTGGATTTTAAATAAGACAAGAATGGATTCCTTAAATCTGAAAGTTGGTGGGACTGCATCAGAGGATCAAAGAACAGAGCTAAGTGGAATTCAACATAAACCACTCCAGTACATACCGAGCCACCTATATTTCATGTAAGATTTCACCTTGCCAGTAAGAATGTAAGTGCGTTCATCTGAAAGCATAAGATTAGTAGCAATATGACAATCACCAAAATTTATTTTTGGTCAGTGGTAAAAAGAATTAGTTTAAGTACTATGATAATTTCTTAATAGCATAGAAATATTAAAACATAAAATAGCTGAACAATCCCACCACTGATTCTGAAAGCATTAATAAAATTATTTACTTTTGTTTTTAAGAAATGTTAGAATTTATTGAATTTAGTGGAATAAAAGACAAATACAGTCAGGAGTTTCCTCTGTGCATTTACTGGTAATCCTTTTTTTTTTTTTTTTTTTTTTTTTTGACAGAGTGGACAGTGAGAGAGAGAGAGAGAGAGAAAGGTCTTCCTTTGCCATTGGTTCACCCTCCAATGGCCACCACGGCCGGCACGCTGCAGCCGGCGCATCGCGCTGATCCGATGGCAGGAGCCAGGTGCTTCTCCTGGTCTCCCATGGGGTGCAGGCCATCCTCCACTGCACTCCCGGGCCATAGCAGAGAGCTGGCCTGGAAGAGGGGCAACCGGGACAGAATCTGGCGCCCCGACCGGGACTAGAACCTGGTGTGCTGGCGCCAAAAGGCGGAGGATTAGCTTAGTGAGCCGTGGCACCGGCCAATTTATTGGTAATCTTAACAGTACTAACCAGTAATGGATTCTAAGGCAATAAAACTTTGTGTAGGTGTAATATTGTTTTAAATTCTTCATGTGAGATTTCAATTTGGTAGCTCTTGGAGAAGTAGTCCATGCTTTGAAAAATTTCCTACTTTAGGATATCAGTAAAAATGAAATAAGAAGGCAAGGCCAATACTGAATTAGGGAAACCACACTGATTAGTAATAGTTTTACTTCTGCATTTTATGAGACATTATCAATTATACCTGCATAACCAAAAAAGGTAAACAAAATGTGATCCAAATTTATGACTTTTTTTTAAATAATTACCAAAGATTCTTGAGTATAATAGAAATAATGTAGAATATATTTAACTTGCAGGCATGATACAAGTCTTCATTTAACATCATTCAAACTTTACTAATATATCAGTACATTTAAAAATGTTTATAATGATGCAATTACCTGTCACTTAAGGACAATAAAGAAAGAACAAAACAAGTATTTATAAGGCCTACTAAATTGTTCTGCCAAACCTCATCTGGTGCATTGTGTAACGTACAATTCATTGAGTGCTATAATGAAATAGGGACACTGACAAATGAGGGACAATTTAGAAGGGGTCGCTGTGAAGAAAGACCAGAAAGTGCCCCATATTAGTGAGTCTGTTTTATTAAGGAAATGAAAGACTCAAGGAAGGCAGGGGAGCTACTTTCGTGCATCTAAGGGTCTGCCACGGAAAACAGGAGAATGCTCTGGGCCTTCCTTTGCTTTATAGGGCATCATGGCCAGAGGAAAATTTCGGCTAAGGAGAAGGCAAAGGGAATCTCTTTCTCCCCCCTCTCTCTCTCCTTCTCTATCTCTATCTCTTTCTCTCTCTAACAAATAGAGCATTTAGGCAATAGAATATGAGGGGAACTTAAGAAAGTTCATGGAAATATGTCATAAAAAGTATGACTTTCAATTTTTTTTACACCACAATAAACTTATCTTTTAATACAATTTTTCCACCAACTTTGAAGTAGACAGGGCCCCACTCAAGGAAATTCTTCAGCACAAGTTATAGACAGCAGTGACATAAAGAGGGCTTGATGAGCTCTGTCCTTCCTTGGGATTCTAAATCTGTGATTCTGAGACATGTAGGAACTTGATGAAATTAAGTTTGCTGAGTTTTATCATGGTGACAAACATCTTTTGCCATCTTACGTGTTAAAGTGATCATATTAAGTGTGCAGTTGATCATATAGATAGGATTAAGTGTCAAAGGGATCACATAAATAAGACCAAGTGTCTGGTAATAACAATAGATAGAATTAAAAAGGAGAGAGTGATCCAGCGTGGGAAGCAGTCCACACAGCAGACTCAGAATGACAAATGTCCTAAACAGCACTCTGACCTCAGAATCAGCCCTTAAGGCATTCCGATCTGGCTGAAAAGCCCATGAGAGCATTTCAGGCATGGAAAGCCTAGATGCTGTGGCAGAAAATATTTTACTTGGGGGATCTCTGTGAGACCCCAGTGGAAAGAAGGGGTCATCAAAGAAGGATGTACCTTTCTCCAAATGGAGGAGAGAACATCCACTTTGCTTATGGCCCTGAGTAAACACTGACAGAATCTGTGGACTCAAAAGGGCTCCATAGCCTTGGCAGCTCATGTCAAGAGCCTTGGTTGATCACTGATGTCATTAAATGAATGTTAATTGTTAAATCAACAACAGGAGTCACTGTGGACTTATTCCCCATGTAGGACCTCTGTCCTTAATGAGTTATACTATTATAACTGACTATACAACTTGTTTTCAAACAGTACTTTTGCCTTCGTATGTAGTTGGGGGGGGGGTGGTTGCAAACTGTTGAAATCTTAGTATAGAGTTGGTCTTCTGTATATAAAGTTAATTAAAAAGGAATCTTAATTAAGAATGGGATGAGAAAGGGAGTAGGAGGTGGGACAGGAGTGCGGGTGGGAGGGCGGGTATGGGGGAAAGAACCACTATATTCCTAAAGCTGTTCCTATGAAAATTATATTCATTAAATAAAAGCTTTCTGAAGAAAAATTAAAAATACTCCTCACATCACTTCTTTTTATCAATGACTCTAAAAATCTGGAAGTAGTTTTAAATCATCCTTTATATCTGGTCAGATTCCATGTCAGGGATCCCAGGCAGTCTGAGCCTTAGTAGCCATGTGGGCAAACAGGCTTTTCTGCAGTGGCTCATTCACTCAATTTTTATGCATTCATGCCACTAATCTTTTACCTCTGTCAGAAAAATAAAACTAAAGATCCTCACAGAAAATACTGCACACTTTTTGTCAAAATTATCTGGGAAAATTAAATTTAAATATCACATTCAACGTGAAGAAGAACCTTGGAAGTCTATGATAGGGAATTTTTCCCTCAAATATAATTTTAAGTATGTAGATCACTGAGAAGGATTTTTCTTTCATGAAACTTTTTTGTGAATTTGTTTTTCCTGTGGTCACTTTATATATAAAATGTTTTTTATATTTCTCATGCATCTAACAAAGCTTTATCCTTACAGATGGCAAAAAGCATTCCAAGAGCTTATACTATAAGAGATCTATGCTGACTTGTTTGAGAAACAATTAAGCTTCTGTATGATTTTCAAGCTGGAGGATATACAGAGGAACCATATTCAAAAGCCTTGTTTTTAACATGTAGGTGCAGTGGATAAAGCAATTCTGTGGCCTGTCTGCGCCAGCCCCTGGATGGTAGAGCTAAGGGAGAACCAGGAGCTGCTACTGTCCAGTTCAGTGCGCCTTCCACCACCGCTGGGTTTCAACTGTCACTTTCCCGAGAGTTGATCTAAATGCTTTCATCAGTGCTTATGGTTTGTGTCCAGACTGTAGATCATGGTAAAACAATAAGATTTATGTTCTTGACCTTAGAACAATAAGACTACTGAATCAAGTCTTCCTTATCTCACTTACCTTAGGCAAAGATCTCACTTCTCAAAATAAATACACAGGCATTTAATACAGAAATAAATGAACAACAAGAAAAATACTGACAAACCACAGTACATTTTATAACATTACAGAGAAACAAACACATAGTGATGAGTCAAACATTTGTTTACCTGAAGGAACCCATTGCTTACTAAGGAAAACCTAAGGAAAATGGAAAATAAAAGTGCCAAGAGGGGTGGAATGTGAAAGGAATCTGTGTGTCTGCTTCCAAAACAAAGAAAAGGCAGGACAAAGAAAAGCAGAATGTGCCCAGAAAAGCTACATAAGATGGGACTCTCACTTGAAACAATTAAGATAAACTCCAGCACACCTTGTGCGTTGTACATGCTGACAGAAGGGTTGTTACAGACCGCCGGTTCCCCAAGCAATGTATTATAGGGATTGTTAGTACCATGCGGACGAAGCAGAGCATTGCTTATAAGATGATTAGCCATGGCTCCTGGAGCAGCCCCAGAGAAAGACAGAGAAAAAAAAAAAAAAAAGGTCAATCAGGCCAATGTGTTTGAAAAAAAGAAAGGAAACATTTAGAATGATAACACTTGATACAGTCCTGATTACAGGCAGCAGCTAATTAGACTAAAAAATATGCCACGAGAGCACACGTTTCCAACAATGCACATATCTCAGTCAGTGGGAAAGATGATTTACAATGTTGACTAAGCCACATTTAGGTGTTCTCTTTCCCAAGGTGTATGCAAGAATATATTCCCATGCTTGCTAAAAATAAAAATAAAGAAAACACAAAATCCAGTCATCCATATAAACAAAACATAAAAGCCAAGAAACAGGTTTAAAACAGTCAAAGAAAGGCTAAAAATTAAACAAAACATTCCCTCATTCACAGAAACCACTGGGTTGTTTTCAATGGAGGTAAAAAATAATAAAAGACAACATTTATAATAATATACTCATTTGGAGAGCAGTTGTAGACACAACAGAAAAATTTGACATTTCTTAAATTCTATAAAGAATCATTCAAATTGAAGTAAACTTAAACATAATCACACTTGTTAGTACACCATAATCAGTATACTAATATTGTGATATTATAAGTTGATAAAAATCATATGGATATTATTTTTAAATATTAACTTTATCATATCAGACAATACACACATATTCCATTTTCCATTTTCCAGCTGGTTGTATGGATTTGGGCACAGCAGAATAACAAAGTGAAATTCTTTTTTTATGTATGTGAACAGATGTTCTTAGTTTCTAATGCAACCTCCCACCATCGAAAGTCATACATCTAAGAAGTTAAAGACCAAAGGAAGAGTTTTATTAAATATAATTCAGCTATGTATGAAAACGAAAGACAGAATTACGTGTTTATGTAATATGATTAAGGAAAAATGACTAAGGAACGGGAAATGCAAATTGTATGAGGATAGTCAGGTTGAACACACAGATATATATTAATTTAACACATATTACAGAATGAAAATACAAGCTAGAGGCCAGGAGAAAATAAATCAACAAATATTTTTTATCTAACAAATTAGTGGTGTCTGTAATATAGAAAGAGCTTTCAGAAATCAAGACTAAAAACAAAGAAAATCCAATTAGAAAATGGTCCAAAGGCATACACAGACGTTTTATGAAGAGGATATAAGATCATGAAAAGAACTGCCAATTGCCTCAGGGGAATACAGGTTAAAGCCACAATGAATTATCACTATACACTTAAAATAGACTGCTGGCAGCATTAACTAACAACTAGCAAGGATACCAAGAAACTGGATCACTCATACATTGGCTGTGGGAATATAAACTAGTACAGCCACTATGGAAATTATTTTTTCATCAAACTAAACCTGCTATTACTGTACCACCCAGCAACTGTATTTTTGGGCATTTATTCCAGAGAAATGAAGAGTTATGTACCCACTACAACCTGTACTTGAATGTTCATAGTGGCTGCAATTACAATTGCCCTAAACTGAAAACAATCCAAATTTCCTTCAACAGGTGGATGCCCACGCAGTCCACAGACTATCTGTACTGTGGAACACTGCTCAGCAGTTGAGAGAGCAAACTATAGCTACACATGAAAACCTGAAGAAATCTCTAGAGACATACTGAGAAAAACTAATCCCCAAAGGTCACATAGAATGCATGTCCATTCATCTGTATAACATTCCTGAAATGTCAAAGTTACAGAAATGGAGAACAGGTTAGTGGTTGCCAGAGGAAGTGAATTTGGTCAATGAAACTTCTAATTAAGAAGTTCTAACATTGATTTCATTGTTCATGAATTTCTTCTATGTGGAAGAAGCTGCCCCAATGGTTGAAAATTCCCTTGGAGCACAGTGAGGTATTATCAAACAATGGCAGTTATAGCTCAGCCACGTGGCTTTTGTAGGTTGCTTCCCCAACTATTAGTGCAGTTCAGAGTTAGTTACTGGTCTGGAGCCATAATGAGTGACATGCAGTGACAACTGGGGATCTACTTGCTATTGACACCAAAATCACAAACATTTGTGAAACAAAACGAACACAAAACTAGATTGCTAAACAACATGCACATTGCTCTTTAGCCTTGGAATTAAAGACCTGCTTCCTGTTAAAATAAAAAGAATCACTACTTAAACAGCAGTCCCTTTTTTAGTGTCCATTACCTTCATTTATACCTCATGCACTATTTGAAATGAATGTAATTACTGTTTTTGAAACTAGCTCTAGTTCTACAAATGTAGGGTTACAATTCCAGTCAGGGCTTCAAAAACAGTAACAAAAGAGTAGAAGATGGAATTTGATGATTACTCTTTCTCAAAGAGTGCAAAGATATAGGTAAAGTTCTGTGGATTTGTTAGTGTGATAGTAAGGGATATGTCTGAGTAAAGAAATGCAATCCACATGATTTCCCTTTGATTTACCAAAAGGGAAAAGTCAGTACATTTTCCTGGATACCCAGGTCTTAGAGTGACCTCAAGAGTTTTCTTTTGCTGTCACCATCCCATCCCAAACAAGAACACATTCCAGGAGGTATTAATCACATGGGTCCCGCAGTCCACATTCATATTCTGACACTTAAATTATACTTTTGAATGGTGGCCCTGACACCAAAAAATAAAACGGGATCAAAAACAAAGCCAACGCGGCTGCCTGCAGATGCCTAGGTGTTCTGACTGAAAACTTGGGCAGACCCTGTCTTACTCCATCTTTCATGTGCAAGTTCATGTCTGCCTGTTCTCTTGAGCTGCATGCATTTCACTTGTCTTTGCTAAGTCTACTCTGTTTGCTTCTGGCTGTTTCCCCAGCTGACTTAGGTCACTTTGAATTCTGACACTATCCTCCTGGATTCTGTCTTCTGTCTCTTCCTCTTCCCTGCAACTAACTTCTGGTTTGTAAACTTCCCTCTAACAGCTGTGAAATTACTGAAGACTTCCAAGAGGTTCAGTGTTTACAGACCATCTGTCACTGTTTTTCAGCTGAAAAGTGAAGCTTACTGGTTAGTCAGTTTGAAGACAAGAGTAAGTTAGAGTTTTCCCCCACCCCTTGCTCCGTGGGTGGGAAGGGTAGTGTGACTAGTAGGTATGTGAAAACAATGTTTCATGCTGATTTTCACTGGATTGTAAGCTTCAGGAAAATGAAATACCTGAAGGTTTTTCCATGGCTTTCTACCAATTTTACTGGAATATTTTCTACAGCTCATTTAATTAATGAAAAAAAAAAAACTTAGATGAAATTGATGGCATCTTCAAAATACAAAACTAAAATGAAGTCATTTTATCAATGATAAATAATTGTGTCATTTCATCAATTATGAGTAAATATAGTTTAAGAATGCCAATTGTCTAATTCCTAATGTGATTTTTTTTTATTTCTTTCTCATAGTATAGCATGTACTATACTATTGAAACTGTTAAAGCAGAAACAATAATAAATATTTGGAAGTATAAAATGGTAGTTGAATACCAGCTTGTGGACACTCCTACTAATACCACTAATAACAATGGCAAACGACAGTACAACCTGCCGTGATTCAACATAAATGGCTCAAATTGGGGCTTACAATTAATTGGCTGTGTAAAAACAGCTCTTCCTTAATTATCCAACTGATTAAATTCTAGCTATAGGCTTTTCATACCTGCTTCTTTGCTGCCAAAAACAAGGGTTAGCTCTCTAATAAAACCACAGAAAAATAAGACGGAATTTCAACATACGTGAATCATCAATACAGCTGTCAACAGAGGCTCAGCCATAAAAATCTTTATTTCTGGTGAAAGTGACATACAAAGCAAATAGGATTTTTATATTGCATATTGAAAAACTCAGCTTTGATGGCAATTATTTAGAAAGACCCCAGGGCTCCTGGGAAAAGATTAGTATAGAATCATAAATAGGCATTTTAAGAAGGGTTCTATTCTATTTTATACCTGAAGATTGAGATTGATATAACCATTTCTGAATGAGTGAATTTTGAGTGGAATAATAATGAGGACATTCTTTGCAAATGTATAGTTTTACCATACAATGGTAGTATTTCTTTCCTTCTGACAATAGAATGGGTGTTTTGACATAGGTAGGTCTTGAATGGCAGCCTTGTCTGGGTGAGTTCAGTGTGATATATGCAACTGAGGACTATGAATCTAAGGCAGATCCGTATGCTTTGAAATAGTGAAGTGAAAAAAAAAAAAAAAAAAGAAACAGATCTTAGAAAGGATGACAGCTGGATCTCACTTGAATCCACATTATATTATTCAGGAACATAATTCAAAGGCTTCTTCTTGACAGCAGGCTAACAAAAGTATACTGAAAAGCTGTTAAAATAACAGGAATTGCCACTCTGTCCCTCAGATTTTTTTTTTCTTTATTCTTATTGGATCATACTGGATGGCCAAAGTTGTCAATTAGGGCCTGAGAGATCTAATGAACCAACTGGATACAAGCATTCTTCAATCATCCCTTAGCAATATGCCTGATTTTTCAAGTTCTTGTTATGCATGAATCTTTAGGATAGCACATGTTCTGTTTGTTTTATTGCAATAAAATAGCATCACCCCATGGGTTCTTTCTTCTATAAAATACCTCATCCTCCGTTTGATTCTGTTGGTTTTTCTCCCTTGGTTTGTCATAACATTTTTTAATGAGGCCATTTCCAATATACAGCTTGACTTCTGTATGTAAATCAGAGCTATATACAAGCAGAGTTACTGTTGGGTGATACCAGCATATTTCTTAATTTTGGCCCAAAACAGAGTCTTAATCTTCTCCATATGAACATTGTCTTTTTAATAATATTTTCTACAGAATTAGAATACTCAGTTTGGCACAAGTCCAGGGTCCTTCCCAGGGAGATGGTAACTCTGAAGTTTGGAGAGCCTCAAAGTGCAGGTAAAATGCCTTGGGTGTGGGTGTGTGTGCTAACCTGTGCACACACACACATGCCTGCATTTATTTCTAGGGAAAGACTCCAGTGGCTTTTATTATTTTGTTTTTCAGAGGTCAGATAACTTAGGGGAAAAGAGATGACGTTTCTTTCTTTAGCAAATAAAGTATCATATGAATACGAAAACTGGAAAAAAGTGAATTAAATGTGCCTATAATACATATTAGGTTCATAAGTAACATCTAGTTAAGGACAGTATAACATTATGGAGAAAGATTATGACCCATAACTTAGAACTGAGTGAGATCTTAACACCATCTCATCCTTTGTTCTCAATATATAAAGATACAAGCCTAGATGCATCTACTATTTATTCAAGGTCACACACAGCTCTTATGGTTGTACTTGAACATAGTAACAAAATAATTTTCTAAATTTTAGGATAATTTGATAAATTTTAGGATTCTCACCATAATTTTATTAGGAGCCTTGTGGGAAAGCATTAACTTTTTTCTCTTGTGCTTTTTGGTAATATCAGCTATTTTAGTTTCATATTCATCTTGTAATTCTTATAAAATAAGTAAACAAATGCAAAGAAACTAAGTAGGTAAAAAGATACTTCTAGAACTACGGAGAACTGATTTAAAAAGTGTTGCTTATTAAATATTTTGTTTTCTATTTTTTGTATAACAAAGTTCAACACACACATACAACCTAAAGAGCAAGCAATAAGCAATTCAACTTTATAGGATTACTTTGTAAAATAGAGATAGACATATAAATTAAGCCCAATTTGTTTATTAAAAGAAAAACTAATGAAGTCTATCTGATAAACTTAGAAGTTATATAAATTTCAAAACCACAGAAAACAAAATTTCACATTTTAAAAAGTTTTAATTAATTTTTAATTATTTTCAAACCCACAGAAAACTAAATTTCACATTTTAAAAAGTTTTAATTAATTAATTTAATTAATGAAATGACAAAGTGCCAAAGAGGAAATATTTTGTTGAAAGCCAAGTGCTCTTTCATCATTTTTTTAAAGTCATAAATTGAGGAGCTGACATCTTGATTTATCACACTGTGCACTTTTAATAGCCAACAAGTTTGCTATTAAATTTTAATCAACCTGCCTATTAAATTTCATTCAAATGGTTTGGAGATACTTCAGCTCCTTTTAATTGCTAATTCATTCACTGGGAATCTATTAATATGGATTTCAATGACACATTTAGACCAAAGTACAGATTGGGTTACTGTTAGTTCACCATAAAATGAAATATTTTGAATGCCTGCTCTATAATGTCTGAACTTGAGATCTGGGAACTGGAGACATTACTGTCCCATTGTCCTTATTTTATAGTGATAGGCTTTAAGCATGTCTTCTTGTCCAGATTATAAATATGTAGAAGTTAAGTTGCAGGGTTTTTGTACAATAAATACTTTGAATTTGAATTGCTGGGTCTTACATTGTATACATTTTCAATTTACAACACATTGCAAATGCTGTCAAATGTGTTTGTAGCAGTACAAATTCCCACAAGCAGTATAAATTTCTCAACTTCTTGTTGGGATTTAGTATAGGCAGACTGACATTTTCCCTTATCCAATTATGAGATACTGCTATTGTATTTTGCATTTCCCATTGCGACCAACATACGAGTAATTTTTGCTGTGTTCATTGGCCATAAAGTTTTCTTTTTTGTGAATTTCCTGCCCTTGTGTTTTCCCACCTTTAGACTGAGTTGTTGAATTTTTATTGACTTGTAGACATTTTTATATGACCAAGGCACTAATATTTTATCAACTGAGTATCTTTTGCTTACAACTTTTCCCTGCAGTCTCACCTATTATGAGTACAGTTTCATTTTTGAGACAATAACCTTATGTGTCTTTTCATATAGTCTGTGATCTTTCCGTTTTTAAAAAGTTTTCTGTAATCTAAAATCTAAATTTTGCATTTTTAAAAGTTTTAAGCTGTCATTTTTTTACAGTTTCCCCCATGATATGGAACACAACAATGTCATATGGGAGATGAAGAAGCTAAGCCATTAAATAGGGACATTTTTCACATAAATCCTGAACACAAAGCTACTCAGAGATCCTAGGCTTTCTGACTATTCAGCCAGTACTTGTGGGATTGGCATCCAGAGCTCTAGGTTGATCTTTGCTTCACGACCATGAAAGTGGATGACTTGCAGCAGAAGTGATGAACTTAAAGTCATCAGCCCTTTACCTCTACAGTTCATCTTCTGTGGTCGAAGCATGTACTTCTGTGTTCGATTAACTTAAGACATTTAGAATTCTTTAGTATAGTATTCAGATCAAAGAATACTGAGCTCAAATATAACAAGCCAATTTTGCTTTACCACAAACTAAATAATAATAAACCACAACTCTGTTTAGTAAATCAAATGTATTTATCAAAGATTGTTTATCTTTGCTATTCATTCCGTAGCAATGCATTTTCTCAAAATCAGATTACTTCTTGATAATCTACTAATGATATATAGTCAATTCCACAGCTGTATTTATTTGTAATTCTTACACTGCTGTGCGTTTTTGCCAACTTTAGAAAAATTCAAACAAATAAAAAGTATCACTAACTACAAATATAATTTATGAAATGAAGAAATATGACTTTTGGTATTGCTTAGTGCTTAAACTTGGCATGCTTTTTTATACTGTGCAAATTATGCAAGTTTACACGCTGAAGGTCTTGACTAAAACTGGAACTTTAACACTGAAATATATATGTATATATATTTCAAAAACAGTACTAATTAAAAAAGATATCCATAAAGATATATTTTGATAGTGTTGTTCAGAGAAGGCTTCCTTTATCATGCAATCATATAAGCTCTGATACAGGCTGGTTCAGGAAATGTACTGTTGCTACTTTCCTAAATCAAGATTGACTCTCATCCTTCACTCTGTTTATCCTCTCAAATCTTAATTCTCCAGTGATTTTCCAGAGTTGTATATTACCTTCTATGGTATGTTGGGTGACTTGTTTGTGTCTCAAATCATACACATTTCTTGTAATGTTAAGTATGAGGAAATCTTATGATAGAAATCATGACAGTCGATTACCTAAATGCTAACTTTAAAATGGCATGCAGTATATAAGGCTACAGAAAGTGCAAACCTTTGTAAGTAATTCAACAGGAGCTATTTTAATTGGCTATTACACAATTACTAGAAATGACAATTTAGGTGTCTTTTTTCTCAAGTGGCCCATTTTTGCTAAACATATATCCTCCTTTCACATTTTAACTTTTCATGTAATTGAATTAATACCTATTTACTTCGAAATAACAGATATGAGTTAATGTAACCTATTTGTTAGAAAAAAATAATTTGCAAGAATGAGTACTCTGATATATTACACGTTACATTCCTATCATCACAACTTTTATGTTTTTATTACAGTGGGAACTTTTTTTTTTCCAATGAGAGATATCAGGTTTTACTTGCTTTTAAATTTTAAATTATTAGGCGTTTTCAAGACTTTGTTAAGACCAAAATTAGAACAAAAACTAATAAGAAGTTTAATTTATAACACTTTTCTGCAAATAGCATTTTTGTTTGTTCTAGGCATTACTGTATTGTCCAGACACAGAAGAACAAAGTTTCAAGAATTATAAACTCAGGAGTATAAAGTGCTGGGAAAAGTTATAGCTTTGATTCTTTTACAAAATAGTCATAGGCAGAAGCTATTTACCTGTCTTTTTTTTTTTTTTTTACTTTAAACACCTTTGCCTTGATCAGAATTTTCATCCTTTTCCTAAAATATAAAGAACTAAAAACAAAGAAAAAAGTGTTCTACCAATAAAATGCTTTAAAATTTTCTAGGAAAGAGTAGAATGACCATAATATTTAAACTGTAGTAACAGTTTTTAAAAGTTTTCCTCTTACTACATGAGTAGAATGAATCCACTCTAAAGAACTGTACTTAGAACAAAAGAAAGTAGAAACAAATCAATAATATGAGAAAAAATAAGAAACATGTAAGTAACTGCACTGTTAAGGATATCTGTTTTCCACAGTAGGTGATAAAAGAAATATTTTAAAATACATTTTTTTAAAAAAAAAGCCATTATTGGGGTTTTCAGCAAGTTTCATGAAAAAAATGTCACTGTATGAGAAGTATGAATATTTTTGTTATCATGAGTAGGGTTTTGTGGGACAGAGACTTAGTTTCGAGTCCAGGTTTTGCCCTTACTAGACCTGTGATCCTGGCAAGTTATTTTACATCAAGAAACAAGATTTCCTTGTGGATATAAGGACAATAAGTAAGGAAAAATGAATAGTGTACAGTATGCAAATGCATATACAAAATACCAGAAAAGAATACCAGCAATTCCTAAGTTGGAGTCTTCATATTTAACTCTAAATGGATAATTTTTGGGATCAATTGCATCTTCAGTAACTTATTTGAAATAGCAGGAATATTTCATATCTAAGTGGAAATTTTCTATAGCACTCATCTTTAAAATGTATCCAGGTATCTCATTTGATTTACAAGACAGCTAAGAGAGAATGCCAACTAAATATAAAGCAGCCAGTTAATAAAGCATAAAAATAAGAACTCTACAGAGATAGAGAATCCATTTTGTAAAGGGTTGTATGAAAGGTTTAAGTAAGTCATAAGAGTAAAAAATGCAAACAGTGGTTACCTGAAGGAGTCACATCAAAGAGGCACAGTTCTTGGGCTTTGGCCCAAGAAGGACCTGCTGAGTAAGCATTTAAAGAGGTTTTCTTTTACAGCCGTAGCCAACCTTTGCCCCGATTGACTGACAATCAATATCTAATATATTTCATTTTGCCACTTGAATGGAGAGTTTATTCTAATAATTCTTTGCCCCACCTTGTGTCAGGAATTAGGGTTTTAACAGTACTGTTTCACTCTCTGACTTGGCACATTACTTTCAAAATCTATACCTAGTCTGCACTGATGTTATTAAGCTGACATTCAGAGCACCGATTGCTTTATTTTATTGCACTTTTTCTGATCGTGTCTTTATTAACAACACTTACAAAGAGACTGACATGGAGAGCAATTCTGCCTCATTTATATAAGAATGTAAAGGACAAAAATACTAAAAATAGATATATAAGGGATTGTGTCAAATAAATCTTTACCAACGTCATTGGATATTTATATGAATATTTGCATTCATACCATCTTAATTCTTATAACAAAACAAACAAAAACAAAACAAAACAAAACAAAACAAAACAAAGCTCTACCTTGCTTTATAGGCTACCCTGATTTGTTAGTTACAGAAATAATACAGGCTCATTTTTAACTGTTTGGCAAATTTCACAAATAGGTGTCAGATTTTATTAGAAAATTGGTTAATATTTACAAAATATTTACAACCAATCTTTTTTTTCAAATTTCAGATAAGCAAGGCTTTGGGGCAGCAAGCATATTTTATGAATATAAGTCAAATTATATTTGTTGGCATCAATAAAGTACAGTGAAAGAGTATGAGCATTTTACCCTGGTCGCATTAATGTACATAAATCATGAATGGCAATTAAGTGCCACTTAGATTTTTCCATTTGGATTTTTATTTAAAGATATCATATGATTAGAAGCTTGAATATGAATGAAGCAACCGGTTAATTATTTTCTCTGTCCCAGGGGCAACCCTCCTGGGGAGGATAATATAGCCTCGGTGAAGAGAAGAGTTCAAATCTAGCCAGTGTCATGCCAGCTCTGACTTGACTGCTTCCTACTGCTTCCTCGGCAGTGCTGTCTGAATTGAAGTAGTGTTCTCCAACCTTCTGAAGAGTAGGTTGGGATATGGAAAAAACAGAAAGCAGTGTTGGCTTATATCATTTTGTATGGTTTGGAGAAGGCACATAATATATTTTATTTCTCCGATGCTAAAATAATCATTACAAAACAAAAGTGGAAAGTACTAGTATGCACATAATGTAAATTTAATTTCTAATGTAGAAGATACAAATGAGTTTTATTGGTATATTCTTTTCATTAGCTTCAAGGAGAGCACCATTCTAGGTAAATTACTATTTGTTTTACTTAGCATTCAGGTAACTTCCTTAATTCACTGCCTCTATTTCTAGAAAATAGAAGGAAAGGAAACTTTTGACAGGGAATGATGAATTTTAATATCTGATTATTTAAGAGCAATGGCAAGGACAAGTTTTCACTTATCTGAAAATATGTTAGCCTCTGAATAGACAATAATAATATAATAATAATACTTAGTATGTTCTAGGCACTGTTGTAAGCAATTCATGTGTGTTAACTTATTTATTCCTCTCAAGGACTTTTTGAAATGGGTACTATTTATATCCTTTGCATAGACCCTGAGAAGTTAAACCAATTTGTCAAAATCACTAGAATAAAAACTCTGTGTCCACTCTTAAAACTACTATGCAGAATCACAACAAGGAACTCAAGTGCTTGCAGGGCTATTTGATGGTGATGTCTTTCTCCTTTGTATCAGTGATGTGCCCAACAAGTAAGGTCACTTTTAGGCAGGTAGTTGTATCACCAGCTGAGAGCCAAAATATATGCTTAAAATATAAGAAAATACATGCGTTGTTATTGGCTTTTATAATGTTATTGATTACATACATTTACTGAGAAAGTTTATGCAGATTAATATGAATCAGAACTTGGAAAAAGGATCCAGCAGTATTTAAAATTAGTGCTACAGATCTGCAGATCAGCATTCTGATAGATAATACCTAAATTTGGCTTAAATGTAGGCTTATTGGTTAGATCTCCCTGAAAACATTTTGTTATCACTTGAACTTGTATGGGAGGTTGAGTAGCTGGGGGATGGGAGGTTGGAGAAAATAAGAATCTATGATTATGGCCATGCACCTGTTCCCAAGGAACAAATGTCTTTTTTTCTAATTCTACCACTTTGCAGGGAGTATATTTTTGTAACAACTTCTTGGCTGACAGGGAGAGTGGGACAGCTTTTTACAAATCACACAAAAATGCAAAATTGGTAGGAGCTACCTAGAAAAACTTGATTTTAAGCAAAAATTTCTGACTTTGCTCTACCCAAATATAAGAAAATGGGAAATACAATTATAGTATTTATAATGAGAAAGATCCTAATAAGATCTAATTTAAGAAAATATTCTAACTTTATAATGATTTACAAAAAAGTGGAAATATATAACAATTAATGTTATGGCCAGAGGAATTTCTTAGCAGTTACTTGATTTTTAGATCGAACTCAAGTTTTAGAGGGATTATTAATCAAAACTGTACAAAATGCATTTTGATCAACAGAGATGTATGGGACATATGGGTGCGAAAGGCTACTGTAGCTACGAGTCCTTCCCTCCACTTAACAAGAAGTTGGAGCTATTGTAGATTGATTTCTATTTCCAAAAGCCTTTGAGGTTCTTGGGATTGGGCACTGACAAAATCTTCAAGGAATGTGTAAAAGAACAAATATTTAGGCAATGAATAAACCATCCTAAAAGTGTGTGAAAAACTTAACGGTTGGGTCAGTTAAGCTTCCTTGCCATCATTTTATGTCTCCTCTAACGCTCCTTCTACCTGTGTGTGTATTAGAGCGTCAGTCAAATTAACTTGAAATTCTGGATTTGCCTGAGTATGTGACATTGTACCAAACAAGTTGCGGGAGAAAAATAGTTGAAATGAAGAAGAAACATTTTTAGGAAACATCTTCATAAATACAATTATTTAAGGTACAGATGTAAGGGGAGGATTTAAAGAGATGATGTGACCAAAAAACAAATTACCAAAGAGAGTATGTAGGAATTAGTACCCCCATTGAAAAGTATCAGTTACTCTTCCGGAATTTCACATGATTCCAAGGAAGAAAATTCAACAGTAATCAAGTTTATCATATTGGGAAAGCTAAAAAGACAGTCTCGCACATAGGATCAACAAACTGGTTCAAGCACAGAGTAATAGAGATGGCTTAAAAAAATAAAAACCATTTTAAGTAGTTTGCATTGCATGGTGGGTTTTTTATTCTTAATTGATCCTATAGATGATAATGATTATTATTTGGAGAATAGATGATAAGACATACAAAATTAAAAAAAATACTCTTGATGAATTGGGTAGTGATATGAATAGGAAAGAAAACCTAAGTAAAATAGGACTATTTTAGATAACAACTTGTAGTTTTCAAGGGTCAAAACTACTTAAAAGATAAAAATAAGAAATTCAATATATCTAACTAACTTAAAAAGAAAGAAAAATGGAGTTTGAATTTTAAAAATTTCTGGCTGTAACAAACTGAGAATGAGTGGTAAGTTAAGATACATGAAGATGTGCAGATGCAGTCTCGGGGTGTGTACTGTAATAACCGAGCACATAAGCTGTGGAGTAAACAGAAGTGGGTATGTTGCTGAGGTGACTGAAGTGTGTATCTGGAAGATGAATCTTGGATGTCACCTACCTAAATATGATACACACGCCTGAATGCAGGGAAGATAGGACCCTGGGAAACAAGATTAAAGAAGGAGGTTAAAGACTATCTTAGGAGATTTCATATGAAGAAATAAATTTTAAAGTACTGTACTCATCTAAAAAAAAAAATGAGATGAGAATAAAATCAGGAGTTTCTGACCTGGGGAGGGGGGCTAAGAATTTACTACAGGAAATGAAGAGGATCACTGTGACTTCTAGCATCGTAAAGTCACTTAGTGAAAGGAAGACTATATACCTTGATGAAAAAGACCACTTCCTGGCCACATCTTCAACTTACACTTTAACTTTCTCTCCCAAGTCATTTTCAGAGTAGGGTACTCAGTGTCACAGGAAATTCTATAAACTTTGTTCAATAGCTTTAAGAAATATCCTTTAAAATAGGAGATTTTAATAAACAGACTTAAGCATCTAACTAGTCAATTAAAATATTCTTAATTTCTTTACATTTATTTTAAATTTACCTAGTCATTCACATATCATTACATTATACATTGATAAAATTCTGGAGATGGAATTGCAGGGAAGGAAATAAATACTAACAATTTTTAATAGGATTGACTGAAAAGTCATAAGAAGTTATCCATTTGAGGCCGGTGCTGTGGCATCACAGGTAAAGCAGCTGCCTGCAATGCTGGCATCCCATATGGGCACCGGTTCATGTCCTAGCTGCTCAGTGTTCAATCTAGCTCCCTGCTAATGTGCCTGGGAAGGCAGTAGAAGATGGCCCAATTTCTTGGGCCCTGGTACCCAGGTGGGAGACCCAAAGAAGCTCCTGGCTCCTGACTTCAGATTGGCCCAGTTCCAGCCGTTGAGGCCATTTGGGGAGTGAACCAGTGGATGGAAGACCTTTCTCTCTGTCTCTCTCTCTGCCTCTACATCTCTAACTCTGCCATTCAAATAAATAAATACATACATAAATATCAAAAAATATTTATCCATTTAAAGCAGCTTTTACTAAGGTCATGTATTTTACTATCTTTCCATAACTTTAAAACACAATGCTAGACAAAATAATTTTATATACTTTATTCATCAAAAAAATCATATTTCATCTTCGGTATAAACAATTAATCTCTGACTGCTTTTATTATTAAAATCAAGAAACTTGTAACAACAAAACCTGCTGATATGTATAGCTTTCTTTCTACTGTAAATTAAGTATGGGATTATTTAAAAAATAAGGAAAATTAGCCATTCTGTATGCAAATTAATTTCTGGGCTTCAAAGGTATTTATAAGTGATTAGTACTCTATTTGGAAAGTAAAGTCAAAAAGTTAGAGTGCTAATATTTAAATAATTTCACCAATTAAATATTAAAATTAATTGAAAAACAGTATTTGAAATAGTCTAACTGAATATACTCTAGCAAATAAAAGCAAACTAATAATTAAACAAAACACAAAAAGGTAATTATTGTATTTTAATACATTTTCTTCACATCTGGAAGAATATTCTCACTCAGTGTTCTTTATTAAACAGAAATGATATTGATAATTTTAAATCATCATTAGATTATAGTTGCTACATTGTTGCCCCAAATAACATAAAATTCAATTAAGATTATATTAAAACATGGATCTTTTTATCAAATTCAGCTTACACACTTCTACTAATTTGTTTATATAAATAAGACACAACTTACTTGAGTAAAAATAATTAAGAACATTAGCATCTGAATCTTTTTAATCATAAGCAGTAACTATACCACCACTTGTTTCTAAGCAGCAGATACAAGCCAAAGCTGATAGAAACAGGTGGAGAACTGGTTAATAGCTCTAGTTGGGAGGTAAGCCAAAGAAACCAAACCAACCATGCTCTTCACAAACATCACCTTCTGAGAAAACTACATTCTAATGTTTCCAAGGATTAGTATCCTCCTGCTCTTCACAAAGGTTGTAATCTAGTCATTTGTGCTGTGGATCAATCTGTTTTATTCACAGACAGACACACACACACACACACACACAGAAATGCAGAATAAAAAAAATGGCTAGAAACAAAATAGTAGATTAAGGGAATTTCACTTCAATTCTTAATGATGCACAAGGGACATTTTCACCAGAGGCACAGACACACAAAAAACCATGATAAACATTAAAAGTCTTTTTCTTCTAGATACTTAAATAGCCAATATTATCTGTATAAGTCTTTATATATTACTATTAAATGTTATTTTTCTCAAGTACATATTGCCTTAAGTACGTATTAGACAGTGTATTTTTACTTCCACATAGACTGTGAAATTGCCTTCTACCTGGGACAATGTGGAACCCTATGAAGCTTAGCCAGCTATTTAGCCACATAATTGCCCATTTCCACTGCTTCCAATGAGGCCTGACAGCTCACCAGTGTATAGTGGTGGCAGATGACTAGAAAAAGAAGTTTCTCCTTTTCTAACTTCCATTCACAAAATGTTTCCTGAAAAATCCAGGTTTTTTTTTTTTTTTTTAAGGCTTATGAATAATGGAACACACTGCCTCACTCAGCCAGGTTTCATGCCCTTCCCTATGTTCCTGTCACATAAGACAAGGGGATAAATAAAGAAATGCATTTAGGAACTTCTTAAAGTAATCAGAAAAGTAATAAATATGAAAAATCGTTTCTAATTACCTCTGTTGAGTGACGCTGAACTGTTTATGTCTCCGGTGATAAAGGACGACTCTGACTGCTTTCGAACCGTGTCATTCCACATTCTGCGAATTCGGCTCTGGGTCAGGGGAGAGGGAAGAGAGGAAATGAACTTAAGAGGCAATGAATTTTCACACCAATCATTCTTGTTCTTTCTGACATGTTACAGGAGACCTCTGTCACATCTGGCAAAGAACTTCCACATGCCTGCAGTACAGTAACATGAGAACTGCAACAATCAAACTAATGGTGATGCTCGGTTCTCATTAAGTATATTCCTACAGGCCTACACTGGAGATGATTGTTAACTCTGAAAAAAGAAATAAATGCAAAGGACTGTACTAATTTAAATTTGTTAAAGATATACAGACATGCACTCCATGGAAAATGTTAGCCACCAAGATGAAACATTATTTTCATTGTATCTTTTATTGGAAATGGAATGTTTCAATATGTACTAAGTTGCCAGTTTTATTAATAAAAGGTATAGTTTAAGAATGCAAAATCATGTAAGAGAGTTAAGAATACAGAATATTAATGAAATGATACTGAGCTTATCATTTTGTAACTTTTGTAAGATCGATGCTTTTAAGAGATTGCATACTATCTCAATTTTCTTTCTTTTGAAGGGGATAGCTAATTCACCACCATTCATTGCTTTACAGTAGGAAATTTTATACATAACTGAATGTTCTTACATCACTATCTATAATCTGAAATTCTCATTTCTAAGTGTGAGGAGACAACAAAATATTTTCAGAAGCTTTTCCAAGGATGAAATAGTTACAAGAAAGGGGAGGTTGAAACCGAGCTCACAACTGGGGTATGTTCCAAATATGAGTATATCTGACCTCCCTGAATAACAGGAGTGGCTAATCTAGTATTTCACAACTGGAGGTAGGAGTCTTGGAACATGCTTCTCCTTCAGAAAATACTGCTGTAAATCGCATTTTTCCTAGTTAGCCAACACACACTCACACACATACAGCAAAACTAACAAAAGGACAAGGCTGGGAACAGGTCTTTCACATTTCTATTATTAGTTCATTAATTGATTGAGAATATTAATTACCCTCACTATTGATGGACAAATACTAACCTATGAGACAGGTGAAATGCCAACACAAAACATCTTTGCCTTCACAGAGCTTCTAGATTTTTTAAGTGACTTATTAATCACATTTTTACAGAAATAAATGCCTAAATACAAGTGGCCATGCATTCCCATGAAGACATTAAATTTTATAGCTGAATGTTATGAACTACCCACATGACTATTCATGGAAGAATGGATGGATAAATTATAGAATCACATACAAAAGCAAAATAGTTCCTGCTGCAACACAGAAGAGAAAGAAGGAAAATCTACAGGAATGTGAACCTGATGGTTTCAGGAGAACAAGTAGCAAACACAAGCAAACTAAAATGTACTGTGAAACATCAAATAGCAATGGTGTTTGGAGGGTAACGACTGAGAGGAGTTCCGGGAGTTTGAGGTACTCACAATATTGTGACATTCGACCTGCGGAGTTATGAGAATTCATTGTGCCATGCACCTATGTCTATGCACTTTTGTGTATATTTATTATAGTAATTTAAAAAAGTTTTAAAACCGCAGGTAACAGAGAGGGTTTTAAGACATCTGAGAATAATATGGCAGCTGCATCCCACGTGGGCGTGGACTTGTGTCCTGGATGCTCCTTCCTCTTCCGGTCCAGCTCTCTGCTGTGGCCTGGGAAGGCAGTGAAAGACAGCCCAAGTGCTTGGGCCCCTCGACCTACATGGGAGATCTGGAAGAAGCTCCTGGTTCCTGGCTTCGCATGGCCTCAGCTATGGTGGATGTGGCCATTTGAGGAGTGAGTGAGTGAACCAGCAGATGGAAGACCTCTCTCACTTTCTCTCAGCCTCTGCCTCTCTGTAACTCTGCCTTTTAAATAAATAAATAAATAAATCTTTAAGAAAAAAAAAAGTACCATCTGCACTGAGAACTGATGGAGTTATGCTCTTGTTAGGAGGCATTTACATAAGCGCCCCCCAGTCTTTCATCTGTCAGTCTTACCCACCTGTTCAAGCCACACCTGTCCCCTTGGTGTACCTTCATATACTGGGCATGTTGCTGCCTTAGCTTTGGCCCTGGTTGTTTCCTCTTTGAAAAACTCTTCCTTCAGATATAGGTGTGGGTAACTCCTTCATGTTTTAAATTTTTTTTTTTTTACTCAAGTATTTCTCAAGTCTAACTCAAATATCATATGTAGAAATTTTTCTGTGGGGGATGGTGCTGTGGCATATAGGTTAGGCATCCACCTGCGGTGTCAGCATCCCATATATGCACTGGTTCAAGTCCCTGCTGCTCCTCTTCCAATCTAGCTCCCTGCTATGGCCTGGGAAAGCAGTAAAGGATAGCCCAAGTGCTTGGGACCTTACACCCACATGGGAGACCTGGAAGAAGCTCCTGGCTTCTGGCTTCGGATGGGCCCAGCTCCGGCCATTGCGGCCATCTGGGGTATGAACCAGTGGATGGAAGATGTTTCTGTCTCTCCCTCTCTCCCTCTGTCTGTCTGTAACTCTGCCTCTCAAGTATATAAATAAATCTTAATTAAAAAAACAAAGAAATGTATTCTGTCCACCCAGTCCAATTTATAAGCTCAGTACCCTTTCCCTGCTATTTCCTCTCTTGGTCATTAACATATTCCACAATACCACAGACCACAAACACCAGTCCCCGCCATTTATATGCTTTTGCTTTCTATGGTTCCAGTTACCCGTAGTCAACCAAACACATGATTTCTAGGTTTTATTTATTTATTTATTTATTTATTTATTTATTTATTTTTGTTTTATTTATTTATTTTTTTTTACAGGCAGAGTGGACAGTGAGAGAGAGACAGAGAGAAAGGTCTTCCTTTTCCTTTGGTTCACCCCCCAATGGCCGCTGTGGCTGGCGCACTGTGGACAGCGCACCACGCTGATCCAAAGCCAGGAGCCAGGTGCTTCTCCTGGTCTCCCATGGGGTGCAGGGCCCAAGGACTTGGGCCATCCTCCACTGCACTCCACAGCAGAGAGCTGGACTGGAAGAGGAGCAACCGGCACAGAATCCGGCGTCCCGACCAGGTCTAGAACTCGGCATGCTGGCGCTGCAGGTGGAGGATTAGCCTAGTGAGCCACAGCGCTGGCCTCTAGGTTGTACATCATTTTGACTAGTGTGGCGAGATCTATTGCCCTACTATTCCATCCTCTCTGGGAACTGAATCATCTCTCTGTAGGTTTATCCATACTGTACAGGCTACAGGCCCAACAGTCACTTGGTAGCCATCTCAGTTATCAGATCAACTGCTGTAGGACTGGAGTGTTTGTATTTAAGTAAGCCTTATTTTACTTAATAGTGGCCTCAAAGCACAAGAGAAGTGATCCTGGCAGCTAAGACATGCCAAAGAGAAGGTATAAAGTGCTTCCGTTAAGTGAGAAGGTAAAAGCTCTTGGCTTTATCACTAAAGAAAAAAATATCGTATGCTGAGATTGCCTAGATCTATAATAAGAACAAATCTTACAGTGTGCAAAATGATAAAGACAAAGGAATTTATCCTTTTGCTCTTGTATTTCCAACTATAAAAGCTGTAGCCACAGTACATCAAAAATGCTTAGTTACCATGAAAAAGGAATTAAATATGTGCATAGGGAAAAATATATATATAGTTCAGTACTGTCTGTGGCTTCAGGCACCCATCAAGCTGCCCATACCTGAGGTCCTAATTGCTCATATTTATGTACAATGCCTATCCATTTATATTAACAGTATGTCTGCATAGGACACTGCCCCTTCCTCTGACTTTCTCCCATTCTCTCTCTCACCTCCGTTGGTCAATGACACTCTGTTCCTGAATGGGCAAGTTCTCCCCATCTTAAGGGCTTTGCATTAGCTGTTGTCTCCATGCAAATTTTCATTCCCAGAATTCCCACGACTCCTCCTCTCATGCAGAATCTTGTCATTCAGACCTTGACATAAATATCAAAGCCAAAGATAGTCTTTCTCCAGCATTTAGTCCAAGGAGTCACGTGGCTACTCTTTGTCATCATGGTTTGGTTCTCTGCCAACTTTCACAATCTTAGTTTGTTAAGAAATTTTCTGTCTACCAATCAGACCGTGAAATTTCCAGATTACAGGAGAAGTTATCTGCTTTTGAACTGTTTTATCCCCAGGGCCTAGGAGATTGCTGGCATATATAGTAGGTACTCAATATTTCTAAATTAAAATGCAAAATACATAGAAATTGACATATTACAAATATCCTCATATGAAAAATGTATCCGGGGCTGGTGCTATGAGACAGCGGGTAAAGCCACCACCTCCAGTGCCGGCATCCCATATGGGTGCCGGTTTGAGTCCTGGCTGCTCCACTTCCCATCCAGCTCTCTGCTGTGGCCTGGGAAAGCAGTTGAAGATGGCCCAAGTCCTTGGGCCCCGGCACCCATGTGGGAGACCCAGAAGAAGCTCCAGGCTCCTGGCTTCAGATCGGCGCAGTTCCAGCTGTTGCAGCCAACTGGGGAATGAACCAGCAGATGGAAGACCTCCCTTTGTCTCTCTGCCTCTCCTTTTCTCTCTCTTTGTTAACTCTGACTTTCAAATAAATAAATAAATCTTTAAAAAAACAAAAGTGGGGGGGGCAGTGCCATGGCACAGTAGGTTAATCCTCTGCCTGCGGCACCAGCATCCCATATGGGCACCAGTTCTAGTCCTGGCTGTTCCTCTTCCAATCCAGCTCTCTGTCGTGGCCAGGGAAAAGCAGCAGAAGATGACCCAAGTCCCATATGGGAGACCGGGAGGAAGCACCTGGCTCCTGGCTTCTGATTGGCACAGCTCCGGCCGATGCAGCGTGAACCAACGGAAGGAGGACCTTTCTCTCTGTCTCTGCCTCTCATTTTCTGTAACTCTATCTCTCAAATAAATAAAACAAATCTTTGAAAAAAAAGAAAAATGCATCTACTTTCACCACCTTTTGCCTTGATATTAGTGAACATTTGTTCATGGAAGGTCAAAATTAAATACAAGAGCCAGTACCGTGGCTCATTTGGCTAATCCTCCGCCTGTGGCGCCGGCACCCCAGGCTGTAGTCCCAGTTGGAGTGCCGGGTACTAGTCGGTTGCTCCTCTTCCAGTCCAGCTCTCTGCTGTGGCCCGGGAGGGCAGTGGAGGATGGCCCAAGTGCTTGGGTCCCTGTCCCGCATAGGAGACCAGGAAGAAGTACCCGGCTCCTGGGTTCAGATCGGTGCAGCACTGGCTGTGGCGGCCATAAGGGGAGTGAACCAGCGGAAGGAAGACCTTTCTCTCTGTCTCTCTCTCACTGTCTCTAACTCTCTCCGTCTCTCTCTCACACTGTCTAACTCTGCCTGGCAAAAAAAAAAAAAAAAAAAAAAAAAAAATTAAATACAAGGAATACATGTGTATACATGTGTTAGGTTTACCTAAACAAATAGATGGGATTTAAGTTACTATAACTTTATAAAGGGTTTGATCATCATAATCAGAATTAGTATTACATTAAGTATAATAAAACAACATAAGATTTTTTGAAGAGTAGAATTGTGATAGTACAAACTGTAAATCTGAAGAAAATGATAGTTTAAAAATTATATTCTCCAATCATGAACAATAAATGATAGCAGCTAATATTTACTGATATCTATAATTTGTTAACAGTGTTTTGTATACCTTAGCTGAATCCTCTGAACAACCTAAGAAATTAGTATTACTGCCATTGTTTTACAGCTGAAAAAACTAAGGGTCACTGAAATCAATAATTTGTTCTGTGCTGCAGCTGGTAAGGAGCAGGGCTAGAACACAAACCAAGGTATGCGCACCCACCAAATTTATCATTGTTCTGATTTTCTATAAAGATTTTATTAATTTATTTGAGAGGTAGAATTACAGACAGAGGGAGAGACAGAGAGAAAGGTCTTCCATAGATGGCTGTAACTGATAAAGCTGGGCCGATCAGAAGCCAGGAGCCAGGAGCTTCTCCCACATAGGTGCAGGGGCCCAAGGACTTGTGCCATCTTCCACTGCTTTTCCAGGCCACCAGCAGAGAGCTAGATCAGAAGAGAAGGAGCCAGGACATGAACGAGAGCCCACATGGGATGCCTGTGCCACAGGTGGAGGCTTGGCCTATTATGCACAGTGCCAGCCCCTATATTGTTCTATGAAGTGGCATCGTTTGTAGGCTGTAGTCAGAAGCAGGCATCCCTCTTCAGCCTGACCCAGTCCTAGCCTTTGCGGACATCTGAGGAATGCAACAGTGGATGGAAGATGTCTTTTTGTCTCTCCTTCCTTTCTCCATAACTCTGTCTTTCAATAAAATCATTAAGTAAAAAAAAAAAAAAAAAACCCGAAAACATCGCTTACTATCCTTGACTAATAAGTGTTATCAGAGTGCTAGTTATGTTTGTGTGACTGGTCTGACAGCTGGTACGTGTCTGGGAAAATAAAATACATTAAATCTGTAAATGATATTTAAAGTGTACAGTAAATTTAATTTTTAAGGAATATGAATAGAATTGTTTAGGGAAATTTAATCTATTAAACCAACTGAATATCCATCAAAGAACAAATTAAGCAATAATGCTTATTTTACATAAAATTACCAAATTATGAGCAAATAATTAGATTTACAGGTTGAGCCAAAATAGTTTACACAATTAATTGTTCTAATATGACATTATCAATTTTAATTCTAGCCTTCCTTAGAAAAATTCAGTTGAAATCATTGAAATCCTATTTTTCCTACTGAATTGCGCTATCTTAAAATCTCAGCTAGTTTGAATCCAAACTCACTCATGACCCCACAATCCTGTCTTTTAGTGGCCTAGCTTGTATTAGCATTCTGGGGTTGCTGACATTTATCTGAATTCACCTTTGGGATGACACTGTGGCCTGGGAAAAATGAAAGACAGTCTCCCTAAAAACCCAGAGGGTCCTTGGTGGGAGAGGCACAAAGCGCAGTTGCGTCAGGACGGCTGCTGTAGCATTCCTCACTGCCCTCGTGCCTCCTGCAGCTCATCAAGCACGGGATGAGTGTCACGGTTTGTGGCAAGCAAACACTTTATTTTATTATTTTTATTTTTTAAAAGATTTTATTTAACTGAGAGGTAGAGTTACAGTCAGTGAGAGAGAGAGAGACAGCGAGAAAGGTCTTCCATCCACTGGTTCACTCCCCAAATGGCTGCAGTGGCCAGAGCTGAGCCCATCCAAAGCCAGGAGCTAGGAGCTTCTTCCAGGTCTCCCATGTGGGTACAGGGGCCCAAGGTCTTGGCCATCTTCTACTGCTTTCCCAGGAAATAGCAGAGAGCTGGATCAGAAGCAGAGCAGCTGGGATTTGAACTGGTGCCCATAGGGGATGCCAGCACCACAGGCAGAGGATTAACCTGCTGTGCCACAGCGCCGGCCCCGCCAAACAAACATTTTATATATAAGTTGTTTTAGTATGTGATGGAGAATTATCATAATGGTTAAATAAACTCAAGAATTAATCTGATTAATTCACTCAAGAATTATGTATTAAATAGAGCTTTGAATTTTGGGTGAAGTAGCAAATTTTGTTCAATGCCTGCTAGATCCATTCAGCTGAAAATGATCTGAAGTCATCAATGATTATGCAAACTTATGCTCTACATTTCCTAATTTTATGACTATTTTGGTTTCTACAGTTTCTGTCAGAATAACTCCACGTGAGACACAGTAACACAACAACAACACACTTGACTAAACACTTGGGATGGAAGCCAGCACTGATCAGAAGAGACAATCACTCAGAACAGAACATAGCAGAACATAGGAAAGAAATGGATACTTTCGACGAACCACCATTGTTACCTGTGAGCCTGTGGAATAACGTCCAGGAGTTCGAGAACCAGATGTTTTCCCTGAGCCGATGGAACTCTCTGTACTTTTGCCACTACAGCAATGTGTTCGAAGGCATTTCCCATACTCTTTTCGTACCTAACCAATTAAATATTAACTTCTGTTAGCAAGTAATTCATTTCAGCAAAGAACTATGGTATAAAATGTACGTGTTTTATTTTTAGATAACAGAATTATTTCCTTACCTTACAGATACAAGCAAGTCTGCTCAGCATATATTTTACAATATAAAATAATTACATTTATACTGTGAAACTAGAAATTTTGCATAACTGAAACCTTTGAAAACACACATGCACACACATTTTTCTGATCACATCATAGCACTACTCTTATTTCAAAGAGGGTATGTTTGAGACTCTTCAGAACACTATTTTTAGTTTCATACATTTAATATAAAGTAGCACATGGTGCAAGGGTATTGTGGCTATTCCTTAGGTAGAAATCTAGTGAGAGAGTTGAGATCAGGATGGAAGAAGGGAGTAGAAAGAGGGAGAGACAAGACAGGAATAAAGGGAATGTGTGGGGTTAAGTGTTCCTTTTCCTTTTTTAAAAGATTTATTGTCATTTTTACTTGAAAGGCAGAGTTACAGAGAGGGAGAGGCAGAGAAAGAGAGAGAAAGAGAGAGATCTTCCATCTGCTGGTTTACTCCCCAAATGACTCTGACCGTTGGAGAAGCCAGGAGTCCGAAGCCAGGAGCTTCTTCAGGGTCTTCCACATGGATGCAGGGGCCCAAGTACTTGGGTTCATCTTCCACTGCTTTCCCAGGTGCATTAGCAGAGAGCTGGATGGGAAGTGGAGCAGCCAGACTCAAAGTGGTGCCCGTATGGGATGCTGGTGCTGCAGGTGGCACCATAACCTGCGACGCCCAGCTCTGACTGTTGCAGTCATCAGGGGAGTGAACTAACGTATGGAAAATCAAAGAGATCTTTGTCTTTCTCTCTCTCTCTCTAACTCTGACTTTAAAATAAATTAAATCTTTTTAAGAAACTATAAAATAAAACTTCACATTTCTATCAGTGAGATGAACACAGGAATTATTATATTTTATTAATATTATTTTTTTTTATCTTTTATTTAATGAATATAAATTTCCAAAGTACGACTCATGTGTTACAATGGCTTCCCCCCACATACCGTCCCTCCCACCCACAACCCTCCCCTTTCCCACTCCCTCTCCCCTTCCATTCACATCAAGATTCATTTTCGATTATCTTAATATACAGAAGATCAGCTTAGTATACCTTAAGTAAGTATTTCAACAGTTTGCTCCCACACAGAAACATAAAGTGAAAACTAATTATTAATATTATTAAAAAATATTAGATTGTTTCCTATCTAGAAAAAACAAGAACAAATACTTTAATAAGAATCTGAGAAGACTAAAATTAATCTCTAATCAAAGGGAAACACTGTAGAATTTAAACATTTGTACTGCATTCATGAAGCATCTTCAAGATCTTAAACTTTGATCATAAACTTCCTCTCACATCCCACTTTATTTTACCTAATGTATTCTATCGCTCTCTATACCAACGAGAGATTTTATTGAAGTGACTTAAACCAAAAGAAATATCTTAGTAGAGAAAGAAAGTGAGAACAGAGAAAACATCCTCTCTCACTGTTAGAAAAGCATCAATACTATATAAGCCACATGATTTCATCATGGACTATTTGCATTTTCCAACAAAGATTAAATGTTCTGAACTGATTATATAAACAGCCAGCAAATCAAGATACACTGGTGATGCTAAGTCCCACTTTAGACACATTACTTACTGAATCATTACACTGACTTTATTTTGCTGTGATTTGATTTGAAATGGTAAGCAAATGTCTTAAAAAGAAGAAAAAGAACATGGCCCATGTTCAGGAAACATTTTTCTTTAGATTACAAAGTAAAAGTATTTGGTTGTTCAATCTGTTGCATATGCTAATCTACTACTTCTCTGTTATCCTATTTTAATGCCTCAACCAGAGTATGATGTATTTCAGTGTGATTTTCTAGAATGCAGAAAACAGGAATGAGAGGTGTCTTACTAACAGAATATTTCTCCCATACTCTCAGATCAGATATAAACTAATCGTGGGAGCTTGAGAATATACTAAAGAAATGAGCTCATGAAAAAATCAAGGTGATATCTTTAATGTCACCAGTGAAAACACTCCATACTCGGAAAGAGACTGACACATCTAACACTGGGAACTTCTGGTAAAAACTTGGCATAATCAACAAACGACTTTAGGAAATCAGAAATCTCAAGAATTATATTAGCAAGGGAATATTAATGAAATTCAATCACACCTTACTACATATCTTACTACAATTTCAAAGATAAGTCTGATATTTTGGTAAATAAAACAGCAAGAAATAATTGCATGTTTTATATATTCTGTGATGCTCTCTTTTTCTGAGATCACATAAAAATGTCACCAAAATTTAAAAATTCACAAAATGGGATGGATGAGGGAACACTATAATTATTACATATCACTGAAAGTCATAAAAGTAACCTTCTAAATTAGGCAAAGTTTCTAATGAATGGACACATAGTCAATAATTTAGGTTTTGTGAGACAAGAAGTAAAATTAAAGATATTACAAATGCACTCACTTTAAAATTTAAATATAGGAATTTTAAAAAGTCATAACCATTTTTTGGAGTACTAGATTTAAAAGAAAATGCAGATGGAAGAATATGGCCTGCAAGTGTATTTTCCTTATGGTAAATAAGGGAAACATCCTAGACTTGTTTCCAGGTACTGACATGAATAATCTCTACCTGGGCATCAAATGTAATTCCTAGGTACCTCAGTGATATGCTTACATAAGACAAGAAAAACTAAAGGAATCTATAATAAATATTACCTAATAAAAATACATACAAAATGAAGGGCAGAAATTTATTTAATGCTCTGAAGGAAATTTCTAAATTAATTTCTTAAAATAAAAAATACACTATTCTAAATTTCTAGATAATACTCGTATATAAAATAAAGATGAGAGATAAGCTGGATCAACTATAATTCAATGTTATGAAATAATAATTTCCCTATTTTCATGAACAAATGCTACCTCTTCCCTTATTCTCCTGATTATTTTCCAGTTCTTATATATATATATATATATATATATATATATATATATATATATGTTTTTTTTTTTCTTGAGAATCGATTATGGCTGCTCCTGTCCAAATTGAGCAGTCTTTCCCAAGTGTTTGCTCATCCTGGCTTCTCCGAGAACCCTGCACGTCTAGCCATGATCCACTTCTTGACACTCCTCCCTGTCTAGCCATGATCCACTTCCTGATACTCTTCTCTGTCGTTAGTTCAGTGTCCCATCTTGATACTCATGCATCTCTTTCCTTCCATCCCTATTCTTAGCCATTTACACATCCCTACACTTCAAACTCATCAAGTGTGGCACAGCTGGCCACTACACCAATTCCTTCCCTTTCTGGGTACAGAATCTGGGCTGCTTCTCTGTTTTCTTGGAAGTTCAGCCTGGAAAGTGAAGAGAAGGGATATAACCCACTTCCAGTTCTGTCACACAAGATGGATGTCAACACCCAAGAGGACCATGAAATCCCAAACTGAGAATGACTGAGCCTTTATAGACCTGTGTCTCCAGACGAGGCAGCAGCAACAATTACAGTTGTGTATGCAACCGTATATAGACACATACTGAGTTAAACTACTCCAGATTTTTGAGGTGAATGCAATAAAGTATTGGGAGAAATTCTTCTGTTCTAGTAGATCCTCTTTTCTAACGTGAGTTCTAATCCATTCGATTATAAACCATCCATTCAATATAATCATTTTATTCCCTATAATTATACGATAGGCCTGATACATCATCAGTATCTTAGACAGTATTTGTGATCATAACGAGTCATTTTAGATAACTGTGGTCACCTCAAAATGAAACAGAGTAACAACGGGTTTCACTGTTGTGCATCCTGAGAAGTAGACGCCCTTCTCAGCTTCTGTTCTGGGTCCTTCCAATTTCTCAAGACAAAAATTCTGCAGATGGATATCTTTACTCTTTTTTTTTCTACAAAACCAAATTATAGATCTTGTTTCTTTCATAGAATTTTTGTTTACATTTTGCCATTTCATTTCAGAGCCACCTCCTTCAATATTTCATAATTATTATCACCTCTTTTTACACATGAGGGAACTGGGACATAGGGAGATTAATGACCTTGTCCCAAATCACACAGGTTTTCAAGTGAAGGAACTCAGACTTGAACCCATGCAGTCTGTCTCAGGGATCTTTGTGATTAGTTACAGAGATATTTTTAAGAGAGCTTACTTCCTAATATACAAAGTCCAATGTCTGTCAAAGGAAATATCAAGAACATGAGGTCAGGTCTACAACAAAATAATTTTTGTGCGTGAAAACATGTTTTCAGTTTGATTTTTACTGTTGAATATTAACTGTTATACACCTATCTCATGTCATTTTGTCTTTATTATAAAAATAAATAAAAATATACTTCTTAAAGATATCAAGAATGGTTTTTTAGAATACATTTTGATTGCTTTACTATCACGACATAAATGGAATTTGTTCTTGGAAAGAAAATTGTAGCTTACCTTCTTCTGTAGGACACAATGGAAAATGAATATAAACATTCCCTGTAGAGAATTGAAAATGGTGAAGAGATACGCCATGATGACTGTGCTTTCGTTAATATACATGAGTCCAAAGGCCCAGGTCAATCCTAATAGGCAGAGAAGAGCTATCGCACCTATAACCCATGACCTATAGAGAAAAAAGAAAATAAGTATAATTAAATATTTGGTCTTGAATTAATACAACCATATCATGTCAACCACACCAACACTGAAAAGAATGTTACAGTAAGTTTCATTGACAGAAAATGTAAGACAAGTGGGGTAAGTACTTTGAGATCTTAATGGGGACTATAAGTTTTCAAGCTTGAGGAACTATACATGAATGAAAATGTTATGAACACGGAAATTCATTTAAGCAAGAGCAGGTTTGTACCATAAATTATTCATGTATCTGCAGCACATATGCAAATGGGATGGAGATGTAATTACGGTGAATGGCAAGGGGAAAAACATCTGAAGCCTTGTTAGTCTCCACTGGTGTAACTGGAATGACAACATTTGTTTGATTAAGGTTCCCTTCATCCATGCTTTTTCTGATACCTTTACACCCATTTTCCCACATTTCCTGATTTTCTATAAAGATTGTAGTGTGGACTGACAAAAACACACTCTTACTAGAAGGAACCAGCACTTGGAATACATGCACAACGTTGAGAGTCTTATTTACCTGACTCTTTAGATATGTGGAGTAAGTGTCCCATATGGGGGATGGGAACCAATAGTTCCACCAGAGTGCAATCGCTCCAGTTTAACTTGCTTTCAGCTTTTGGGTTATTGTCTTCTAGATCATGTGGGTGTGGCTACACACTGGAAATCAGGCATGCGCAGCTTTCCTGAAAAGTGTCCTACAGGCTCAGGGTACCTTCATGTCTCCCAGGTGTTTGCACATGCAAGGAGAGGATGAAGCGAGAATGGGATGGAGCGGTATGAACTGTAGTGTGGAGGCAAATCCTCACTCTCACTCCATTTTTTACTTTCCTCCAAGCTGCCATGCACAATAAGAATTGGTGGGTGACAACAGTTCATTAATTTGAAGTTGCATTACTATTTTACTATTGATAAACATAGAATGAATTCTTCCAAAAGATGGGTCTCCAATAACTGGAAATGGAACCCTCAACGCTTCTCTAGGCATAAGGGAGAACTGGACTGACAGCTGAGGTCTCTATACACTCCTCTTAAACCCAACCTTTTTTTACCCAGCACACCTGCCTTGAATAGTCTGCCTTTTCTGCAGACTATTATTCTCCACTTAGATTGTCTAATGAAAAAATATTTAGGGAGACTGACACTTTGCAAAGTGAAGGGGGGAAAATGGCCTATGTTTACCATCATTTGCAGCTGACTTCATTACATTTTTTTGACTAGAGCTACATCTTAAGAAAAGATATGTTCCTAAGTCTTATCAAAATGTATCAAATTATTACTATTTTTCTCCTGCCACAATTCAGATGTAAGTGCACCCTAGGTTTTAGGTATTTAATTTGAAACATCAATGCTTTTGAATAAAGAATTCCTAAAGGATGTGGCATGTCTGCACATATGAATTAGAAAAGAGCTAGAAGTTGACATGTGATTCTGCCACTGGATTCAGAAATATGGAAACTTTCAAGGACAAGCTCTCAAGCTCTCACAGATATGGAAACAAAGAAAAATGGGAAAGATGGCCATTATAGCAAGGCAAAACTGCTATTTAGACTTAGAAATAAAACAACAGGATAAAATACTAAAGTCAGTGTTAAATGATACAAAACTGCAATGAGCCTCAATTTATAAAGAAAAAAAATAAGCAGAAGCACGAGGAAGTGTGTGGATGGCACTGGAGAGAATGCAAACAAAGGACGCTTCACCAGAAGAACAAACTGAAGGTCTGCAGCAAGGCTGCCCACAGGCTGGCTTACTCTGCAGGATTCGTAATTTGAAAGAGTACATACAAAAATACCCAAATATTTACATTGGTGCTTATAGGAGACTCGTACAGACTTGTAGCTTTGTTTAAGAAACTTACAGATATTCATAAACAATTAGATCATGAACTGACAGGTGTCAGATGTGCAAGGGACAGCTTTGCATATCTAACATTGATTTCTCAAAAGATGCATGGCTTTCCTTTTTGAATAATTACAAGAGCAATTCATTGGTATCAATTGAAATTGGGTGGCTCCATACCCGTAAGATCATTTCAAAGATACGCCACTAAATCACAAGGTAATTTTAGCAGAATGATGCCCAAACAATGGAACTGCAGACACATGCAGCACAGAGGAACAGAGCACAATGAAAGGATAAAGATATTAAAAGCAAAACAAGTCTGTACACAGGAAACTGCTATTACTGTGGCACTGAATTCGGGTGATATCCAATTAACAGAGGTGAAGAGAATTTTTTGGCAATACACCTGCAGCATAATTATTCTGCAGGGAAGCTGTATGCCCGAGTATTTTCCTGCACAGTTTGCTCTTCTGCCTCAATGTGAATGACAGAAGCTCTAATGATTTTTCAGTACTGTTCTGACAGCTGGTTCATGGGACCACACTGATAAATGGAATTTATCAGCCATTCAGGTCATTCTTACTTGATGAAGGGTCTGTTATCCTCATAGCTAAAGAATGCATAGACATAAAGACAAGAACACCAACATTAGCATTTTATGACAAAGAATTTCATGAAAAATATTCTCCTGGTTCACAAAGGCCTCTGTCTCCCCCTTCCTAAAAGATTGCATAACCTTCCCTTTATAACCAGAAGGTAAACCCTAAAATGACCATGAGAACTTAAATAACAAGGAATAAAATCAATTTCATAATACTGCAATATCCCTTATGAGACTCAAAAATTCCATTTTTTCATCATGTGCTCATATTCCTTGTGACTTGACAGAGACATTTATTTCTTAGAGATCACATTTCTCTAGAGAATGAGAAATTTTATGGGCAATCTGGAAAAAGGCTTGGGGGCATGCTTAAAATGACAGATTTTGTGTCACCAAAGGTATCCTTATTCTGTAATATTAGGAGGTAGGATTACTTAATTATGGACAGTAAGCTTCGGAGTAATTTTAACTTGGAGATGATTGACCTGAGTTAAATCTGAACATTATGGCTCTTACAAAAGAATTAATCTTGACTACTTTCAAGCTCCCCCTGCTAGTGTATTGAGGAAAAAAAATACAAACTGAATACTTTTTTGTAGCAATAAGAGCAAACACCCAGCACCTGCTTATTGTCCCTTGTATTTACTCACTGACTTAGTCTCATTCTGATAAAATGAAATCCTAGTGCTACAGAAGTCAACTTAGGGAACATTGTGGGTCATCTTTTTATAAACCGAGTATCTGCGTTGAGAATTGTGGTAGCCCAAAAAGAGAAACCGGAACCATCTGTTCTCTTCCCTCTTGCCAGGGGCAAAATTGTTTCCTCTGTTATGCATAAATAAGTAAGGCTCTTAGAAAGGTCCCATCTGTGAGGTGTTTTGAGTAAAGAGAACCATTGATGAAAACTCATTCTCCAGAATGATGCAACAGCGAAGAATGGAGTGAGAGCCTGGTGTCTGAAGCTAGTCCACCTGGGGTTTACAACCCAGCTCAACTACTTACTAGCTATGTGATCTTATGCCAAAATTAATTCAACAGCTATTGTGTACGTTTATCCATCCATAAAATGGTGATAATTATAATGGAAGCCTTTTTATGCTACAATGTAAGTTTCTTGTGATAATGAAATGATTTATTACGCATGAAGTGCTCAGCACAGTCACCTAACATGTGTCCAACAAATATTACATACTATTATTTTGACACTATTTAAAACAAGGGAAAAGTCTCATACAAAATACAAAAGTTCAGGGGTTGATGCTGTGGTACAGCGGGTCAGAGCCCTGGCCTGCAGTGCTAGCATCCCATATGGGTGCCGGTTTGAGTCTCAGCTGCTCCACTTACGATCCAGCTCCCTGCTAATGTGCCTGGGAAAGCAGCAGAAGATGGCCCAAGTCTTTGGGCCCCTGCACTCATGTGGGAGACGTGGAAGAAGCTCCTGGCTTTGAATGGGCTCAGTTCCAGCCGTTGTGGCCATTTGGGGCGTGAACTAGCAGATGGAAGACTCTCATTTCTCTCTCTCTCTCTCTCTCTCTCTCCCTCTCCCTCTCCCTCTCTCCCATCTCTACCTCTCTATAACTCTGTTTTTCAAATAAATAAAATAAATCTTAAAAAAAATACAAAAGTTCTCATCTAAAGAATAAAACAGCAAATACATATATGTTGTGTAGTTAAATGCACTTGAGAATATTTCAGAAGTAATAGAATGCAGTAAAACAAATATGGCTGAAGTAAGTTGGCAAATGGAGTGGGAGTGACTGAACTGGGTGCCCAATATGATTGATTATCAGGCATATGTGGGTATTTAAATACAAATGCCTTAAAATGAAATGAAGTAAAACATTTAGTTCTTGCATCACACCAGCCACGCCACAGTGCTCAAAAGCCTCACAGAGTGAGTAGCTACCATGTTGGACAGTGCGGTTCAGAAGCTTCCTGTCATCATAGAACATTCCGCCGGATGGTACTGCACCAGGACAGTCAGGGAAAGTTAGGACAGAAACTGGACTTCCAAGAGAGATTTAAATAATTCCACTGAGGTGTGAAAGATAAAGAAAGGTCTCTAATAATTGATAATATTTAAAAGTGGAAAATATGCCTATAAAGAAAATCTCAAATGCATATCTTAAAGTATAAAACAATCATGGAATATTTATTATAATAATATTCATTTCCATGGCATCAGTATGTAGCAACTGTGATGTCAAATTCATGGTTGGGATAATTCTACTAGAGAATCTAGTTTTACAATGTTTCTCCACCAAATTCAAATCAAACTGATAGTAATATTGCCATAAGTTACAGTAGCAGACCTACATGCTGATTTATTTATTTTAATCCCCAAAAGCAGAACTACAGATCTAGCTTCCAAAACTGGGTAATTTATATTATGATTTACCATTGAAAGTTGATTTGTATAAAATCCCATCACAGATTCTATGCTTAAAATAATTGCACTCTAGTTATTTTTAGATTTTATTAAAAATATGAACACAAACACCTAAAAGGTTTTTGGCAGACATTAACAGGAACTCACAGGTAAGTAATAAGTGGTAGCTGTTTGAAAATGAAAGGAAATGTCTTATATGTAGAATTTTCAGTGGCTGCTATTTGAAAATGAGGTAGGATCTTGTACATACAATTTTCAATACAAATAAGAAAAAATGAGACTTCTTTCTTTGTGTATTTTTCTTCGGTCAGATAATTTACTTTTCAAACTTTATTTTTATTAATATCTAAACCTTCATTTAAACAGTCATAAAATTATCTGAAAGTCATCATTCAAATCAAGATTAGGGATCTCGGTATAGATTGACCATAGTTATACATCTATTAATATATACTATAGCAACTCCCAAGCAAACAAAAGGGCTATTAAACACTAATTCCATGGATGGGCTTAGAGTACACTTTGAAGAGGATAGGTTAACTGAAGTATTAATCTACATGATGTAAAAACTCATGATATCAGTATAGACAGATTATCAGTGGATAGAGACAATAGGAATGAAGTTACTTAAAGAATACTTTTCCTCTTACTTCAAAAGCTATTAAACAAGTACTACTTTTGACATGACTTTTGAGGGAAATAGCTGAAATCAAGACATATAGGAAATATTAGTTAAATAAAACTTTCACTTCTATTGCATCTTGATAGGTCAGGATACGTCTTAAACAGTGGGATGGAGAAAATCCATTCTGAAGGAAGATGGAGTAACAGGGGACATGAGGTTTTTATTTCCCAGTAAAAGATCTGGTAATTGATGTCATAGTAAACAAAAGAAAAGGAATGATTCCAGCAGAACTGCTCATTCTTTCAGCGTTGAGATGAATACATTCTGGGCTATTCTGGACGTGGAAGATTATCTCATTTGAGCTTGTGAGTGAATCATATTTTTAATCATGAATAGGAGAGCTACCACGATATATATATATATATATATATATCCTCATTAGTCTTTCAGTATTTCCAGTTTCATTATGCAACTGGATTGACTTTCCCTAGAATAAAACTAACTATAGCTAGACTTTTCCTCATTAAATCTGGTTTGCATTAATGTAGGAATGACAAAGTTTATGTAGATGAGTTTCTCAAAATCAAAAGTGTTCTTCAAGGGAGAAAGAAGGGCAGCAGATACAAACGCATCCGCACGTGGGATGGATTTTCCCTATTGCCCCTCAATCAACAAGGAGGCTCCCAAACGAAGAGGATCCAGTTACTTGTACTGTAAGAGGAGTGAGCAATAACTTGAGCCAAAGGATCAGGAGACACTGCTTTGCCACACTATTAACCCTGGTATTCAGTCTTTAAAACTCCAGGGGTAGGGACAAGGCCATTTTATAGGATTGCAAGGTTCACAAAATATATGAAAATATATGAAACAGTTGGAAGAAGAATGAAAGAAGTTCTTTCATGAGTTTCCCCAGCCACAAATATCAAGATTCAAAGGAGGAAGGGTGTTTTATTTACTTTTGAAATTTTTATTTATTTATTATTTGAAAGATGGAGTGGCAAAGGCAGAGAGATTGAGAGATTGAGAGACTGAGAGATTGAGAGAGACTGACTCTTTTATACATTGATTCACTCCCCAAATGCTGGCAACAGCTGGAGGGTCAGGACAAAGCCAGGAGCCGGGAACTTCTTCTGGGTCTCCCACAGGGGAGGCAGGGACCCAAGTACTTGGCCTGCTCCTGCTGCCTTCTCAAGTGTGTAAGTAGGAGTTCGGAGAAGGCAGGACTCACACTGGCCCTCTGATAGGGGATGTGGGAGTCCCAAGAAGTGGCTTTACCCATCGTACCACAGTGCCCACACCATGGAAGGATGATGAGATATGCTAGTCAAGTTTTAAATTGGCCAGATATTGAATAACTGTAACACACTGGCAATGCTGTGAGCTCCATATAAGACAGCACTAAGCTATCTGCTACCCAGTAGTTAATGGGTGTTTAAGATAGCATAGCAAGAAGAACAGTGACTACAAAGGAATTTCATGTTTATATCCAACTGTGTTGAAAATCCTCAGTCAAGTTATGCTTATGATAGAAATGCTGACAGCTTCATATTTCTTTAAAATATATTTTATTTTGTGGGACCATGCAATCCTGGATTTATATTATTAATTTTCTCTTTGTTCATCTCTCTAGCAAGATTAAAAGGAAAAGGCATTTAGAATTTAATTCAACAACTGTAAGTATAATATCAACAATGTATCTTTATGGCCATATATTTCAATCACCAAGCATTAAAGATACTAAAAATTCTTATAAAATATGAAAGTCATATAAATATGAAAATTATAAACAAGGAAAGATGATTATATTTCAACTATGGATTTTATAGCTATTAAACTATTACAATCAAAAACTATAATCTTAAATTCTGCTCATATAGGGAGGAGATGTATAATTTGGGACATGCTCAATCGGACTTGCCCCAAATGGTGGAGTTGGAAACATACTAGGAGATTCCAATTCAATCCCATCAAGGCGGCATGTGCTAATGCCATCTCACTAGTCCAAGTGATCAATTTCAGTTCACAATTGATCATACTGATACGTGTAAGAGTCAAAGAGATCACACAAACGAGACTAGTGTCTGCTAATACTAACTGATAGAATCAAAAAGGGAGAGAACGATCCAACATGGGAAGCGGGATACACAGCAGACTCATAGAATGGCAGATGTCCTAAATAGCACTCTGGCCTCAGAATCAGCCCTTAAGGCATTTGGATCTGGCTGAAAAGCCCATGAGAGTATTTTAGGCATGGAAAGCCTAGACACTCTGGGAAAAAAAAAAAAAAAACTAAATGAAAGATCTCTGTGAGTGAGATCCCAGTGGAAAGAACAGGGCCCCATCAAAGAATGAGGTACCTTTCTCTGAAGGGAGGAGAGAACTTCCACTTTAACTATGACCCTGTTGGAATAAGATCGAAGTCGGCGAACCCAAAAGGCTTCCATAGCCTTGGCAACTCATGACTAGAGCCTAGGGAGATTTCTGACGCCAAAAACAAGAGTGTCAAATTGTTAAGTCAACAACAGGAGTCACTGTGTACTTACTCCTCATGTGGGATCTGTCCTTAATGTGTTTTCCAAAGTGAAGTAATAATAACTAGTACTGAAACAGTATTTTTACACTTTGTGTTCTGTGTGGGTGCAAACTGATGAAATCTTTACTTAATATATATTAAATCGATCTTCTGTATATAATTGAAAATGAATCTTGATGTAAATGGAATGGGAGAAGGAGCGGGAGATGGGAGGGGTGTGAGTGGGTGGGAAATTATGGGGGGGGGAAGCCAATGTAATCCATAAGCTGTACTTTGGAAATTTATATTTACTAAATAAAAAAAGGAAAAAAAAATTCTGCTCATATAAAATTTATTAGAAGAATTAAATGAACTAAATAAAATAAATGGTTTAGAATATACCTTAAACATTTTCCCATGCCTCAATGTCCCCATAACAATACTGGTGGTTGTTTACAACAATATTGTAGGTTGAATGATTATTCATGAATCAGGGAAGTATGAAATTTGGAAAAATAATAGTATACTAAATCAGGATCAATAAATATCAAATCACTGGCAGATAAAATTTTGATAATATTATCTCTATAACTCAATGTTATGTAAATTTCTATAACAATATAAAGTGACAAAAGAATTTATTTCTGAAAGGAATTAAGGGTATCATAATGAGATAAATAATGAATTATTAAATGGTACAAAGGCAATTATATACGTTTTACAATTTGGGATCTCCCTATATCTGATTTATAAGGTTAGCTGGTGGATTGTATGCAAATAAAATATGCACTTTGGGAGTCTTATGTTGGAAGAAAATAATACTCTTGCATGATTATTGTTTAATATTAATATGTAAAATGCTTTATTTCAGTAACTGAAAGCATAGCCAGTGAACGCGCCTGTTCGAGTGTGAACACCAGTAGAATATTTCACCAACTCTGCAGCCTTGGGCTAACTACTAACCTCTCTGCTCCTCACAGCCCTCATCTGTGAGATGGAGATAAAACAGAACATTCCTCAAGGGCACGTTTTGTACATTTAAGAAAAGGACTTGGCACTTTTATTTAACACTTATATCTGAAAATATGCAAATATGCAAAATGTTAACAAGCACAGCTATTAGATAAATATTTGCTATTCAGATTCCTATTGTGTATTGACCTACTGGCCTCAAAAGAGGGACTGTAGTGAAAAACACACTCACAGTACTACATTAGATTTTCTTTTTATTTAAGTGTTTGGGCATTTTGTATATTAGGCAAAAACCCAAAGAGGATGAAGGACTCATTGAAAATTTCTATTTAACTTATACTGTTTTGTTTTCTTTTAGATGATGAATTTAGTAAATTCTACAAATTTTCATATTCTGAGTAGAAATAGGGATATATTCAGATTCCTAATGACTGTTAAAACAGAACCCCAGAGTTGACTGGTTTATATAAGAAAGTTAAACTTGATTCATAAATATATTGTGTCCTCAGTGTTGAGAAGCCCACTAACTACAGTATGTCACTAAATGTAACCATTTAACCACAAAATAAGAAATAAGAGATACAAAGTCAGATGTTAAGTGCTCATGAAAATTAAGAGATATGAATTATAGAACTGGACTCATTAATTAATATCTTTTGCACGACATTTTACATTTGAAAACTTGAATAGGAAAGAGTAAATGACAAGGCATCTGTGTGAAGAGAGGTATATATTTATTTCTAATAGGCTTTACCTTTATAATCAATGAAAACTTGTTTTTTTTCAGTAACATTTCAAAAGTCAAAAACATTATCAACAAGTTGACAGATTTTATTTATTGATACATACAGTCAAAATTCACAATGTTTGCTGGTTCATTCACCATTAAAGGGCCAACATTTTTTAGCCTTACACTGATTCTTACAATTCACTAACTCCTTAGAACTTGTGTCTACTTGCACAGTAAAATATAGTCATTGAAATCCTTAGAGATCAAGTACTTTCAGAAATATATAATATGCTATCAGGATTTCTTTTTATCAACTTAGAGGGTGCACAAATTTTAAGAATGAGAAAATAAATAAGTTTTCCTTATCCTTGCCAATTATGTTTTGACAGGCTGAATCTCCGCTATTCTCTTTCTCATGCCATCTGGTATCATCACCTCTCATTTCACCGATTTCCAACAGAAACATTCATCAAAGCTTTTCTGTGAATAAACAAACCTATTATAACCTGCTAGGAAGAAAAACTGAAACACAAGAAAACCACAACCGAGTGCTTAAAATACACCTGAACTTACTACAGATTCCAGTAAATGGAACCAAGGGAGGCATTTAGCTCAGTAGGAAGCAGATGAGTTTTGGTTAATTTGGGGCAAGTGATTTATCCCTTATAAGCCTCAGTTTACTCACATCCAGAACGAATATCGTCATCTCACCAGCACCTTTATAAACTTGAATGGAATCAAAGAAACAAGAGTTTACAGCCTTCAGAAAGTTACCAAAAAGAGCTTCGGAAGTACATTCTGAATTCTTGAATTTACCATTTACATGGAACTGTGAAAGTCCATTATAATTTTTCTGGTGAAGAATTTGAAAAAAAAATCACACTGCACAGCTAGTACACAGTATCTCTTGTACTGTCAGTAGGCCCAAGTCATGATTATAGACCTGTATCTCAAGCCTGCTTTTAACACAGAAGCCTAGTGAGATTTTACTGACCCTAGTCAAAACTGTTAGCAGGAATTTAAGCATAATCTTAAAATAATGTCAATGAGGAAAACATCTAGAAAAGTTATTGAGAATGTAAGCAACATAATAAATAAATATAATTTTATAGATATTTAAGAAGCTCCAAAACACAAATAAAATATTTTCAATGCAGCACACCTTACAGCAAAGGGTAGCCTCAATAAAGTGTTAAGAACACCAATCAGAGCACATTTCCTGATGATAAAGAAGTTCAGTTAGAAAAGCCCATGAGAGTATTTCAGGCATGGAAAGCCAAGACACTCTGGCAAAAAGATCTCTGTGAGTGAGATCCCAGGGGAAAGAACAGGTCTTCAAAGAAGGAGGTACCTTTCTCTGAAGGGAGGAGAGAACCTCCACTTTGACTATGACCTTGTCTAAACAAGATAAGAGTCGGAGAACTCAAGGGGCTTCCATAGCCTTGGAAACTCATGACTGGTGCATAGGGAGATTACTGATGCCATAAACAGGAGTGTCAATTTGTAAAGTCAACAACAGGAGTCATGGTGCACTTACTCCTCATGTAGGATCTCTGTCCTTAATGTGCTGTACATTGAGGCTTAATGCTATAATGAGTACTCAAACGATATATTTCACTTTGTGTTTCTATGGGGGTGCAAACTGTTGAAATCTTTACTTAATGTATACTAAACTGATCTTCTGTAAAAAAAAAAAAAAAAAAGAAATTATCAATTCCCAACTTGACTCTCACTGGGATTAAACATGACAATAGGTCTGATCTGATTTCATCATCATTTAAAAAAAATCATCTATTATTTTTCACTTTATGTTTCTGTGTGGGAGCAAACTGTTGAAATCCTTATTTAATGTATACTAAGCTGATCTTCTGTATATTAAGATAATCGAAAATGAATCTTGATGTGAATGGAAGGGGAGAGAGAGTGGGAAAGGGGAGGGTTGTGGGTGGGAGGGACGGTATGGGGGGGAAGCCATAGTAATCCATAAGTCGTACTTTGGAAATTTATATTCATTAAATAAAAGTAAAAAAAAAAAAGTTCAGTTAGACACCAATAGCTAATAAAACATGAATGCATGCATATGACTCTGTATCAATCACCCATTCACTACTGTATCTCCAAAAATCTCAAGCTTCACAGCATTTTATAATTTACTAAATTTTTATTTAACAAAAAAAACTTATTAATGTTTTCATATCAGGTCTAAATAGAAAAAAATTTATTTTATGAGTCTAATATAATTTGTTAGTCAAGGATAATATAAGAAGAAGAATATCATAAGGACATTTTACCTAAGAATTTAAGCATAAATCCTCAAAAAGGTAATTAAAAAACATAATCTAATAGTTCATAAACCACGATCAATTAATAACTGCCCCAAAATGGTGAGGAGAGTTAAATAAGCCTATCATATCATATTTACCACATGGATAGTCTAATTGGGAAAAAATATTCCAGAATTGAGGAAGATTATTAGTCATCTCTCATGAAAATATGAACCAACTTAGAAAACTAGAATTACACTCATAAAGGAGTTTCAATACCTTAACTTGATTAGCTAAAGTTCACAGCAAATATCACACTTAATACAAAACTTTAAAATACATATATTTCAAAATCTCAGGACCAAAACAAGAATGCAGGCTATAGTTGTGATTACTCAACAGAGCATTTTGGACATGACAAGGAAGAGAAGAAAAAACATGAAATGCCAGAAGGCTTCCAAGTGCAGATATAACTTTTTAAATTATTTGAACATGACACAATCATTTCCATAGAAAATGTAAATGAATTGAGAGAAAAATCATGGGAATTACTAATAAAGTTCAGGAAGTTTGATGGATAAGTTTGATGTCAGACCATGTGCAAAAATCAGTATCAGTCTCCTATTTAGTAATAACAAACATGAAAGGTAAAGGAGTAATTAGATACTATTCACAATATTCACAAAACAAAGACCTCAGATAGAGATTAACTCAAAGAATGAATAGGGCTTAATGAAACAAATCTTAAAAAATCTAAAACAGGATATACTGGAAGACTGTAGTAAATGAAAAGGGATATATATGTGTGGGGATATGACAACCTCAAAAAGACATCACCTCTCCTAACTTAATCTAAACATTCAATGCAATTCTAAGTAAAATAAGAGAAAATTGGAAGACTTTTAACAACTGATCCTGAAATGTCTGTGGAAGTCTGGTAAGAGATCCTAAGTAACTCAGGCAAATCTGGAAGAGCTGATCAAAATGGGAGGGGGCACACCAGCAGCTACTAAGCAAGTTCTGGTAATGATGGTGTCACGGCAGACAAACAGAGCATCCCCACGGAACAGAGAGAGACAGCACAGAAACAGAGTTGGTGTAGGCACGGTGGCCCCACAAACCCACAGGGAGAGGATGCATTACTTTCAAATGAGGTTAGAAACATGGCTCATTACATAAAGAACCCAAGTTGCCTTCCAAAGAGATTAAATATCTTAATGTGAAATGCAAAACTCTAAGTGTGAGAATAGGAAACAAAACAAAAAAAAAAAAAAAAAAGAAAAGAAAAAAAATACTTTTCAAAGTCTTAGTTTTAAAGGGTTTATGTGGAAAGATCTCAAAAGTTTAAGGGGAAAAAAACCCTGATGGTTCAAAATAAAGTGTTATAAATCATCCACTGACCTGTATTTGTCGTAAAGGAAAAATGAAAAGAAAGGTGATAATATGGAAGGAAATCCTTGCAATGGCAAGAGATTTCAAAAATGTGTACCAGCAAGTTAAACAGCAAAACGACAGGAAACCTAACAGGAAAAATGAAGAAGAAAGTGAAACCTCTTTAAAAGAGATAGAAAATCTAGTAGAAACAAATGGACATAACGATTTTACTAATGAGGTCTTGTGAGTAATATGTAAGATGGTGCATTACATCACTTAATAGAAGTTACTGAACAGGGAGAGGTCTGGCAACTTTAGAATCCATTCTACAGGCAATCGAACAAGATGTAGTAAAATTCAATGAAAGCAGAAAAATCAGAGAACCACAATGACAACTTCCAGTACAGAGAAAACGTCCTAGCTTTTGAATCACACATTGATAAATGTAATATGTTAATATACAATAATGTCAATATCTTTCCAAATAAATTGCTGCTTTTTATGTTCCTGGCTTATTTTCTTAACCTCAAAATTAAATAGTTTAAATAATAGCCTTAGGCCATCAATCTCGGTTCTGGAACAGAAGGGACTTTTGTTTAAAATATCAACTTCCACAGGCAACAATCCAGAGCATTCTAGAATGCATACTCAAATACCACATTTATAAAAGTGCCAGGGACTTTGATGACAGACCTTTTAAAAATACATAATTGTATGTAGTGGAAAGACCCAACAACAACTGGGACTCAGCCAAGAGAAAATTGGATTAGGAAATTTTCTAGTGTGGACCGAGCAGCTCAAGATGCTTAACACTCGGCCGTTCTGTCTGCACATGTTAATTACAAAGCCAGTGATTTAATGCTTAGTCTTTTATTCTGACTTATGCACTTTCAGCACTTCTAAAATGAGGTAAAGAAAAAATATCATTTGAAAACAAAGTAACACTTCTGTTGGAAACAACTCCTTGGAAACAGGAGAATTGGAAAAGCTGAAGTCTGAACGTCATTTTTTGCTGGTTTTGCTTAAAGGGAAAGTATTACAATTGGAACTAGAAGAAATTGACAACCAAACGTATGAGAAGCTTGACAGTTTGTGTGTGCTGATTAATTAGTCAACCGATGATCGCCTGTATTAACTTTGATCATAAAGCATTTTACATTCTCCTCATAGTATTGAGCTAAAATTAAGTAGCCTGGGCCATAATTGTCAAGACATGTGTGTTGTGGAAGTTTCTAGAAATTTGGGAGAAAAACATGTACATGACTAGGGCAAAGTCTAAGCAGTGCTCTTGCCCATCTTGCTGACTTTTCTATCTCTGATGAGTGGGACTCTACAGCCCAAGAAGGCAAGTCAGTGCAAGAAGAAAGTAATGAGTATGGACAACAAAAATGGTAAAAACCATAATATAAGCTATTCCTTCCACTTCCCCTGACATTTTTATATACCTCTTAACTCAACTTAATTCTCTATCATCCCCTCTCCCAAACTGCATCTTATCCCTTATCCCTTATCTCAAGAGTCCTATTCATTTTGGGGTATTTCTGTCACTCGATGCTTCAAGTAAAATCATCCCACTCCTGCACTGCAGATCACACAGGGTCAAGTTATTGGTTCGTGGACATCCCTGACTACGGCAGTGACTGCCAATCATAAATTATCTACTCTAAAAACCTCCAGCTCCACTGAGTACTTGCCATCAGATACTTAGTACAACCATTTCTTCCTTCCTTTTGTTATTTACTAACATGCCCAGAGCTCCTCCTGCTCTGTCTCTCCTCCTTTTCCTGTCCATTCCTTCCTTCATGACCAACCTAGGTCCTATGACTCTTGCTCTCTTTACAACTTCTCTCCTCCTTAATCAGATGGAAAAAACTCTACCTCTGAGTTGGCAACACTACTGGAGAAAGTGCAGGGCATGGTGACTGAAGACAAGCTGAATTCTAATAACAGATGTCCAGTGACCATGAACGATACAGGATGAGGCAATTATGCTGGACCAGAATCTTCGATTTATCATTCTCCGCAAGGAAAACATCACATCCTTCTTCACTCTCACACTTTCCCCATCAAAGCCCTACATCTGAATAATTCCTCCAGTTCCTTGAAAACACAGAAACCAATTGATCTTTGCAAGCACATTGGTGCACTCTCCAGACCTATAACTCCAGCAATTCATCTTTTTTTTGTTTAAGATTTATTTATTTGATATTCAGAGTCACAGCAAGAAAGGAGAGAAAGAGTAGTACTGGTTCACTCCCCAGAGGGCCTCAACGGCCAGGACTGGGCCAGGTCTGGGCCAGGTGGAAGTCAGGAGCCAGGAGCTTCTACCATGTCTCCCCCGTGGCTACCAGGGGCTCAAGCATTTGGGCCATCTTCTACTGCTTTTCCCAGGCCATAGCAGGGAGCTGGATCTGAATTGGAGCAGCCAGGACTTGAATTGGCGCCCAAATGGGATACCAACATTGCAGGCTGCGGCTTTACTCGATACAAACACTGGCCCCGGTAATTCACTTTAAATATGGAAACTCCTGAATCTCTATCTCTACTTCTAACTAGATGGCTGTGACACCAAGCCTCTTAATAACTGCATTTTGCAATTCATGGTTCATCATTTAAAACATTACAGTTCATAAATTTAAAATATTAAAATAATCACAGGTTTTAAACACAGGGCCCTTCGTGATCTTTACAACTTGAACAATTTTTAAGAGTTAAAGCTTCTTAATTATGCTCTCTAAATTGATCTAAATTGCTGTATATTGAAAGAAAATCTTTTAAAAGTGAAATACCATTTACTGTATTTATGGATATACAAAGGGATATGGCAAGGAGTATATGGTAATGGTTAAGGAAATGGATTCTAACATCAGATGGCAGAAGCTTCAAAGGATTTTTGTAAGGACTAAGTAAACTAACATTTGTAAAGACTCAAAATACCAACCAGCACATGGTACAACTTCAATAAATTAATGACCCTTACTATTTTGCATGCTATTGCAAATAGATACTACACAAAATTTCTGATCAGTGTTTGCCCCAGTGCAAAAATTTTAATATTAGTCACAAAATTTTACTTTGAATAGCTCCAAGAGATTGTGAATCTTGGTTTGTTTTTTTTTTTTTGATATGGAATTTGGAGGCCAAAAGTCTTTTAGTCTAATAACACTTATTTAAATTTTCTCACAAAAATTTTAAAGATGAGTGCAATTTGTTCAATTTTCAGATAAATTTATTTATTTATTTTTTTGACAGGCAGAGTGGACAGTGAGAGAGAGAGACAGAGAGAAAGGTCTTCGTTTTGCCATTGGTTCACCCTCCAATGGCCGCTGAGGTCAGCACACCGTGCTGATCCAAAGCCAGGAGCCAGGTGCTTCTCCTGGTCTCCCATGCGGGTGCAGGGCCCCACTTGGGTCATCTTCCACTGCACTCCCTGGCCACAGCAGAGAGCTGACCTGGAAGAGGGGCAACCGGGACAGAATCCGGTGCCCCGACCGGGACTAGAACCCAGGGTGCTGGCACCACAGGCGGAAGATTAGCCTATTGAGCCGTAGCACCGGCCCAGACAAATTTATATGCATGTGACCATTAAATAAAAGCCTGCAATTTGAAATACCATGCCACGTTAAAGAAAGTGCTGTCAGAAAACCATGCCTTTCCAATTGGTTCTGGTTATAGCAACCAAGACAAATTCTGAAAGCCACAACATGATGCTGTCAATAAGGCTCCACGTGTACTTCTCTCAGCCTATCAAAGAAATCATTTTGTCTCTTAAGATTTTGAAGAACGATGATCTCAAGTAATAATTGTATCAAAATTAGCTAATGTAATTAAAAAGCTCAGAAAAATGAGTATATGATTTGATGGAGTTCAGGACATGCTACCCCAACATATGGCGCCTCGGTGTTTGAGAATACAACAGAAGTAAGAGGGTCTCTCTCGCTGACCTTCCCTTCACCCCTTTCTCTGAAACAGGCCATAAAGAAATTCTCATTTTAAGACCTGCATTTCAGAGACACCATCACAGAAGAAAGGGATATGTGTCCCTTTGAAGACAGAGATGCCAAGAATAATAAGAAGCAATGGGCCTGGCTGAATTCCCCCTCACTAATTGCTATTACACCATACCCATCCATCCTCCAATCATACTCACTCACGGAGATCTGGCCCACAAAAAAATGCACAAATTTATCTGTTCCTTCTGGATCTTTATTTCTGAAGCCTCCCATGTTACATAAAACTTACATTAAAGGAATCTGTATGCTTTTGTCTTGTTAACCTGTCTTTTGTTGTAGGGGATTCCACCAGGACCCTAGCAATGGGTAAGGAAAGAAATCTTTTCTGCCACGCAGATTCAAACGCCACACTAACATTGGTAACCTACAGCTCGAAATGTCAGTATTTACATGATTGTTTATAATAAGCTAAAACTACAGGAAGATAAATGTGTCAAAGAATTTGTGAAATCATTTTAGGATATATATTTGGATTTCCCACTTAGTGTACCAGATTCAAATTTGTAAATTTTTTTTTTTTGACAGGCAGAGTTAGACAGTGAGAGAGAGACAGAGAGAAAGGTCTTCCTTTTTTTTCCATTGGTTCACCCTCCAATGGCCACTGCGCCAGCGCACCATGCTGATCCAAAGCCAGGAGCCAGGTGCTTCCTCCAGGTCTCCCACACGGGTGCAGGGCCCAAGTACTTGGGCCATCCTCCACTGCACTCCCGGGCCACAGCAGAGAGCTGGCCTGGAAGAGGGGCAACCGGGACAGAATCTGGCACCCTGACTGGGACTAGAACCCGGGGTACTGGCACCACAGGCGGAGGATTAGCCTAGTGAGCGGTGGTGCCAGCCCTAAATTTGTAAATTGAGACTAAACAACTACTGCTAAATATATATTCTTATTTTTGAATCCAGAGAAATAAATAGCAATTGCCTTTAAAACATGAACCAAAAAAGTAAGCCTGGAATAAGTTTAAAAAAATTTTATGTCTTAAATCATATCTGGATTCTTCCACTAATTTTTAACTGATATAAATAAGAACAGCTTGAAACACTAGAGTGAGTTCTACCTCACAAGGAATTTGGAAATAGATGAATTATAGTAATTAAATCTTCTCATTTTCATGAGACTTCATTAAATTTTCATTATGTACAGTAGCTATATCCACAGAAGCACATTAACAACAGAAAATTAGACTTGGTTTTTAAAACACTTTCTGAGAGGCTAGAAATAAAGAAGAATGATCCTGTCAGGGAGATGCCATTCTTGGGCTGCTCTTCCACTAATATGCTTATGGACAGAAAGTAGGGCAACCCAATCTTAATAAAAATGTTTTTATATGAGTATTATACATATTCATCACCCCAACTTCTGGAAACTCAAGATGCAGAGTTGAAACAGAAAGTCAGTATTTGGCTTTGTTCCTGATTCTGGGTATAGAGCTCAGAAAACCTCTGGAATCTCCCATCTTTTGGATGCCAATGAGATGGTTCAAGGTGTGTATGTGTGTGTGGGGGGTGGGGGGATGCTAAGTAGCCTCACGATGGTGACTGACCCCAGAAAGATCAAGCCACTTCTGCAGGGCTAGAAGCTTTAGCCACCTCCATCTGCTATGCTCCCGATTCCTTTTAAGTGTTGACCTCTTTACCAGTGGGAAGAAGGGTCTGGAGATTCAGTTTAATTATCAGTGATCAGTACTTTAATTGCTCATGCTTACAATATGAAATGTTGATTAAAAAACTCAAAGGGAATGGGTTCAAAGACCTACTGGATTCAGGAGCACGCCCTGGAAAAGAAGACTGTCCTCTCCCTATATCTTGTTCTCTGCATCTCTTCCAGTGTGTTATTCCTGAGTTGTATCCTCTATAATACAGCTGTGTTCAAACCTGGAGCACTTTTCTCAGTTCTCTGAATTGCATTAGAGGACTATCAAACATGAGAAGTGGTCATGGGAACCCTGAATTTGTAGTCAGCTGGGTAGAGTGTGAGTAGCTTGTACCCTCCATTTGCGACGCTTATGGGATTAGTCTTGTGGGAATGAGCCCTTAACTCCTGGGGTCTGTGATAACTCTGGGAGTTTGTCTCAGAACTGACTGACCTGGACACCTGGTAGCTACTGGGGCATTGGTTGGTGTGTCTAAAAATGACCCATGTTTGGTTTCAGAGATGGTGTCAGAAAACACCATGCAAGTCCATAATCTTGATGCTAAAGGGTTGCATTTTCAATTCAATCTTTTTCCCCTGCATATGTAACCATTTACTTCTAGACGCAAAGAATGGTCATTTAATATCAAAAAAGGTATATTAGCACATAGCTATCCTATAAAGTATGCGTAATAAACTCTTTTTTTTTTTAATTTTTTGACAGGCAGAGTGGACAGTGAGAGAGAGAGAGAGAGACAGAGAGAAAGGTCTTCTTTTTTGCCGTTGGTTCACCCTCCAATGGCCGCCGCAGCCGGCGCGCTGTGGCCAGTGCACAGCGCTGATCTGAAGCCAGGAGCCAGGTGCTTCTCCTGGTCTCCCATGGTGTACAGGGCCCAAGCACTTGGGCCATCCTCCACTGCACTCCCTGGCCACAGCAGAGAGCTGGCATAGAAGAGGGGCAACCGGGACAGAATCCGGCACCCCGACCAGGGCTAGAACCTGGTGTGCTGGCGCTGCAAGGCGGAGGATTAGCCTAGTGAGCTGCGGCGCCGACCAATAAACTCTTATAATACATAGTTTAGTACTTTACTTTTAGGAAAATAAATAAATAAAAGGTTTTTCACATATTCAAATGTTGATTTTATAATTTGAATGAAAACTTAGGTAATCTTTATGATGATTAATTTTCCCCAAATGGTATAACTTATTATTCTTTAAGTTCTTCAAATTGCACAAAAATTTTTACTTCGTTTTCCACATGTAATATTTTTTTCTTGTCACTGAAATATCTGGACGTCTGCATCTTCTAAAAAGCATAATAGAAATGTACATATATATACCCATATATGTACATATATACAGATATGTATAGAAAGATTTTACAAAACAAAATGTAATTTTATACTACATGGATTTTAATGTGAAGGGGACAAATAGAAAATTGAAACAATCTTTTAGGGGCTGGTGTTGTGACACAGGGGGTTAAGTCGCTGCTTGCAATAACCATACTGGAGCACTGATTCAACTCCCAGCTGCTCCACTTCTAATCCAGCTCCCTGCTAATGCACCTGGGAAAACAGCAGACGATGGCCCAAGTACTTGGGTCCCCATCACCAATGGCAGAGACCTGGATGGAGGTCCAGGCTCCTGGTTTTTGTCTGGCCCAGCCCCAGCTGTTGGAGCCATTTGGAGACTGAACCAGTAGATGGAAGATCTCTTTTTCTGTTTCTCTCTCTCTCTCTTGCTCTCTTTCTTAAAATAAACAAATCTTTAAAATAAATAACTAAAATAAAAATAATCTTGTAATGCTATATTTTGTAAGATTTGATAATCTTATTTTCTAGGTACTTGAGTATTTCTGAACACATTGAGTAGCTGGCACTTTTAAGTCATAATTTATTGTATAATTTTAAAGGAAAACATCTGCTGATAATAGGTTAGCAGATCTCACTCCTAATTCATTGTATAAAGAATGAGATGTTTTGTTTGTTCTTTCACATCTATGCCCAATCTCTACTTGAACACTAGATCCCAATCTTCTTTACCTACTGCAGTGTAGATACCATGTAAGCTCCTCTCTTTTCAATACTAAGTAATCCTTCATTCTTAACAAATTAAAAGGTAGAGGCTACAATATCTTTCACATTTAAAAAATTAATAAATTAACAAAATAAAAACAAAAACAAAGGCAACCAAAACCTTTCCTAGACCTAACAGCTCTCTCTTGCTTATGGCAAAAGATCTGAGAAGAGTTGTTTTGGTTTTTGCCTCAATCCTCCCAATCTCCTTTTAATGCATTCTAATAAGACCTCATTAACTATTCCACTAAGACAACTTTTGTCAAGTTCACCAAGGAACGCTTTGTTGCTAAATCCAGTGGTCAAATCTAAGTTCCCATCCTGTTAGAAAGGCATGATCCATACAGCTCCCAGTTTCTCTGACTTTTTCCCTACCTCATCATCTACTTCCTTGTGAATGACTATTTGCCAGGCTCTAGACTTCCAAGATCTCTAAAGTTAGAAGGCTTTAGAGTTATGGTCCCTGGCCCTCTTATTTTCTGTGTTTATTCTCAGTCTTTACACAGTCTATTGGTTTAAAATAGAGTTTATAATGAGCTATTCTCTCAAGGTTGTAGCCCATACCCACATTCCTAGTTTGGAGGAGCAGCCAAGACGAGGCTGGTGGTAGCAGAGGTCTAAGGAGTTTGGTTTTGAGGCCCCACTTCGTATGAAGTTGATTTGGAGGGTCAGAAGAGAGGGAAGATAGGTAGAGCCAGGGGCTAAGTCCTGACAAGTAACTCTGAAAACATCAAAGGATTGTAAATTCACACCTTATGTTCCAAGTTGTCCTAAGGCTGCATTTTTCAGAATGGGATGTTAGGACATGTGTCATTTATCACGCTGTACTCTTTTTCCCTGAGCTCTGCAAATCAGACTGTCCTGTTCCCCCTAGAGGATCTAAGACAGTCTCCTTGGAGAGCTCATTGCTTTCCCAGGCTCCCGTGCAGCCAGGAGAGGTCAAGGGGCTTCTGGGAAATATTTTACACTCTGAAAATGGGAGGCAAGCCCATGAGGAAAGGCTCCTTAGGAGAACATCTTTAAAATACCTTCTTTCTTTTGAATCCAACTGCTGAAGGATATGACACTTGGAGCTAAGGGGGTCTTTGGACCACGGAATGATACGGTGAGTGACAACAGCAACACACTGAGGATGATGACAGACTCTAGATGCTTAGGTCCTTGCTGACATCATTGAGCTTCTGAATCAGCTCTGTAGCCACCTGCCTCTGGATTTTATGCCCCACAAATCGTCAGTGTTATGATTCGGTCCACTCTGCTGGAAAGCATTGGTTTTTTCAGCAGCGCCCATCCCAACAGAAACACACTTTCCAGGGGCTACTGAGAGAAACCAGTCTGGCAGGAAAATAATCATCTCGCATCTCCCCCTTGTTTAGATATCACTTTCACCATCCAAGGTTTTTCAGTGTTTTGAAAGGAAATACAGAGCTGCCATAAATAAAAAGTTAGGATCACTGCCATGTGGAAAGCAATAAAGAGGGGCCAGCATTGTGGTGCAGTGAATTAAGCTGCTGCTTGACACACAGACGTCCCATGTCGGAGTGCCAGTTTGAATCCCAGATGCTCCAATTCTGGTCGAGCTTCCTGCCTTGGAAGGCAAAGGAAGATTGTACTTGGGCCCCTGCAACCTCTATGGGAGACCAGAAGGGCATTCCTGGCCCAGCCCCAGCTGTTACGGCCTTTGGAGAGTGAACCAGCAGATGGAAGATCTCTTTTTCTTTCCCCCTCTCTCTGTTAATTTATTTAAAAAATTAATAAAGATACATAAAAGTCATCCTGAAAATAAATATGAACAATACATGCATAAATCAATAAATAACATTTATGTACTGAGGACTCCAACTTGCGTCTCTAGTCTTCATCACCTTACCCTGTGGACTCCACACAAGGATGCCTAGCAACCTGCATTGTAAAGAACTGCCCCAGTGCGCTCTCTCTACAGCCTTCCACATCCTGGAAGTCACAACTTGCCACCCAGTACCTCAAGACAAAAACTGTGCAGTCACACTCCATTCCTTTTTCTTATAGTTGATGTAAAATTTACCTGCCACTTCTGGAATTTTTCCCTTTAAAACATATTTAAAATCACATGATTTCTCATTGTTGAATAAATTCATGAATAATTAGGGATAAAATCAAATCAACATTCCTACACTAAAAAGTACACTAGTGAAAATACAGAAAAAAAGGTGCTTTAATTATAAGTCTCAGATTTCTTCTACTCTTATGGCATCTTGCTATTTTGAGGTGACGATAGCTGTATGAACAGCTAGCCATTTCACATTAATTTAAATTATGAAGCTTTCTCTTGCCCCTTTCTTGTGGAATACAAAGGTCGTGTGAGTCTAAGCCCTATAATATGAAGAACAAAGGAACTAACTTTTATGTTTTCATTATTAAGAAATATTTTTCTCTTACAAGGCTTTTAGGCTTTCTCATCCTGAGACAGCAATGAACTCTCCTCTAGCTGGTAGAAACCTGATTATTTTGGGGAAAAGTGAAATTATCATTTGACCCCAAGGTATCCTGCATAAGAGCTTCAGTGTGCCTATGACAATCATCCTTCAAGTGGTTTTTCTCAAATGTCAGCTCCTAGCTATGAAGTACAGTGAATACAGTTGTGTATTAACACTGTTTTCTTGAACAATCACATGGGAATGTTACAGCATTTTAAGAAAAATGCCTAACAAAGAAATTAGCCCTTTTCCATTGCAGAAAGTTAAAGCTGCAGCCTGCAATGCATGATGTTATAACACCTGCAGCATGTATAGCTTTGTAATCACTGAGTCAGTGAAATTCATGTTTTAAAGAAGCAACTGTTGCATGGTGAAGTGAAGGCAACCATCAAAGGACTGACTGCAGCTTTAGGAAGATCTTAGCTTGTTACAACAAATCTAGTAGTGTCATCCCAATATGCAAGGCTATAGCTCTAACAATATGGTTTGCATTGTTTTCCTCGAGTATCTAGTGCACCGGCAACATTTACGGTACTATTTATTTTTTATTTTTTATTTTTTTTTATTTTTTGACAGGCAGAGTGGACAGTGAGAGAGAGAGAGACAGAGAGAAAGGTCTTCCTTTGCCATTGGTTCACTCTCCAATGGCCACTGCGGCCAGTGCACCGCACTGATCCGATGGCAGGAGCCAGGTGCTTCTCCTGGTCTCCCATGGGGTGCAGGGCCCAAGCACTTGGGCCATCCTCCACTGCACTCCCTGGCCACAGCAGAGAGCTGGCCTGGAAGAGGGGCAACCGGGACAGAATCCGGCGCCCCGACCGGGACTAGAACCCGGTGTGCCGGCGCCACAAGGCGGAGGATTAGCCTAGTGAGCTGCAGCGCTGGCCCATTTATGGTACTATTATGTTCCTCTCCAGCGATATCCAGCCACATACTAAGACAACACAGGAAGACCAGGAAACACAAGAGAATTCATCTAAAAACCATTATATCTTATTAACGTCCATGAAATAAATCTATTACTGGTTTTGAACAATTCTAAGAGCTAAAGTGTTAATAGTACACCTGAGCATTGGACAATATATTTGACTTAAAAAATTTGGTGGGGCTGGTGCTGTGGAGCAGCGGGTTAATGCCCTGGCCTGGAGCATCAGCATCCCATATGGGCGCTGTTTGAGACCCGGCTGCTCCACTTCCAATCCAGCTCTCTGCTGTGGGCTGGGAAAGCAGCAGAAGATGGCCCACGTCCTTGGGCCCCTGCACCTGCGTGGGAGACCCAGAAGAAGCTCCTGGCTCCTGGCTTCGGATTGGCACAGCTTGGGCCGTTTCGACCAATTGGGGAGTGAACCAGTGGATGGAAGATCTCTCTCTCTCTCTCTGCCTCTCCTCTCTCTCTGTGTAATTATAACTTTTAAATAAAGAAAGAAAGAAATATTTTTTAAAAATTTGGTAAAATGTGAGGCAGGAGCTGTGGAGTAATAGGTTAATCCTCCACTTGCAGTGCCAGGATCCCATATGAGTGCCGGTTCAAGTACCAGCTGCTCCTCTTCTGTTCCAGCTCCCTTCTAATGTGTCTGGAAAAGCAGTAGAAGACAGCTCAAGTGCTTGGACTTCTGCACCCCATGGGAGACCTAAAAGAAGCTCCTGGCTCCAGATTGGCTCAGCTCTGGCCATTGGAACCATTTGAGGAGTGAACCAGTAAATGGAAGGCTCTCTCTCTCTCTCAATCTCTCTCTCTCTCTCTCCCTCTCCCTCACTCTCTCCCTCCCTCTCTCTAAAACTCTGCCTCCCAAATAAATAAAAATAAATTTTTAAAAAATTTGGTAAAATGTAGGTTCATTGTATCGTGTTTACCTAATAATCCTTTATAAGAGGTGACAGATTTTAAACACAGGCTCTCTAACTGTTTATAATAATTATAACTGTTGTATGGAGATATAAGTTACTTTTTTACAGTTTGCATGGACAATTTTTGAGGTTCCTTTTCAAAAATCCAAAGCAATGTTTTAATATTTTTATCAGTGGCTAATATTTTGGGAAGAATAAGAAAGCTCTAAAAATATTCTCAAAGCTCATCCACAAAACTTTGGTATTGATGAACATTTTCACTAAACACAACTCAGATTTACTCTTCTGTTTTTATTGCTATTACTGGCTTTTAACACATGGTTAGTAAACATACTTAATATCTTTAAGACACAACACTTCATTTCTAGTCTATTAAACCTGCTCTCGCTATATTATACCCAGGTCAGTACATGACAGTTTAGTCTTTCCAATTACTCATGCCAAAAACCTTAGCATTATCTCTGTTCCTCTCTTTCTGTTACTTCCAACACATACCCAAATCCAGTGGTCTACCTTTAATTTTTTTTAAATTTTATTTAAGTTATACAAGTTTCATGTATTTCATATATACAGATTTAGGAACGCAGTGATACTTCCTACCCTACTTTCCCTTTATTGTTCTAACTACAGTGTCAAAATGAAATAATTTTGAAAAGTAGGCTATATATTTGTATTTTACTATATAGGCTATATTAATTGGGGGTAAAATATAACGATTAAAATATCCTTGGGGCCAGTGCTATAGCACAGTGGGTAAAGCCGTCGCACACAGTGCCAGCATCCCATATGGGTGCCAGTTCAAGACCCGGCTGCTCCACTTCTGATCCAGCTCTCTGCTGTGGCCTGGGAAAGCAGTTCAAGATGGCTCAAGTCCTTGGGCCCCTGCACATGCATGGGAAGACCCAGAGGAAGCTGCTGGCTCCTGGCTTTGGATTGGTGCAGCTCCAGCTGTTGTAGCCAATTGGGGAGTGAACCAGCAGATGGAAGACCTCTCTCTCTCTGCCTATCCTTCTCTCTGTGTGTAATTCTGACTTTGAATAAATAAATAAATCTTTTTAAAAAACTCTTGTGATATTGTATTTTTGAGACAACGTCAATTTGTTTTTCTACCATAAATTTTGTTTCCTATTTCTTCCTTTTTTTTCTTCATGTAAAAAAAAATTAACAGATATTTAAAAATTATACATATGTTTAGGGTAGTATGTGATTTTTCAGTATACATGTACATGTGTAATGTCTTTCCCCTGAAACAGTGAACATTTCCATATGGTAAAAAGATCCAAAATCCCATCTCTAGGTTTTGTTCTTTTCATAGAGAAACGCACAGTTCATGTTCCACAGTCACTCTGCTGTGCATGCACTTTTTAGAAACCCAACCACGTTTAACTCCATAAAGTATTAATTTAATACTAATCAAGCTGACTTAATTGTTCACACTAACATTTAGAAATACAGTTCTTAAATACAGGTGACCTTCTTAAGAGACAGAATGAGTTATTATGGCTCCTGGTAAGGCAGAACAATCCCTGCAGCTATCCGGAAGCCTTAAGTTTCTTTACCTATGGCAGGTGTCCAAGCTTGGTGAGGACACATTCATATTTCCCCCCAGAACTGACTACAGAACTTCCTACGTATTAATCAGATGAGCATACTACCCCTGGAGCCAGCTCTTTCATAATAGGATCGGTTTTTTGGCTTAACAAATGAAAAGATCAGTTCACACATAATTCTTAATGACACCAGATGGTAAACAAAGCCGGTCACATTCTAAGGGGGTTTGGATGTAGACTGGGCAAAGCGTTACCAGTGGAAGACATAATCAAAACTAGCAGTCACAAAGTAGTTAAAAGGAATCAAACCATCTGTAGGGGCAGCAAACTACATGCTGTATGCTTTACACATAGGATAACAATTATTATGTAACTGTACAAAATAGAATGATTCCTAATTTGGAGAAGAAATAGAGACTGAGAATCCTGATGCAGACACTTCCCCAAAGTTATAAAAACCATTAGAGAAATGAACAGAAATTCAAAACCAACTGGGTCTGACACACTCGGGTTGTTCCTCCTCTCTATCCTTATGTCTTAGTCAGCAACAGCATAGGGAAGAAGGAAGGAAAGTAAAACCAGGGGTGGGGAACGTCTGGTCTGGCCCTGATAAGGCAACCACAGGCTGGATTCAAAATTCAATAAACTATAGCAGGCCAATTTTTAAGTTGGTAATTTTGTATGATCTGTGAAGTATATACAAATCCAAACTGCTTTGGCAAGATACAAAGTTCCCCACCCCTGCATGCAACAAAATGTTTGTGGATCCACCACTCATATAAAAGCTAAGTTAAGGACAGAGACCAGAGGTCAGAAAACTATGCAAAAACAAAGGACTAATGCAGAAGTCTGTTGATGGGAAAGGTCAAGAGGAAAAGCAACAGAAAACAAAGCAGGCAGATTCCTTGTTCCCTGCATATAGGAAGCAGTGTTCTTTCCTAAGCTCCAAAAAGAAATAACACTTGTGTTCTATTCTACAAAATAATATATATGATATTATTAAGCACGTTATTTTGAAAATAACCTGCTATGAAATATTTTTCAATAGAACAAGTGGGTGATTACAGAAACTATCAATTTTAATTTTGAAAGTAAACATCAAGGATACACTAAAAGCTCCTCAAAAATTAAGGCTTTACATATTACAAGTTAATTTTGTGCTGGCAACAATTCACTAATAGTTTTAATCATATTTATGTGGATTATTTTAAAAGTTAGGTTGGATTTTTACTACAATTACTGTCAGCTGCAATTTTAATCTGTCAGAAACTCAACCAGAAAATTGAAATGATTGGTATTACTTCTTTCTTATGTGCAATTGCCTATTTTGAAGAAACAGAGACAAGTGACAAGTAAGCAAGCAATAAGCAGACATGAGTTATTTAATTCTAATTACTTTTTTAGTTAAGTCTAAGAATCGGCATATCTTATTTCTCCTGTAATCAGATTACCTATGGTACTTCACTCTACTGTTCGTGATTTTTTTCCCAGAGTATTATCATCAATATAGTAAACAGCCACCAAATAAATGTTCTGTATTAACAGCAAAGAGGACTTATTATGATGATGTTGAGGTAAATTTGGAATGAAAAACTACGTATTTTTCAAGTAATAAAGTGATCATGAAAGGAATCAGGGTATATAAGGAGTCAGCCCGATCCAATGTAAGAGAAGAGAGACAGCAGAGAGCAGAGATGAGATCTGAGGCTGCAGAGAGCACTTCTGGGATGCCCTGGGGCACCAGGCATGGCGTGAGGCCAAAGGAAGGGGAGGGCAAAGCGAGGAGGAAGGTGAGAGATCCCTGGTTGAAAAGCTACAGGACTCCTGGAGTTTTACCCAAGGGACTGCCTGGTCACATCCAACTCTCCAAGAGACTTCCTCAGCTGGGGGTGGCCAGGGCAGGAGTCAGTGTGCAGAGAAGTGAGGAGGCACTGTGGTGATGCTGCAGGTGGCGACAGCTTCCGGGGACAAGAGCTTGAGTGTGGGGCGAAGCCAGCGCATTTGAGGTGGAGGAGACAGAAGTGTGTGAAAGAACATGAATGCTAAAAGCAACAAATATTTGATAAGTAGTGAATGGATGGTTTTGAAAGACACTGACTACCAAAAGGCTTTATTGGTAACTTTTTCTTAACATATCAAGTAAAGTAGCTATGTGGTTCACCACTTTACAAAAATTCATGCCAAAAAAAAAAAAAAAAGCAAAACCAACAACAACCAAAACAACCTCCCCCCAAATATTAAGTATTATGCAGCCCTACCCTGAACTGAAAAAAATCTTTCTAAAATAATGAAGCTTCAATCTTTAACACAAACACTAACCCAACATCCATACCACCTCAAAACACATTTTTGTACAGATGCTTAATTTTGTTAAAGAAGAATTAATGCCAGAGTTTGTTTTGCTCGATGTTCGAAATTATTATTTTTCTTAAATACTTCCTTTTTAAAATATTATGGCTTACTGAGCCCTTTAAAACCACTTCTTAAAACAGTAAACATAACATCTCTCAAACAAAACAAACTTTGCTTCCGATTCTGGAAAGCTCTAAGAAATATCTGCTGGAGATGTCTTTCTTAGATCTCTCTTCAGCATGCCCCTTAGCCTGCAGAAGACCACCTTGCCTACCTCATTGAGGTGAGTGGGTAGAGATCCTTCAATTCACTACCCTGCTCTGCATGCTCTACCATAGCTGTATCACAGCTATTCTAATTTATTTAATCCAGTCTCAGTGAAAACGATCCTTTTTCTTAGCTTGCTCTATCTCGGTGGAAGAATGTCCTTCCTTGAATCTGATGGAGTGGAAATGTTTAGCTACTGCTCTGCATTTTTGCCTTCCCTACATTTTCCCAGGTCAGGACTATAATTCCACTTTCCAATATTTTCAACCTGCCACTGGTTCTTTGCCAACAGCTCAGCCATATCCATGCTTCTCCCTTCTCCAGGTCATCCTCTATACTCTAACAACCACCCAATTTCTCTACTTCCTTAGGGAATTTTTTTAAAAAAGTATCATCAGAGGCCAGCATTATGGAGCAGTGGCATTAAGCAACACCTGTGACAACAGCATCCCATACTGGAGTGCTGGTTTGAGCCTCAGTTGGTCTGCTTCTGGCCCAGCTCCCTGCTAATGAGCCTGGAAAAACCAGCTGAAGGTGGCCCAAGTGCTCGTGCCCCTGCCACGCATGTGGAAGACCCCAGTGGAGTTCCATACTCCTGGATTTGGCCTGGCCCAGCACTGGCTGTTGCAGGCATTTGGGGAGGCAAATAGTAGACAGAAGACCTCTCTCTCTCTTTCTCCCTCTCTCTCTCTCTCTCTGTCAGTCTTCCTTTCTGTCATTTTGCCTTTCAAACCAAATAAATCTTTAAAAAAAAAAAAAAACAGTAAAAGCTGTTTTTATATCACTCTGCTCATTTGATGAGGAATACCTCACATTTGAAAGCAGAGAGGGAGACTGTCACTTTCCAAAGGCTATCACATATACAAGCAATTTAGCCAGAATTCAAATAAAGATTTTCTTACTAAGGTTTCTTTTTGCATTGTAATAAAAAACTTGATGCCATCAATGCTGCTAACTGTAATTAATTATTGGTTCTTGTGAGTTTTATTGTTTTTCTAAACAGTAATATCATATTCATCCATATTACCTATAGAAGAAATACATCTGAACAGGGAACCACAAAAAACTGATCTTTTAAAATATGCAACATTGCACCAATTTCAAAGCTAAAGGTAGGAAAATGTTGAGTTGGATAAAAAAGTTAAGAGATTTCTAAAAAAATTATACTTGACAAATAAGAGTGAAGCTTTTTTCTAAGTTTTAACCTTGTAGAAGATATTATGTAAATATCAACATTTTAATCACTTCTGTGATGAGAAGTATTACTGGTATTTTATACTATGGAATAAGAGGTTCAAAGATGTAACTTATACTAACATGAGTATGAGTGGGAAATGAGGAAGAAACATATATTTTATGTGCCTATTTACTTTTTCAAAATTCAATTTTGTCAGAAATGAACAGCCTGAGGAGTTAACTATATTTTGGAATGACAGTTTTGTTGTGCTTAATTCGGTAACACAGCGACTATTAGTTCAGCTAAGTAACATTAAGAATCACAAAAGCTATTATTCATAGTAGAAAATTCCCAGTGTATTCTATGGTATTTTTATTTTTCTAAGTTCTTGGCTATTCTTTTCAGTTAACTTAAATGAGTGATTCTTTCAATTAAGTTAACTCCTTAATGTCAGTGGCCCTTTCTCACTCAAGTCTTCATTGCATCACTGTAATACTGTTGGCATTTATTGAGGGGCTACTCTGGGCCAGGAGCTGTGTAGGAGTGAATATAATTTGGAAAATGGGTGATCTGGCTGCTATCTGAAGCAGTTAAAGAACATCCATAGCACATGTGATCTCATGAAACTTCTAGAAGAACATTAAAAAAACACATTTAGTCAAGTTAACATTGGCAACTTGCATGAAAATGTAATGTTATGTGTCGTATATATTGACTAACATGCATCTCAACATTACTATCATTTTCAAATGTCATGGTAAACAACTTTTTTGGTTTTACCAAGGGTCTCCACTATTATTTTCAGAAAATGTAAAATCTCTGTGTGTGTGTGTGTGTGTGTGTGTGTAAAGGAAGCATTACTAGTGCTGAAAAGTAATGTGACTATTTTTTTCTCTCTGCCAGGTTAGGCCTTTCTGAACATAGGAAAATGGAATCTGGTTAAAGAACAAACTTTGAAAGGTGAAAAAGGTGGCTCACTGGAGAAGCACTGCCAGAGATTTACCACGTGGGAACCTCTGCTAATATTTTAACCAACTGAGAGCTGGATATTCCCTCCAAGGCACAGGCTGAGCACCCCTAATTTGAAAAGTTTCAAAACATGAAACTTTTGGAGAATCACATCAAAGTCCCAAAAGCTTTGGATTTCAGAGCATTTCAGATTTCAGATTTTTGAATTAGGGACGTTCAACTGGTAAAGTCTATGTAAATATTTGAAGATCTGAAAAAACTTCAAAATCTGAAACACTTCCTGCCCTAAGCATTTAAAGTAAAGACAAAGCACACTGCTTAGCACTGGGGAGGTCTCTGTCTCTCCACAGGACAGGAGAGCTCCTATAGAATGCCTCCATGCTTCAGAGTTCCTTCCCTTAGGTGTAAACTATCCCTTCCGGGATCTGTAGGTACCACGATCTGGCCTGGTCACATTGCTCTCATGGCGGGAGATACGGGTGGGGCTGGTGGAGGCAAAGGAGGGGGAGGAAGTGACACAGTCGCTCCAGCAACTCTATATTAGTTTTCAGGACAAAGTGAATATAGACATGAGAAACTTCTATTTTAATTTGGGCTTTTAGGGAATAAAGTATCTTTGAAGATTGAATTTCCTTTCACTTGTTTGCAAACAAATCAAGTTACCTCAATGGTTGATAAATGATCTTATTCTGCAATGATAATACACTGATGTCCTTTATCATTTTGTCATAAGATTTGATACAATAAAGTTTAGAAAACAAATGTAAGGCGACCTGTAGAAAATAAAAATAAAAACTACTTACTTGATATTATCAAGACAGCCAGATTCAGGCTTCAGTATGGCAGTATGATGAAACATTTTATACAAAGCAATCCCAAGGAAGATCACATTAAGCTGGAAAGCAAAAAGGTAGTGTTACTTAGCATAACTGGAATGGAAGCAAAGCAAGTCTATTCTGTTGCAGATGAATTGTTCTGGGAAATTTGTTCTCTCTGCACTTACAAAAGAATTGGATCATAGATTAGTATTTTAGTAAAGGCAAGAAGCCAGTTTATTGACTTGGGATACCCTTGAGTTACAAAGCACTACGAAGCCAAACACACACTAACACACAATCTGCAGCTGTTGCAATGGTGCTGGGGAAAATCATGAAAGCAATCAAAGCCCAGTGTACATTTTAGAAAACTGAAAACCAAACCTAAACAATCAGAGAAAACAACTAATGATTATTTGGAGTGTGTTCCTGCTTCTACACTCTGAACACAGCTCCACGTTTATTATTTAGGGATACATGTTCAAATCCTACATTACAAACACACAGATACAAAAATTATTCTCTGAATAGCCAATTCCAAAAGGTGATAAAATGTGGTTAAATTATGATGCTACAACAAAGGATTAAAGTAAAGGGAACCCTCAATTGTACTGTTTAATCCCTGGAAGCAGGAAAAGCACAAGATTTTAAACAAAACAAAGCAAAAGGCTCCAATGTAAATTCCTTATATAACATACATGTAAACTGTGCAGAAAACCTACAGAGTGAATTTACCACTTGAATGGTTTGAACATTCCACGGTTCATCATGGGTACAAACTATGACCACCCACTTTAAAGCTGCAATGAGGGGCTGGCTTTGAGGCGTAGTGGGTAAAGCTGCTGCCTGTAACACTGGCATCCAATATGGGTGTGGTTTGAGCCCTGGCTGCTCAACTTTCCAATCCAGCTTCCTGCTAATGTACCTGGGAGAGCAGTGGAACATGACCCAAGTGCTTGGCCCCTGTCACCCATGTGGGAGATCTGGAAGAAGCTCCTGGTTCCTGGGTTCCAGTCGACATCTCAAGAGTGAACCAGTGGATGGGAGATCTATTTATTTCTTGTGTCTCTCTCTTCCTTACTCCCTATAACTCTTTCATATACAAAAGTAAATGCTAAGGAAAAAAAGTTACAGGGTCAATATTGTTATGTAATGGGTTGAGCCACTGCCTGCAATGCCAGCATCCCATATGGGCCCTGGTTAAAGACTCAGCTGCTCCACTTTTGATCCAGCTCCCTGCTAATGTGTATGGGAAAGCAGCCAAAGATGGCCCAAGTGCTTGGGCCCCTGCATCCATGTGGGAGACCCTAAAGTAGCTTCTGGCTTTGGACTGGCCCAGCTCCAGCTAGTCCACCAATATGAGAGTGGTTTGAATCCCAGCTGCTCAACTTCCAATCCAGCTCCCTGCTAATGCACCTGGGAAAACAGTTGAAGATGGCCCACGTGCTTGAGCTCCTGCCACCCACGTGGGAGACCTGGAAGAAACTCCTGGTTTTGGCCTGGCACAGCCCTGGCTGTTGTGGCCATTTGGAGAATGAACCAACAGATGGAAGATCTCTGTCTATTTCTCCCTCTGTCTCTGCAACTCTGACTTTCAAATAAATAAATTGTAAAAAACAAACAAAAACAAAAAAACTGTATTGAAATGATCTTAATAAGAGAGGCACACAATGCTTTATCATTCATTCCCAAATCCAAAACCTGGGAAAAGTGAAAGTAAAAAAAAAAATCCATTATGTGGTAAAAAAAAGTATAGACATAAACTCATCCATGGGCTTTATTCTATTTGCTCTTACATTTTCCCATTATTTTTTCTGTTGAAATAAAGCTGTGTTCAGTCACAGTGCTATGAGTCTCTACCATGATCACATCCTGGTTAATGAGTTTGATTCGGGGCAAATGCCTAGTGCTCCGTAGGCATACTATACAACGTGTAAAATGTAAATGTATCATGTTGCCTTTCCAAAGACTGAAAAATTTCAGATTTCCAAAATACACGAGCCCCAATAACTTCAGAGAAGAAATTACTGACCTGTGTTTTATTCAAAGTCTGGGGGTTAACATTTTATTCAAACAAGGACAGCAATTCTGTGCTTTTGTAAACAGAGATACTGACAATTTTATCTAAACTAGGATTAAGTAGTTCCTACTTGAAATCAGGGAGTTATGCAGCCTCCACTGGAAAGCGAAGCACAATTCCAGAATGCATGCCCAATCTGGTTTTGCCATTCTCAAGTGGAAGTCTTCTAAATTTTGCACTTTTCAAGATTTATATAGGAACTGTACAAGGTGTAAGGAACAGTCTGGTGTTTTCACACTTTTCCCAGTCTTGTCTGTTTCCCATTCAAGTTATCCAAATGAAAAAGGATGGAAATAAACTGATGTCAAAGTTAAAGCCATCACTGTTCAAATATTTTTTTTTTTATAAAACCAAATGGATTATGTTGGATTGGACTACTGAGTTGCTCTACATTGCATAAAGTCTTGCAAATGCATGTTTTCTTCTCCCACTGGCTTTGATGAACTATTTTACAAAATATAAGTAGACTATAATGAGTGTCTAATTGCCTGAGTTATGTAGGGTCAAATATGTACATGCTTTCCCCGAATTAACCTATGTAAATTAAAGATAGTCAGTGCAGGGATAGCAAAAGTTTTATTTCTTGACCTGAAAAACACACAGTTAATTAGGAGTTCTTACCATAATTATCAAGGTCGCGGGTCCTATAAAACTCCAAATGAAGTAGGTGTCAAGTCGGAGCCAACATCTGCAATGAAACACAAGGGAGAGAAGGCAGTCAAGGACTGGGTATGGGACATACATCAAGAGTGAGCGAGTGACAGAGAGGAATGTGAGCTGCAAAGCATTCCACTGGGAGACAGGAAATATTACATTGCTTGTTCATTTAAATGCTGAATTATGTGCCCAATTTCTGACAGCACTATTGATGGAGTAAGATAATTACCCCTGGAGGAAGCAGGGAAAAATGGCACTGGGCCTATTTGCTAAGGCCTTCTGTGTCTGTCATAGAAACCGTTAAAAAAAGAAGGGAAGGAAGGAAGAAAAGCCATACACATAGCTATTAATTCAAGTAGCTTTAAGCTATCCTTTTCTCTCCAATTATGGTGCTACATAACCTGTCTTTCAGCTGTCAGGCAAAGTGACATTTTCCTGTCAAGAAGATCTGAGGAATTCAGTACAAAGAAGAAATAAATTTGGTATCAGAAGATTGAAGTTTAATTAGGTTGGGCAGCCAAGCTTTGAGAGTTCTTGAGTCTTAAAAAGTGCATTGTTACTGCTCGTACTTCTGGGGTTGCAAATGATCCTTAGCATCCCATGAAGTTGATTCATGACCCAGAAGTAAATTATTAATCACTTAATTTCAGCCACATTTAATACTCCCCCAATTCTTGAAACCTCTGGGAAATTACATTTCATTCTTCAGGATGACAGGAAGACAAAATGGAAGTGACTACTGATGAGAAAGATTAATGTAAATTTTGAACAAATTACATTTGATGTTAAAAACAATATCTTAAATTATTTGCCAGTTGGCTGTATTTGAGGCACAATTAAAACAAATTTCCAGTGGTAAATATTCATGATTGTTTGTTGCATGGTCTAAACCTGCAAATCATAAGGGCTTCAATAATTCTGTGACTACAAACATTTTACCTAATAAACCTAGGCAATAGTAGAATGCAAGAAAGGAAGGAATTTATAATATCTATCAATAAAGGAATAAATAAAATATTTTCTATTCATAGTTTGAAATGTTATAAAGCAGTTAGAAAGGCGAAAGATCTGCATATGTCAATAGTATAGTTCGAAATAAAATGAAGTTGAATGAAAAGATGAGCTAGGGAATCTACGCCATCTATATGCATTAAACAATTGGATGTTACATACACATGCACACATGTCAAAATCCTTACACCAAAACAGTATTTTATGTTTTGATGAATGCATTCATATATGTAATTTTTTTAATAGGAGAAAAAAATCACCAAACTCAGGTTAATGGTTGCCTCTCACATGAGAAAAGACTAAAAATGCAACAAATGTGCTTTAGTTATGTTTTATTTGAATAATTATTGACTGTTTATGTATCAAAATGCTAACAGTCTTAATGTCCGTGTGGTGAGAGCAGTGATTTTGATTATGTTGTTTTTTTCTTTTCTGCAATCATCTTGGCCTAAAGTAATTTTAAGTTTTAAATGATCTCATCAAATGTTTCACTAAAATAAAAAAAAGTCATTCAATGTTAGCTTTACAAAGCTTTAATTTTCTTTTTTTAAAGTTGTCTCCATTTAGCAGATCCTTCATTTGAAAATAGGACGTTCAATGGGTGATCTTTAAACATGAAAATGAAATTAGAAATTATTTTATTCTTTAAGAAAACTCTTCAATGTTGGTTTGGTACAAGAGACTTAAATTCCCTTTGAAAACTGAAGAGTGAAAGAAGCAATACGGAAACCCTGAAAACGTCCTAAGTCAGTTATCCCTTCAGGGGGGCCAGCCAGCTCTCCCATCTTCTGGAAGGCTGTGTGGCAAGAATCCCGTTTCTAATTTGATTGCCATATGGCCACACCTGCTGTTGTTTTTGGCTACATGCTGGCTTTCTCTAAGCTTTCTGCCTTTCCTCTCTTCCAAATTAGCTACCTTAAAAATGCACATGATTCTTGCTTTAGTTCACCGTGCATGTGCTGACACACATGCACATTTCCCTGGTTTAAGTTGGAGAAGAGTATTATGTCAGTGTATACATGCATGCCTGGGCACACAGAGCTTCAAAAATCTGACTCCTCAACGTCATTTGGATACAATGCAAAATCAGTGGTTGAGGGGAGATTGGGATGAATTATTGACACTAAAGATACAAGAAGCACCATTTACTGCATAAAGCATACTTAAGTACAATTTGCAGATGGACATATAGATCTGCTAAAGAAGAGTTTCATTTATTTGAATGTTGCCTTCATCTACCAAGAAATATTTCATTTGTGATATTTGTAATTTTGGTAGACTAGGCTTAAATTTTTAAAATACCTCAAATATCTTGATATATATAAAATATGTATAAAATATAAACTAAATATATATAATCTATACATTATGTTTAAAGAAGTAGTGCAAAAAAGACATGATTTATTGTTAAAGAACAAGTGCATTATGACTACATTACATGTATATTTGAAGTCATACTAAAACCATTTGAAGCAATATATATATATATTCTGGAATTCAAAACAGGGCTTCAAATATTACAAACTCTGACTTGTCCTTTTTCTCATTTATTTAATACAAATAAATCATTGAAAATTTCTTTTGTAGCTTATTTTTTCAAATAATAAAAGCTACATATATTTATACATGATAAAGTTTTACTGATGGGGCTGGCACTATGGCGTACTGGGTGATGCTGCCACCTGCAGTGCCAGCATCCCATATGGGCGCTGATTCGTGCCCCGGCTGCTCCACTTCCTATCCAGCTCTCTGCTATGGCCTGGGAAAGCAGCGGAAGATGGCCCAAGTCCTTGGGCCCCTGTACCTTGGGGGAGACCTGGAAGAAGCTCCTGGCTCCTGGCTTCAGATTGGCATAGCTCCGGCCATTGCAGAGTGAACCATCGGATGGAAGATTTCTCTCTCTCTCTCTCTCTCTCTCTCTCTCTCTCTCTCTGTATATATATGCACCTCTCTGTAACTCTTTCAAATAAATATATAAATCTTTACAAAATTAAGCATTTTGGCCAGCGCCACGGCTCACTTGGCTAATCCTCTGCCTGCGGTGCCAGCACCCCGGTTCTAGTCTCGGTTGGGGCGCCAGATTCTGTCCCGGTTGCTCCTCTTCCAGGCCAGCTCTCTGTTGTGGCCAGGGAGTGCAGTGGAGGATGGCCCAAGTCCTTGGGCCCTGCACCCACATGGGAGACCAGGAGAAAGCACCTGGCTCCTGGCTTTGGATTGGCGCAGTGTGCCAGCCATAGCGGCCATTTCAGGGGGGTGAACCAACGGAAAAAGGAAGACCTTTCTCTCTGTCTCTTTCTCTCTCTCATTGTCTACCTCTGCCTGTCAAAAAAAAGTTAAATGTTTTACTGAATAAATATGCTACTGGTTTCAGCACTTTAAAAATTGTGTTAGAAGTAGGCATTTGGCCTAGAGGTTAAGCTGATGGTTTGCACACACCTACACCTTATACTGGCATTCTTCAAGTCAAGGTGCAGATCTGTTTCTGACTCTAGTTTCCTGCCAGTGTACAACAGGTGATGTTGCAAGAAGTTGGGTCCCTGCCACTAATGTAAGAGACCTGGATTGAGTTCTGGGCTCCTGGCTTTGGCCTGACCCAGCCCTGATCATTGCAGGTATCTGGGGAATAAACCAATAAACGAGAGTATTTTTTTTCTCTCTCTCCTTTCATCTCCATCTCCATCTCTCTCTGTCTCTGCTTCTCAAGTATAAATAATTATTTAAAATTTTACAAAGCTAGTGCTAAACTACAAGGATAAACTGTTACTCTTCTTCAGAAGTTTTCTCTTCCAAAATGTGAAAACATCATTACAAATTAATCATAAAAGTGTCGATATCTTCACAGAAATGTCAATTACCGTTCCAACTAGTACCAACCACCTTCAGGATTATTCAGAAAAAAAGAAAATAATTTCTCAAAGCAGATGATAGTAATTTCACAATACTAGATAACACAAACCCCGATGACCAAAGTTTATCCTCTTCCATTGCTAAACTACTCCTCTTCATTTTATCGTCTGTCATTTTGGAAAGTCATGGTTCTGTATTTAGAAAATAATATGGCCAGCACTTCTTGACCTTTGGTTAAGATCAAGGGTAGAAAATGATATGGGTAAATAACCAACATACACTCATGTCACCTAAAATGTACACCTTACAATATCTGAGAACACTAACAACAGGGCCACAGTGTAGTGCCTTCATCTGAGTCAGCACACGTGTGCAGTGCCATTAAGATGCTTTGGGAGACTGCGCTGTTCGTTTCATTTACTCTTATGAAAGTAGACATGTGACTATCCAAGTTTTTTGAAGTAACAGACTTTAGCTCTGCTGTTTACTTCATTTCCTACAGGATGTTAAATCATAGACTCAAGTTTCCTTTATATTAAATGTAAACAGTAACAATCTTGGCTACCGTCAGACCATGCAATTTACCCGGCTCAATTACATCAGGTTGGTCATGAGGGTTTCTCAACTATATAAGCTCCTTGCTCTTTTACAGATGCAGATATCTCTATATTTGTACCAGCTATATGGTTATATATGGCTTATACCATATACAATGTCAGGAGAATGAGGAAAAAATAATAAAAAGAAGGAAGGAAAGAAGGAAAAAAACAGGAAAGGGACAGATACATCAATTGTAATAAATTTAGTTCTAAATTTATTGCATTGTACATTTGTTAAAGTTTTTTAAGTGCGCTTTCCATCACGGCACACTCATAAACCAAATCGTCTTTAAATACTTTGTGACCGAGTATATAAACTGGACAGGTTGCCACAATAATACAGGAATGTGGTGACATCAGTGTTAGGCAAGACTAACATTTATACAGCTACAGTTCTGGCTCTTAGAATTAAAAACAAGCTCTAATGTATGAAATATAGCATATGTTGTCCTTATGTTCCCAACCTTTTATTCTTTTTAAAAAAGAACTTTACTATATCACCAGCATCATATATCTTACACTCCTATGATGGACTACACATGTATGAATAGCACTATCTATTATAATTTAACACAACTAAATATTGGAGTAATTCCTGTGGGTCTATCTTGCTTGCATCGATACGAAGTGATAGCATAAGAATTAGAAACACTAATCTAATAAATGGATGCTTTTTGTGCCAGACTGTGGCATAGCTGCTGCCTGCAGTGCTGGCATCCCATATGTGTGCCGTTCAAGTCCCAGCTGCTCCACTTCTGATCCCACTCTCTGCTAAGGCCTGGGAAAGCAGTAGAAGATGGCCCAAGTCCTTGGGCCCCTGTACCTTGGGGGAGACCTGGAAGAAGCTCCTGGCTCCTGGACTCGGATCAGCTCAGCTCTGGCTTTTGTGGCCATTTGGGGAGTAAACCAGCATTTGGAAGACCTCTCTCTTTTTCTCTCTCTCTTTCTCTCTCTTTTTCTGACTCTGCCTCTCTGTAACTCTGCCTTTCAAATAAAAAAAAAAAATCTGAAAAAATAATAGATGCTTTTAATACAATTTATTTTATTTTAAAAAAATATTTATTGATTTGAAAGTCAGAGTTATACAGAGGGAGAAAGAGTGGCAGAGAGAGAGAGAGAGAGAGAGAGAGGTCTTCCATCTGATGGTTCACTCCCCAGTTGGCCGCAACAGCCTGAGCTGTGCTGATCCAAAGCCAGGAGCCAGGAGCTTCTTCCAGGTCTCCACGCAGGTGCAGGGGCCCAAGGACTTGGGCTGTCTTCTACTGCTTTCCCAGGCCATAGCAGAGAGCTGGATTGGAAGTGGAGCAGCTGAGTGTCGAACCAGCAACCATATGGGATGTCAGCACTGCAGGCAGCAGCTTAACCCACTACACCATAGTGCCGGCCCCAATACAATTTATTTTATATTAAAAAATAACACTAATCATAAAATGTGTATTCATTTGTTTCAGCCAAATCATAGTACCAGTAATAATATTTCTGATTTAATAAATATATGCCACTTTGTATAATATATACATAAATGTGCATACAAATGCACATAAGAGGGCACTACAGAAAGTATGTGGAAAGGGCCAGCATTGTGACACATCAGGTTAAACCGCTGCCTGCACGACTGGCATCCCACAGGGCGCTGGTTCTGTTCCCAGCCATTCTTCTTCTGATCCAATTTCCTGCTAATGCACCTGGGAAAGTGAAGGAAGATGGACTACATGGACCCCTGCCATTTTTGTGGGAGACCCAGTTGAAGCTTCCAGCTCTTGGCTTTGGCCTGAACTAGCCCTGGGGCCATTGCTATCATATGGGGAGTAAACCAGAAGATGGAAAATATCCCTCTTCTCTCTGTCTCTCTCCATCTCTCTGTAACTTTGCCTTTCAAATACATAAATAAATCTTTCAAAACAAAGTTTGTAGAAAATAGAATAAAAGATAAGTTTATTTTGGTGGCAAAAAAAGGTTGAAATGCACAATTTTTTCATAGTCTGTTTTTTCATGAAGCACCCTCATACACATGTGTACTTGCACATATACAGACATACCATTTCAAACACCAGAGTCGTCTTGCAACTATTTTGTAAATATTTCTTATTTTACATATTAAGAAAGTAAAACTCAAACCAAAGCAGCTTGCCCATAGCCATGCAGTTGATAAGCAGTTGAGTCTGAATTCTATTCTAGTCTGACTCCAAATCCCTGTGGGTACTCACGGTTTCTCCAAGAGAAGCAAAATTGGTAAAACTGTCAATTAATTTATAAATTCTCAATGGGTAGATAGGAAATACAAATGTTGTGGGTAACATACAAATTACTGAGACATGTCTCAAGCAAAAGTTTTAGTATCTCTAAGTAACTCAATTGCAATTTAATTTATGTATCATAAACCATTTATTTAGAGGCCACAGTTCAGGGAACTTGTTTGCTGTAACAGTTAAGATGCCTCTTAGTACACTTGTATCCAATGTCAGAGGGCCTGAGTTTGAGTCCAGCTCCCAATACCAGCTTCCTGCTAATATGTTTCTTGGGAGGTAGCAGGTGACAGCTCAAGAAATTGGGGCCTGGGCCCGGCTGCTGTCTGCAGCTCCGGCTTCCCATATGGGTGCCGGTTTGAGTCCCAGCTGCTCCACTTCTGATCCAGCTCTCTGCTATGGTGTGGGAAAGCAGAAGATGGCCCAAGTCCTTTGGTCCCTGCACCCATGTGGGAGACCCAGAAGAAGCTCCAGTTTCCTGGCTTCAGATTGGCACAGCTCCGGCCAACGCAGTCATCTGGGGAGGGAACAAGCAATGGAAACCTCTCTCTCTCTCTCTCTGCCTCTCCTTCTCTCTCTGTGTAACTCTTTCAAATAAATAAAAATAAATATTAAAAAAAAGAAGTTGGGTCCCTTCTACTTTGGGAGTTGAAAACTGAAGTCCAGGCTCCTGGCTTTAGCCTAGCCCTGCCCTAGCTGCTGTGGGCACTAGGGAAATGAATCAGTGGAAAGAAGATCTCTTTTTCTCTGTCCATCTCTTTCTCTGCCTTTCAGATAAAATGAAATAAAAATTATTAAATGGATACATTATTCAATTTTTATTTAGTTATTTTAAAGATTTATTTATGGGACTGGAGCTGTGGTGTAGTGGGTGAAGCCACCACCTGCAGTGTCGGCATCCCATATGGGCGCCGGTTAAAGACCTGGCTGCTCTACTTCTGATCCAGCTCTCTGTTGTGGCCTGGGAAAACAATGGAAGATGGCCCCAAGTCCTTGGGCCCCTGCACCCACATGGGAGACCCGGAAGAGGCTCCTGGCTCCTGGCTTAGAATCAGTGCAGCTCTGGCCATTGCAGACAATTTGGGGAGTGAATCTTTAAACAAAAAAGATTTGTTTGTTAATTTATTTGAAAGCATTACAGAGAAAGATGAGAGAAGAAAAGAGAGAGAGAGAGAGATCCTCTATCTGATGGTTCACTCCTCCAAGTGGCTGCAAAGGTCAGGGGTAAAAGCCAGGCTGAAGCCAGGAGCCAGGAACTTCTTCTGGGTCTCCCAGATGGGGGGCAGAAACCCAAGTACTTGGGCCATCTTCTGCTGCTTTCCCAGGCCACCAGCAGGGAGCTGGATTGGAAGTGGAACAGCTGGGACTCAAACAGGTACTCATATGGGATGCCATATGGGAGGTTTAACTCACTGTCTCATAATGCTAGCCCCAACATAATGCCTCTATAACTCTTATCACACTCCCCATAAATTCCTCAGAGTGAAATATTACAGCTACTTCTGCCTAGAGTACAGATCTATATCTCTAACAGTAGCTGTAAAAGTTATCATACTTTTGTGTTCAAATAAAACTCGAGTCCAACACATGAATTTACGTGGAACATCTCATTGCATCATACAAACAAGACTAGTGTCTGCTAATACTAACTAATAGAATCAAAAAGGGAGAGAACGATCCATCATGGGAAGCGGGATACACAGCAGACTCATAGAATGGCAGATGTCCTAAATAGCACTCTGGCCTCAGAATCCAGAATCAGCCCTTAAGGCATTCAGATCTGGGTGAAGAGCCCATGAGAGTATTTTAGGCATGGAAAGCCAAGACACTCTGGCCAAAAAAACAAAAAACAAACAAACAAAAAAAACACCAAAACAACAACAACAACAACACAAACACCTAAATGAAAGATCTCTGCGAGTGAGAGTGAGATCCCAGTAGAAAGAATGGGCCATCAAAGGAGGAGGTACCTTTCTCTGAAAGGAAGAGAGAACTTCCACTTTGACTAGGACCTTGTCTAAATAAGATCAAAGTCAGAGAACTCAAGAGGCTTCCATAGCCTTGGCAACTCATGACTAGAGCCTAGGGAGATTACTGACGCCATAAACAAGAGTGTCAAATTGTTAAGTCAACAATAGGAGTCACTGTGTACTCACTCCTCATGTGGGATCTCTGTCCTTAATGTGTTGTCCAATGTGAAGTAATGCTATAACTAGTACTGAAAGAGTATTTTACACTTTATGTTCTGTGTGGGTGCAAACTGATGAAATCTTTACTTAATATATACTAAATCGACCTTCTGTATATAAAGATAATTGAAAATGAATCTTGATGTGAATGGAATGGGAGAGGGAGTGGGAGATGGGAGGGTTGCGGGTGGGAGGGAAGTTATGGGGGGAAATAGCCATTGTAATCCATAAACTGTACTTTGGAAAATTATATTTACTAAATAAAAGTTAAAAAAATAAAAATAAAAAAAAGATTATTTATTTGAAAGGCAGAGTTACAGAGAGAGGAGAGAGAGAAATAGATCTTTTATCTGCTGGTTCACTCCTCAAATGGTCACAATGACGGGGGCTGGGTCAGGCCAAAGCCAGGATCCAGGAGCTTCTTCAATGTCTCCCACATGAGTACAGGGGCCCAAGCACTTGGGCCATCCTCTGCTGCTTTCCCAGGTGCATTAGCAGGGAGCTGGATTGGAAGTGCAGCAGCTGGGACTCAAATTGGAGCCCATTTAGGATGCCGGCACTATAAGCCATGGCTTAGCTCACTGTGCTACAGATCTGGCCTCTTATTGCATTTTGATGGTAACCGGGCAGTAGTCCTCATGATCTCTGATATAGCTCTGTTGTCACTAACTCCTTCATAGAAAAATTTATGCTGAAACCAGAATTCTTAAATATTATGATAATCTCTATCAATTCTTAAATATGATGATAATATATATAATAGTGTTCTTAGGTGAGCCAAAGATTACACAATAAACTTTCAGTTTTCAATGCACATGTACACAAAACATGTTCTTTAATTTACTAAAATAATATATAAATATGCACACATACTCCTTATATACATATTGAATGATTACCTTGATCTATCAATGAAAATACTTCATTATTTGCACCACTCCCCACTAGTGAAGCCATAGTCAAACACATCTACTGATAGTGTACCTAATAAGGCAGATGCTTCATGTCAATAAAACAGAATAAGTTAAAGTGCTTTATGTCATATAATAGTAGTTTAGAGAAATACTCCAAATGAGTCATTACAGGATTTCATATGAATGGGTTAAAGTGCTTAGAAATTATGAGCAAACATATAAAGTAAATCTGTGCATATAACACACAGATACTATCATCAAGTTCAATGTTCCTTGAGTAAGCTCTTTCTGGAATAATATTATAGTGTGAATTTTTTAAAAAAAATCAATAATCACTTTTCTACCCCAATGCTTGTGGTGGTTAGATGATGAAATGAAAATAAAGAAATCTGGGGGTCTTTAACTACACAGGGAAGATAGATTATGTCTTTTAGAGCTACTCTTGAACTAGTGAGGTAGGAAGACTAACGTAAGATTTAGTAGGTGATTTATAACAATTTTCAGATCATAAAGTTTGATTCCAATTATTTTTATGAGCTTGGCTATTCTAGTACTTTAAGATGTTTTGCTGATTGAATAGAAATATTCATGTTTTAATCCACGTCTTTCAGGATCCCCTTATCAATTTTTCAGACCAGATTTTATGTTTTACACTGTTCTCTGGGCTTGGCCCCTTTCCTGTGTCACCTTCTTCCAATCCGCCATGATGGCAACACTGCTTTTTCAGTTGTGGATGTGAGGAAAATGCTATAAACTATCAATGTGACTTTTTATAAATGAAAATTAACTGTTCTAGCAGTTGGCATTTTTGGTAATACTGCAATGCTTTCTGTTTCCATGAGATGTTTAGTTTCATTATTATAAAATGAAAGTATTTACCACTGAATTTCTAAATCAGTTCTGTTTGGATTGTTGTTCAGCCAATGCCAGTCTTGCTGTAACTATATTCTGACAGTGCCACACTGCAAAGATTCACTGAATGCTCATATGGATAACAGTATGAGAGATGAGGGAAAATACAAAAGCAGAGATAAAATGGAAATAGGAGCCTAATATTAACAGTGCAATTTAGATCTGTGGTCTACTAGTTGAGATTTTAAAAAAAATGACTATTAGTCTTTTAAATGGATTTTGAAAATGTCTGGTAGTAATGATTAAATATTAATCTAAGGCTTTCATAGCCTTGGCAGCTCATGGCAAGAGCCTCAGGTGATTACTGATGTCATAAATAAGAGTGTCAATTGTTAAATCAACAATGTGAGTCACTGTGTACCTACTCCCCATGTAAGACTTCTGCCCTTAATGTGTTGTGCTATGGAATAAATGGTAAAACTACTACTCAAACAGTACTGTATACTTTGTGTGCCTGTGTGGGTGCAAACTGTTGAAATCTTTACTTAGTATATACTAAGTTGATCTTCTGTATATAAAGATAATTGAAAATGAATCTTGATGAAGAATGGAATGGGAGAGGTAGTGGGAGATGGGATGGTTGTGGGTGGGAGGGAGGTTATGGGGGAAAAGCCATTATAATCCAAAAATTGTACTTTGGAAATTTATATTTATTAAATAAAAGTTGAAAGAAAAATGAAAAAAGAAAAATAAATAAATAAATATTAGTCTAGGTGCATTCTTGAAAACAAAATACAGACAAAAAGATTTCATTAAGCAAACATCTGAAAATGACTGTCTCACAAGCATCATAAATTGATGGAAAACTAAGCAACTTCTTAAAATCAAATTATGTACACTTTGTGTGTATGTGTTTCATACATAATAAGTTCAACAGCTCTGATAACACTTCACAGAAAAACATGAACCATCAGGCAGATGGAATGTGAAAGTTACTGTTACCTGTATAAAAATAGCATTTGTGTAACTACAGAAACAATTACTTTATCTCTTACCATTGGTAAGATTTTCTACTTTTTAGAAATGTAAGCTATTATTACTATTATTAAAGGTTTCAGAAATACAACTTCATTGTCAGTACAATGAAACAGACACATTGAGAGAAGAGCAAATGGAGAAATGTCTATTTGTATTACAGTAAGCATATTCACTTAGGTTAGTGAAACTGAGGGGTAAAAAAATTAAAAGTCCTAAAGTTCCCAAAAATAAGTGAAAAAACTCTTCTAAGTTGTAAGCATTTGCTATATTGAGTGTTAGTCTACCAGCTGGAACATTGGTCTGGATACCCTTATCCCACATTGGTTCGGTACCTGGCTCCAGTTCCTGACTCGGGCTTCCTGCTAACACAGGCCCTCAGAGGCAGTGATGACAGCTCAGGTACTTAGGTTCCTGCCACCCATTTACCAGGCCTCTAAGATCTCAGGTCCTGGCCTTAGTTCTGTCTGTTGCAGGCATTCAGCGAGTGAAGCAATACACAGGAGCTTCTCTTTCTTCCTCGCTCTCAAACAAATGAATAAAAATTTAAAAAAATAGAAAGTGGCTAATATTACTTCTCTAAATTATGGCTAATTCCAATTTTTTTTTTTACAGGTAGAGTGGACAGTGAGAGAGAGAGAGAGAGAGAGAAAGGTCTTACTTTGCCGTTGGTTCACCCTCCAATGACCGCCGCAGCTGGTGCTGCGGCTGGCGCACTGCACTGATCCGATGGCAGGAGCCAGGTACTTCTCCTGGTCTCCCATGGGGTGCAGGGCCCAAGGACTTGGGCCATCCTCCACTGCACTCCCAGGCCACAGCAGAGAGCTGGCCTGGAAGAGGGGCAACCGGGACAGAATCCAGCGCCCCGACCAGGACTAGAACCCGGTGTGCTAGCGCCGCAAGGCGGAGGATTAGCCTAGTGAGCCATGGCGCCGGCCAGCTAATTCCAATTTATCTTAAACTGGGGACTATAAATATGTATACCTTAAAAAAGCAATGCAAATTCCAAGGAATGTAACAGTAGAAAACAAATTTGGCCTAATGGGTAAGATGCCTAAGTCCATATCAGAGTGCCTGGGTTTGAATCCTGGTTCTGGATCCTGAATTCAGCTTCCTGCTAATGCAAAGCCTTGGTGGGGTGGGGGCTGTAGGGGTGATGATCCAAGTAATTGGGTTCTGGCCACCCAAATGGAAGAGCTGAATTGAGTTCCTGGCTCCGGGCCATTGCAGGCAGGAGTAAACCACTGGATGGAGGTGCTCATTCACTCATTCCCTCTCTGTCTCTCAAATAAATAAAAGTTAAAACAAGATGGCAAAGTTACATGAAGAGAAGGGTCAGGTGGTGTGCAGAAAGTACAAAATATCATATGAAATAAAATACAAGCACTCAGATACATAAATTGGAATAATGATGATAGATTTGATAAGGACCAAGATCTATAATTCTACATTCAGAAATTACCCAAGTTATGTCAAGATTCATTGCTTGCATTTTTCTTTGGAAGATGCTTTGAAGAAGCCCCAATGGAAACATGATCCATTCACTTCAGCTACTCTGTGAAGGAAGAATGGTTCCCTTTGCAACACCTATTACTCAGGTATTGAATCAGTTGAATGAATTCCCAAAAAAGTAGACGTTAAATACTTTTTCCACGTATTCTGAAAGCCTCACTGTGGACAATCCATTTAACTTGTACAAATAAGATACTAAAATGCTTTACGCCCATCTGTGATAGAACTATAATGAAATTTTCCTTATCCCTTTCTCTTCCTCTTTCATATATCCTCCCTTTTGTCTGCATCTGTTTTGCCTCTCTTTGTGTTGGGGAAAATCATAATTGCAAAACTGAACTATTAAGGCTTGTTTTAACTCAGTGCCTGGGAAATAAATTAGCCTGTATTCCCACACAGTAATAACATCAGTAATGAGAGCTTCCAGTCATGGTGCAGGAAATTAAAGCAACGATGGCCAAAGCTTTAACAAAGTCACAAGAGAGTACATATTATTGATTCTAAGAAAAGACAGATTTCTACTATCCAGAAAATGACATCTGTTTCAAAAGAAATTACTAAAACCAAAGCAAACAAGTCAAGTCAGTTGAGTCACAGGAAGATTTGCAAATACATATGGAGAAAAAAAATCACTGTCAAAAATAAAAGGAACTGTAAGAGAGCAAAACTGAATGCTTAAGAACAGCATTTGAACTAGTATAAAGTCACAGATAATTCAACCAGTCAACTCAATCTCTGAGTGGGAAAGTGCATCACCATAAAAACGCAAAATCCTAGGCTGGCACTGGGGTATAGTGGGTAAAGTCACTGCCTGTGACCCTGGCATCCATGTGGGCACTGGTTCAAGTCCCAGCTGCTTCACTGCCAATCCAGTTCCCAGATAATGCGCCTGGGAAAGCAGCTGAACATGGCCCAAGTGCTTGGGCCCCTGCATCCATGTGGGAGACCAGGAAGAAGCTCCTAGCTTCAGCCTGGCCTAACTCTGGCCCTGTGGCCATTTGGGGAGTGAATCAGTAGAAGGAAGATCTCTCTCTCTCCTTCTGTGTGTCTCTCTCTCCGTCTTTCTCTGTCACTCTGCGTTTCAAATAAAAGAAAAATCTTAGAAAAAACATAAAATCCTGTGATCCAGGGGAAATGACTGCTAATGGCCCTCTTTTGAAAATATTCTCAAATTTGATGGCGGGGGTGAGTGCATAACATTGTGAACACATGAAATGCAACTGAAGTGCAACTTTATGGGAAAGAATTTCATGGTGTGCAAATGATATCAATAAATAAGTTACTTAAAAATGAAAAATACCTCGCTCAATTGTATGCCTCTGACCTAAAATGCCTTTGAGGTGCCTTCAGGTACTGTTTTTTCCTAATCCTCATCTGTTCTACAGTTGTCACTGGGACCCACAGAGTGAACTCAGATTTTACTACAATTCACAAAGGTTAGATTTAAAAATAATTAGGAGTTACATTTAGACAGATGGCTGCATATAGCCTGTCACTGTACTCAAGGGGAGAAAACCCCAGAAATTGGACGGTTTTCTTTTAATTGCACTATTGGTGCCCTAGCCCAACGACCTATGCAGTTGAAACGATGCTCCCAGTAACTGGTATCCTCTCCTGTCATTGCTCCTTATGCATCCTCACTGCTGGGAAGCAAACTGCTTTCCTGCCAGCATGTTCAGGCTGCTGAGTACTGGTGGGAAGTTAGGAAATTTGGCTTACTAACTTCTGCACAAATTGGTATTATCTAACTCATCTGAGACTTCACTGCTACTTGGAGATCTTTCTACTAATGTCTAATTGGCTCCTGAACACATTTTCCATAGTGCTCATTTCAAAGCTCTTCAATTCTCCAGTCTTCTCCCTGTGACCTCACCTACTCACTCACCAGAAGTTAGTCTCTCCCATTTGATGGAGAAGTTCTATGTCAAAATTTACATTCCCTGTTCCTTCCTTCACATCTCAAAAAATACAGCATTTTAAACTTTTTTTTTTAATTAGGCAGAGTTAGACAGTGAGAGAGAGAGAGAGAGAAAGGTCTTCCTTCCTTTGGTTCACCCCCCCAAATGGCCGCTACAGCCAGCACACTGTGCCAATCCGAAGCCAGGAGCCAGGTGCTTCCTCCTGGTCTTCCATGTAGGTGCAGGGGCCCAAGCACCTGGGCCATCCTCCACTGCCTTCCCGGGCCACAGCAGAGAGCTGGACTGGAAGAGGAGCAACCGGGACTAGAACCCGGCACCCAAAGGGGATGCCGGCGCCACAGGTGGAGGATTAACCAAGTGAGCCACGGCGCTGGCCCCCAAGCATTTTAGTCTTTAGAAAATAAGATCCAAGCTGATTGGAAACACAGCCGATTTGGCTTATCACACTTGTCACTGCCCAGCTTCAGAGGCAAAGGCAATTCATTTATCTGCTCCTCGGTTTTCACATCTTTAAAACTGATGCCATGGAATTGGTAAATTCAAAGGACAATACTAAATCAAGGTTTTCCTAATTTTGTGTGTAGTCTTCTACTTTCTGCCCCCCTAGGACTCATTTCATCCAGCTTCCTTATGTTCAATACAAATCAAATATATTTTCTCTCTGTTCCAGAAATGTGATTCTTCTCACAAAAGACATGCTTAAGATCTCATCTTTCAAAATGATCCCTCATTAGGTTCTGTGTTCGCATCTTCTGATCACATTACTTTTCATGTCATAACGGGCGGCACAACCATGGCGGGAGTTATACCCATTGCCTCTCTTGTGCATTCGTCTGCTGCTGGGAGGTAATACAAAGGCCTTAGCTTCCAAGAAAATCCAACGCCTTTATTTCAACTAGACTTAAGAGGAGGAAAAGCAAAGCAAGCCAGCAATAACTTACACTTTATCTGTTCCATAGCTCCTGTAGTCTACGGCTGCAGACACAGCCACGATGAGAGCGGGCATGCCATAGCCGACCAGGTAAAAGTATTTCCGCCGAGAATGCTCGCTCTCGAAAACCTCCACCAGCATGATGTAGAGCTGCACTCCTTCCAGAAACATCCAGGTGAAGGCAGCCAAAAAGAAGAAGTGTAAGAGTGCAGCAAACACAGCACAGGCAATCTAGGAAGAGGAACAAAGGATCCAGTCAACGACTACCACACAGGCCATCTGTCAACAGCCACGAGACTAAAACAAACATGTGTCAAGACTGCAGCGACAAAACAGGTCCGTGGAAGAATAATCTAGATAAGATTCCTAAAATAGGGAGATGGAAAACTAATCAAATGTAGCTTATCTCGGAAAACTGCATTTAACATTAATAACAGCTGATGGATGACAGCATGGCGTTAGAGTAAAGAAAAAAAACTTCAGAAAAAAAACCCTAGTAAGAGCCTGTGGGTAATGATTACTGAGGGTAGTCTAAGGATGTTTAAATAGATCTTGGGAATTTTTCTCTTGGCCATGGTAATGTGTGTACTAACATCTTAAGTTCTTTAATAATACATGAGAGAGAAACATTAAAGCCAGGGGGAATAAAAGCTCTTAAAATTAAATAATATCATTAATTGCAGTCTTCTATGGTGAGAGTATTAATTATTAGTAACTAATTATTTCTTCCCTGCCTTGTTTCAGAAAGATTTAAGGTCATATTGGAAAGTTTATGATGATCAGAAGCAAACATGGATCTACTATTCCAGAAGTGCTTTATTTCTCTGAATTTTTTTTGGTCACTGTCCTGAATTTCGGTTTACGCAAGCTTGGTCAAAACAGACATTCGGTATTTATTTCTGAATACTCTCTAATCATTGCAAGTTTCAGCTGAGCCTCTATTAATTTCCTGTTGTCGGTTCCTGAAACACTCCTTGGGATTCTTTGTTTTTTTCAAGACGTTTTGACTAAAGTCTACAGCTTTTACTAGAAAAGCTCAATAAACGTACAGAAATGATAAGAGTAGTATGAATCTCTGATGTGTATGAGCCCTAAGAAATGAGGCAAGGGGTAGGTCAGTTTAGTGGGTTACAGTGATGGCCATGAGAGAGACAGGAGGACATACAGTGCCTGAGAGGCTGGAAAGAAATCAGGTCCTAATCAACACTTATATGAGGCCTGTGGGAGAGGGCACCTAACTAGCACCACAAGTGAAGAGGGGTTTGAGATCTATTCTACGCACGTTTTTCATATCAATCATTATTCCATATGTTCCTCGTCAGACATTGGTTTTGTGCAGTATGCAATGTTTGGTGGAGTTCATCTTAGCATACGTAACACCAGGAAATAAAAATAAGAATACAGTTTCTAAATGAAAAGAAACTACACAGCATCTGAATTGCAGGTTAACAAGAGAATAAAATAGTATCTTTTTGGAAAACAACATAATTTTCCATTTATTGCTTGCTAGAGTCAGAACTTCAACTATTAATTTTGGTTATCATAGGCTTTACTTTTTGGGGAAAAGAAACATGTACTTTGATTGCTTATTCATACGTATGCATTTGTGGGGAAAGCTGTCACATTAGTATATAATAACCAATTAAAATATAATCATCATAATTGTATCTTTTGCAGCCATTAACCATGAGTGTATAATTACAAACATGAATCCAACTGCATTTTTATTATAAAGCACTCCATACATATGGACACATACCAGAAAACAGTATGGAGTAAATGAATGGTTTATTAAGCTCTGAGTTATTTGGGGAAAAAATGGAAATTTTTGTTTCTTTTGAAGTTTTAGTCATGACAGCAAACTTGCACAATGCACATAAATCTTAAGTAAACACAAAGGACCTCATAAAAATTATAAGTGGGCATAAAATCTGTGCAATATATTAGTTATGTCTCCTATTCACATAAGGGTACTTCTAGAAGTTCAAGGAAAACGGAATAAGAAAGTCAGTTTATTTTGATGCACAAAATTTTAAATTCATAGTTTTTCCATAATATACATTTTCCATGAACATTCATGGAACTCCTTGTATACATGGATTTCAAAATGTTTTTGCACCAAAATAAATTTATCTTTTAATTGCATTCTCTACAAACTTATTTGAAGACTTATTTTCTGCTTGGTTTTACCAACAATAGTTGGATAATATTGTTCCTGTTTTTTCCTTCTTTTTCTTCCCCTTTCTCTCTTCCTCTCACCCTTGATAGGACTAAATGTAAGCATTAGTGAAGAGTGAGGCTGGAACTCAAAGGGGTGGACAGAAACCAAGCAAATATAAAAGTATCAAACTTTGGTAGAGTTTATATATATAGTAAAAATGACCTACAGATTCTACTGTTCTCCAAAATAGGTCATTTAGAAAACCTTATTCCATACATTCATATTTTAAGATAATATCAACTGTTTATAAAGGTAAGGTATAAAACTAAAAGAAACTACTACTATCTATTAAAAAAGATTCCTTCATTTCATAAATGATATTACTAAACTTTCCCCAATATTTAGCTCTATGGTTTAAAAGAATGAGGGGAAAAAACAGTGAAAATATGCAATTCTTCCAAGGGACAAGTTTATGAAACAATTTCTAAAGAAATGTCCATCACTTTCATTGCTGGTGGGAATGGAAGATAGTTCACTACCATGCAGTCCAGCAATCACACTCGTTGGTATTTACCAAAGGATAAAAACTTGTATCTGCACAAAACTCTGCATACATGTTTATAGCAGCTTTGTTTATAAGCACCAAAGCTTGGATGCAAGAAAGATGTCCTTTAGTAGATGAATGGAGAAATAAACTATGTTGCATCAGACAGTGGAATATTATTCAATGCTAAAAAAATGAATCATCAGGTCGCAAAATGATGTAGAGGAAACAAACGCATACTACTAAGTGGGGAAAAAAGGCACCTCATAGACAATAAAAAAAAAAAAAAAAAAAAAAAAAAAAAAAAAAAAAACAACCAGTGGCCATGGGATTGGAGGATTCCCAGGGCCGTGAAAATACTCTGTGTGATAAGAACAGATAAATGCCATTACACATTTGTCCACACTCACAAAATATACAACACTAAGAGTGAACTCTAATGTATGAAGTTTGGTGGATAATGACAGTCTGCACAGGTTTGCCAACTGTCACAAATATATCACTCCAATGGGGGGTGTTGACAATGTTGACAATGGAGGAGGTATGCATATGTAGCGGCAAAGGTTATATGGGACATCTCTGTATTTTTTTGCTCAAGTTGTGGGTTAATCAAAGACGTCTCTAAAATAGAAATCTATTAAAAAAAGAAATGTATACTTCATGTATAACATTCATTGCTTCTATATGACAATAGGACATAGGACATAGAAAGCGTAGTCAGATCTGAAAAACTGTATCATAGACAACTAGAAGTAAGGATGCTCGCAAACACAAGTACTCCAGCACCGGAAGTGGCGGGCCTCTGCAAGTGGAGAAACTCTTTACTAGTATAAATGTAGACGGCTTACTGGTTGGTCAGTCCGGTTAATTCCAATCAGGAAGAGCAGCTCTGCTACAAAGAGGCTAATGCAGAGGTTCTTGTGGATGGTGTTACGGTCACTCTGGAGCCCGCGGAAAAAGCAAAATGTGAAGATGCAAATCAGGAGACAAACAAGGGACAGCAAAATTCCAACCCACGTGATCACATCCAGAAGAAGGTCATGAACTGCATCACTGTGCTGCAAACAACAGAAAAACCGTAAGTTGCAATCACGCCTAAGAAATTGCAAAGTCTCCTAAGGGCCTAGATTCTGGAAACGTGACTTTAATAGAGTACCAAACATCCTCCACATCCACATGAATAAAATAAATTACTAGTGTTTAACCTGCTCTCTGATGCATGAGTCACTGCAAATTCAGGGATGTCAATATGTTGCATATAAATACTGAGGCAGGTCAACTTAATTCTGGTCAAATATTTCAAGGAAAATTGTTTTTTTTTTAAACTATACCACTTTTTTAGACTAATTTTCATACAACTCCTGGTGAAGAATATTCTATTTAAAAATTAAGCTATACACTAGGAAGTGCTGTCTCAATTGATTTTTGAATCACCTAGGGATTCTAAAAATAAAAAAGCAAGGCTTTGTGCTATAAATCCTTTATCAGAATTTCCAAGGCTGAGTTCATAAAAGGACGTATTTTTATAAAGGTTCCCACTTAAGTCTACAGAATAGCCACATATGTGTACCATTTACTTAGTGGGAAGATCTAAAAGAATGAGGAAATTCACTGGATTTATATTCATATTGAATGGCTTAAGGACATCAGGAAGTCTGATCCTCGAAGGGTTTTTAATGAATAGAGCCTGCTACACATAGATAGAAAATAAGTATTCAGAACTGCTCTGTCCAATATCAAAACAAAACAGATAGCAGACCTAAGAAACAAGAAAAAGTTCATAAAAATACTTCATGAAACTGCATTTTTTTTTTTTTTGGTTCTGTTAAAATAGGCCTGTGAGCTCCATACTTGCCATGTTCCATGGTCTACCCACTATTTCCTTTCTGTTCTTGTTCTAAGAATCAAATCTCTGTTTCTATCCTATGGTAGTTTGCCTTCACCCAAAACAACTTCTCTGAGGCTGTAAGTGTACCAAGATGTCAGAGCAGAGTTGAGAATTTGCCTGCGACTGTCACTTCCTCTAAGTAATCTTTCATCAGGAGAATTCATAAACAAATGTAGATTAATTTATTCAATGATATTTATAGAAAATAATGGAAAATCAGTGTACTAGATTTATATTATATAAAAATGGACACTTCACAAAAAAATCTTATTGTTTGAAAAGGCAAGCAACATAAAGATCTACAGAGTATGATAACACTTGTGGGAAATTCTAAACCACACAAATCAATGACTGATTTTTATAGATAAATACACACAAGTAGTAAAAGTATAGTATGTGCATGGACAAATTTTCAGTGGACAATAAACAGCTGTATTTCTAACTGATACCTTTCCAATTATATAGTTCATGTATATTGGTTTTAGCTTTAGGGTATAAGTGACCACACTTTTGTTGTTTTCAAACAGATTGATATTCAGGTTTCCTATTTTAATTTTTTTTCAAACTTCACACTCTCAAAGATTACTCTGAAAGTGGGTGCTCTTAGGAGAGAGTTACCATGCCGTACCCTGAACCAAAACACTTCTCCTGCTTCCAGATACGACTTCATGGTGGTTACTTGATGAAGACCTGCACTAGGACACGATCAATGGGATCATTTCGGTGGATTCCTGCATATCTCTCGGTGTATCCCTCAGACGGAGCTCCAATCATGAAAGCAAACCACATGAAATTTGGTTTTAACTGCTCTGCTCTCCCGGGGATATCACTAGCACAGTGTTGGGTCTCTGACAGCTCAAATTGCTTTTTCTATTTGAGAGTGCAAAGTGGTTAGTGCTACCTGATTCCTTCGACAGAGAGCTATTTGCTTCCTTCTCTGACTCTAGAGAAAGATGCTGTGAGTGAGTACCCAGTGCCAATGCTCAGCTCAGCAGTCTGCATAATGGGAAAAACGGTAGCTATAATACCTTCTCAAATGTATCCTAAAGATGCAAAACATTTTTTAAACAGTAGAGAGAAGGAACTAAAGAACTCCTGCCTTTGCCTGGGTAGCTGCATTATTAGAAATGTTTTTACTTTACTCAGTGCCTTAGTAGGCGCTTCAAAAACCCCATACAGAGTTATTGAGAAAAGAATACCAGATTTAAAATGCCAGTAGCAAAAGTACATGACTCTCAAATACAGAACAAGCAAATCCAGTGGTTAGTTCACCTTTCAGGTACAATTGTTTAGGTTGAAAAATATCAACACCAACTGTGGCCATGATAAAAGGATGGAAGCACCTAAATCTTACCAGCAAGATGAATGAAAAAGAACAATGAACATGAAATGCTAACAAAGATGTAAGTTTAAAGGACCTTATTTATAGTATTCTATAACAGAACGTCAGGAAGCCAATGCATGAAAACAAAACAAAACAAAACAAAACCTCCCTTCAAATAGTTGGCCAACTCAGTAAAACTCCCAGATACAGTTGTAACAATGTAAATATTAGTCCTGTATCCGAGCTTCCTTGTTAATGAACACCATTTAGCTCAACACCTATAACACAAGCTGTAAACCACTATGTATTGAGAACACAAATCATAACCATCTTACTATATCCCACCTCCTACTACCATGCTTAATATATTAAAATGCCTAGTAAATATTTGGTTTTAATGATAATATTCCCGTTCTTCTTAGATCAAATACCTGAGAGCTGAAAAGTTTTAAGTCTGTATAGCTTTATCATCCATCCAATCTCTATTTGTATGTTTTATGATGTATCAAATATTACATGTTCAAACCCGAGTTCTTAATATTACCCTGTGCTATTCTCTTCCCCCAACAGACTTTCCTCTCTCTTTTCCCGATCTCAGTAAATAAAGACTCCATTCTTTGAAATGTTCTGGTAAAAAATTCAGAGGTCCTATTAATTCCTTTATTTCCTTCAGACAATCCATTTAATCTGTCAGGGACTTCTATGGATCTATCTTAAATCTGATGACTTCTTATTACCCTAACTGTTCCAATTTAATTGGAACCACCTGATTTTTTAGGAATAGCTTCCCAATGGATCTCTTAACTTTGACTCCAATTCCCCTTCCCTGGGTATTTGGTAGAGCAGAGCAATTCTTTTTAAATACATGTCTGGTCACATCACTCCTTTGGCCAAAGCCTCCACCTAAATAAAAATGTAAGACCCACAGCCCTTACAATGGCCCACGCAGCCCCATCAGATCCACACCCATGACACAGTTTTCCATTCTCTTCATCAGTCATTCCACTTTAACTTGGTTGATTCTGCTTTCTGAAAACATCAGGGACGTCCAGCCCCAGAGTTTTTGCATTTGAGGTCCCCTTGGCCTGGTCTGCTCTAACAAAAAGCAGCTGTAGGTTTTGTCATTCTTCTTTAGTCCTTCCTTCAAATGTCTCCTTGGCACAGAGGGTTCTTCTGAGTAACCACACCTGAAATTACCGTAAACACCTTTTTTCTCCATCTTGACTGTATGGCTTTAACTGTATTTTTTTCCCATGGGACTAATACAAACTACATATTTCATCCCATTAGAAAGTAAACTCCAAGAATTTAAATTGTTTTCATTTATTCTCATCACAAATACCCAACCCCTGAAAAAAAATATTCATACAGTAGAATTGATGTACAATAAATATAATAATTAACTCTCTTCTACAGTTGGTTTAGATTACAAGCAAGTTGTACCATACTGCCTTTTGCTCAAACATGAAAACTCTCTGGTTCTTAAATCATTTGGCCTAAATTTATTTTACTAAAAGATGAAAAAAATTACAAGTGGAGAATAAGAAGGCTTTCATACCCTAAGATATACTGAAATGTCAAAATGTCAATTATGAAAATGGAGTCAAACATACAGAATAAATAAGAAGACTTTCAAGTAATTTCTGGAGTCTACAAGCTTGAATTTAACCTTGTGACTACAATTTGGTAATTGTGACCTTGAACAAACTAGAGAGGCTCCTGAACTTACAATGGGGTTAGGCGAATACGCACTGAATCCAGCTCGCCTACCCAACATCATAGCTCAGCGACACAGCACACTGGACCAGGCCAAAGCAAAGGACTCCTGCTGGGTCTGCCATGTGTGTGGACTGGAAGTAAATCAACAGGGACTTGCACTAGCACTGGTATGGGATGCCAGTGTCTCAGGGGCAGCTTCAGCCAGTGTGCCACCACACCAGCTCATCTATTTCTTTTTCTAACCTGAGTACGTTGTTTTTTTTTTTTTTTCATGTCTCACAACAATGTTCATTTAATCATTTAAATAATCCAACATATGTATGAATGATACAGGGTAGATCAGAAAGATAAAAATAATAAATGTTATTTTAATTATACGTACCAAACATTATCCAACCAGTTAACCAATGGCCTAATTTCAATTTATCATTTCCATTTTAGTTTATATTATCAATAATATTTGAGTTATTGATAAATTAAGGTCACAAAGTGCCCATAGCATCTGAAGGAGGCAGATTTTAATTTTAGGATATAAATTCTAATTTTAGTACTATACAATTGTGTTTGACTTTTAAATAATAACAACAGGAAGATTGAACATTTCATCTAAATATTCTTCATTAATTAAATTATAACAAGGAAGCCAATCGAATTGCCAAGATTTACATTAAAACGTTTCCCAGGGTATGTACAAAAGACTGGTATAATTTATGGCAAAGACTGTTTGGAAAACTTACAAAAAAATCAAAGGTTTCAAAGATATTAGTTTCTTCAGAGAAGATGAAGAGACATGAGAGTAAAACCTCAGAAGGGAATGACAGAATGAATCACCAGAAAACGGTTTCAGGAAAGTCCATGATTCTAACCTCTGTAAAACGAATTTTTATCAAAGCAGTATTTGTTTTTCAGCCTTCTATGAAGTCTCTGTTCATGTGGGAAATGCCAAATGTTTTCTAAGAACAGTTTCTGATTTTCCTTTTATTTTCATTTGACCGAACCTGCCTTGTCACGATGGATAGTTCAGGAAGTACTCAAATACCACAGAAGAGTGAATGATGGGGAGAAGGGCTGGTTTAAACAATAATGTCTTGAGAAATCTACTCTGTCGATGTAAAATATCAATGATACCAATATGACTATTTGACACAACTAAAGCTCAGTTCATGGACTAGGGAAATGTGACTTTTGGTTTATGATGTACAAAAGAACAACCTGACCACATTAATACATTTTATGGAAATCTTGAAATTTCAATTTTATTGCTAAAAGAGCAAAGAGGATAGATTTAAGCATACTCATTTTAACTGCATAAATTTTGCCAGATGAGACATAAAACCATAGGAATTCATTTTGAACCCCTCTAGATCATTTTTCCTTTTAAAAAAAAGCAATTTTAGAGAGTTGCACATTCCAGACACTGCTTGAACAACCACCCTTTAATAATTATTAACTGCAGGCCAGTAATTATCAAGAACCTATTTCACTTTCTGCCTAATAATATATTATTTTAATGTTGAGTTGGATTTGTTAAAGTATAATAATATGATTTTTAAATTGCCTGTTAAGCTTATCTTGTTGTGAAATATCTGTAATGGAACTAATACAAATTTCTTTTTTAATTCAAATACATAAGCACTCACTTTACTATCAGTATATCACATAAGCATAAAACATCAGCTTAAATTGTGAATCTCACTGCAGGCAGTAGATCAGAAAGCCGATTTGCTGATAAATGTGGCATAAACTCTTGGAAAGAAGTTCCTGGCATTTCTCTAACTTTGTGAACCAGGTCACCAGACTCAAGGGTCACCCCATAAGCTCTTGGGAAAGCAGTTTGCTCAATGGTCTCAAGAATTGGGATTTTCTTTATAGAGCAGCAAGATGAAAGAGTATAGTGACTCAGTAAGGAGGACCACATGATTGTAGTTCTTTTTTTTTATAGTAAATTAACCAAAAGAACATACCAGCAATTTTCACATTTGTAGCAAATGAAAATCAACTTAAGTATTTTTCAGGCTTTCATTGCAAAAATATAAACACTATCAAGTAACAGCATACAAATAATCTTTGGAATCAGTAAAACTTGCTCAACAAATCTCTCTTATTTCAGAATCATAATGTGGCTCACTCTAAGCTATTTGAGATTTTCTTTTCTGAATTACAAAATATTTTCACCATATTTAGTGAATTATATTCAATTACCAGAATGAAGGGAAGCGGGAAGGAAATAGTGGAAAATGTGAGAACTAGGTACCTTAAAATAGCTAAGAGTTAACTCAGATACAGGTATGAAAATGGTTTATTACATTTGACTACACAGAAAGCAATCGGTGATCAACTAGATATTTTTAAAGGAAAATGAAATAACCCAAATAGTAGGAAACAGAAGGATTTTAGGAGTATCTAAAGTGGGGTGAAAGTAGAAAATGAAGCCAGACAGAAAACTTCATTTCTGCTACCCACCTCTCCTACTGACTATTCCCTTCCCCAGTGTTAATGTTGGGTAACCATGATTTGTACTTCCTAATACTGGATCATCCACTGTTGCACTGATCTGGGTAATGTGACATCACTGTGAAGTTTAAGTTGGTTGTGTTCCTGAGCTCCTCTTTGATGTTGCCTGTGGATTACTTGTATTTTATATCAAGATCATACTACTTTAATTTTCATACTGTGACCACTTTTCTACTAGTTCACCTATCAAAGCAAGCATGACAATGCTGAAAAAGAAGGCTACTCTACTGTGTTCCTTTAAAAACAAATGGAAGTAGGCACAAAACTAGATCAGAAAAAGAAACAAAACGGAGCATACTGCACACTATGCAGAAATGAATCTATGACAAGGCATGGGAGATAATTAAGAATGCTCCCATGGAGACTGAATCACACAGGTAAGTCTCTGTAAGTCAATCAAAACTTTATCTTCTGCCCTAAAGACACCAAAGCTCTGTTGGAAATAGTGGGACTTGAATTAGCTTGGATATAGCAAACAATAAATATGCATTATGTCTCATTTCCTTTACTCCATGCACATTTCCCGACTGACAGCTTGCAACTAAGTGACCTGAGATTAAACAAAATGGGAAATTTTGATAGCCAGTGTGTCACTCCCTTATAGTGTAGATCTGATTTTGTCAAATCCCACAGATCATCAATTTCCACAGTGTAAAAGTGATAAGTTGAGTCATGGCAACTCAACAAAGTTTACTGTGGCTTTCAGGTACTTAGATTTGCAAAATAAGAGTTTTGAATCAACATCAAGAATCCTTTAAAGATCATGATGAAACTTCAGAAGAGGTAGACTTAGCATCTTGTTCAGATATGGACATTAGTCACCTATCTGCATATTTGACGGTATAAATGTAAATTCTGAAAAATTCCATTCAGCCTAAAATGTTCTTTTTTTAACTTTTATTTAATGAATATAAATTTCCAAAGTACAGCTTACAGATTACAATGTCTCACACCCCATAACTTCCCTCCCACCCGCAACCCTCCCCTTTCCTGCTCCCTCTCCCCTTCCATTCAAATGAAGATTCATTTTCAATTCTCTTTATATACAGAAGATCAGTTTAGCATATATTAAGTAAAGATTTCAACAGTTTGCACCCACATAGAAACACAAAGTGAAAAATACTGTTTGAGTACTAGTTATAGCATTAAATCACATGTACAGCACATTAAGCACAGAGATCCTAAATGAGGAGTAAGTGCACAGTGACTCCTGTTGTTGACTTAGCAAATTGACACTCTTGTTTATGGCATCAGTAATCACCCTAGGCTCTTGTCATGAGTTGCCAAGGCTATGGAAGCCTTTGAGTTCACCAACTCTGATCATATTTAGACAAGGTCGTACTCAAAGTGGAAATTCTCTCCTCCCTTCAGGGAAAGGTACCTCCTTCTTTGATGATCTGTTCTTGCCATTCGGATCTCACTCACAGAGATCTTTCATTTAGGGTCTTTTTTTTTTTTTTTTTTTTTTTTTTTTTTGCCTGAGTGTCTTGGCTTTCCACGCCATATCATCAGGGATATTGGTCTATAATTCTCTTTATCTGATGCATCTTTTCCCAGCAAAGAAATTAAGGTGATGCTGGCTTCATAGAAAGAATTTGGGAGGATTCCCTCTTTTTCGATTGTTCTGAATAGTTTTAGAAGAACTGGAGTTAGTTCTTCTTTAAATGTCTGGTATAATTCAGCAGTGAATCCATCTGGTCCTGGGCTTTTCTTTGTTGGGAGGGCCTTTTTTACTATTACAATTTCTGTCTCATTTATGGGTCTGTTTAGGTTTTCGATGTCTTCCTGGTTCAATTTAGGTAGGTTGCATGTCTCCAGGAATCTATCCATTTCTGATAGGTTTCCCTGTTTGCTGGCATACAAGTCCTTGTAGTAATTTCTGATGATTCTTTTTATTTCTGTGGTGTCTGTTGTTAGATTTCCTTTTTCATCTCTGATTTTATTGACTTGGGTCTTTTCTCTTCTTTTTTTAGTTAGTTGGGCCAATGGGGTGTCAATTTTGTTTATTTTTTCAAAAAACCAGCTCCTCGTTTGGCTGATTTTTTGTAATGTTTTCTTGGATTCAATCCTGTTGATTTCTTCTCTGATTTTAATTATTTCTCTTCTCCTTCTAGATTTGGGTCTGGTTTGCTTCAGATTTTCTAGATCCTTGAGATGAACTGAAAGCTCATCTATTTGGTGCCTTTCCAATTTCTTGATGTAGGCACCTATTGATATAAACTTTCCTCTTAACACTACTTTTGCTGTATCCCATAAGTTTTGGTATGTTGTGCTGTTATCCTCATTTACTTCCAGAAAGTTTTTGATTTCTCGTTTAATTTCTTCTATGACCCATTGTTCATTCAGGAGCATGTTGTTCAATCTCCATGTGTTTGCATATGCTCCAGTGATTCCTGAGTTGCTAATTTCCAACTTCATTCCTTTATGGTCTGAGAAGCTGCATGGTATGATTCTAATTCTTTTGAATTTGCTGAGACTTGCTTTATGGCCTAGTATGTGGTCAATCCTAGAGAAAGTTCCATGTACTGCTGAGAAGAATGTAAATGCTTTATGTGTAGGATGAAAAGTTCTGTAGATATCTTTTAAATCCATTTGGGCTATAGTGTCGATTAAATCTACTGTATCCTTGTTGATCTTCTGTCCTGTTGATCTGTCTATTTCTGAGAGTGGAGTATTGAAGTCCCCCAGTACTATTGTATTGGGGTCTAAGTCTCCCTTTAAGTCCCTTAACAAATCTTTTAAATACACCGGTGCCCTGTAATTAGGTGCATATACATTGATAATCGTTATATCTTCCTGTTGAATTGATCCCTTAATCATTATATAGTGCCCCTCTTTGTCTCTCCTAACAGTTTTTGTGGTAAAATTTATGTTGTCCAATATTAAGATGGCTACACCAGCTCTTTTTTCATTTCTGTTGGCATGGTATATCTTTTTCCAGCCTTTCACTTTCAGTCTGTATGGATCTTTGTTGGAAAGATGTGTTTCTTGTAAGCAGGAAATAGATGGGTTTTGTTCCTTAACCCAATCAGCCAATCGGTGTCTTTTAACTGGACAGTTCCGGCCATTAACATTCAATGTGACTAATGATAAGTAGTAACTTTGCCCTGCCATTTGCCAAAGGTATTTTCTAATATATGTTTTGAACTTCCTGTGATCTTTTGCTGTGAGGTTTCCTTCATTTACCTTCTTTCATATTGATGACCGTTTTTCTGTGTTTCTGTGTGTAACACATCTCTAAGCATCTTTTGCAGGGCTGGACGAGTGGCGACAAATTCTTTCAATTTCTGTTTGCTGTGAAAGGTCTTTATTTTACCTTCATTCACAAATGAGAGCTTTGCAGGATATAATATTCTCGGCTGGCAGTTTTTCTTAGTACCTGGGCTATATCTCGCCATTCCCTCCTAGCTTGTAGGGTTTCTGATGAGAAGTCAGCTGTGAGTCTGATTGGAGATCCTCTGAGAGTAATCTGATGTCTTTCTCTTGCACATTTGAGGATCTTTTCTTTATGTTTCACTGTGGTGAGTTTAATTACAACGTGTCGTGGTGAGGATCTCTTTTGGTCATGTTTATTAGGGGTTCTATGAGCTTCCTGTACTAGGATGTCTCTGTTCTCCAAATCTGGGAAATTTTCTGCTTAGTATCTCACTAAAAAGGCATTCTAATCCTTTCTCCCTCTCCATGCCTTCAGGAAGTCCTAAAACCTAAATGCTGGTTTTTTTAATAGTATCCTGAAGATTCCCGACAACATGTTTTAGATTTCTAATTTCCTCTTCTTTTCTTTGTTTTGACTGTATATTTTCCTGTTCTCTGTCTTCCAAGTCTGATATTCTCTCTTCTGCTTCACCCATTCTGTTTTTAAGGCTCTCTAATGTGTTTGCCATTTGATCTATTGAATTCTTCATTTCATTATGATTTCTCGTCACTATCACAGTTTCATGTTCTACTAGTTGTTTCATTTCATTTTATTCCTCCTTAATATTTCATTTTCACAAGAGAGATTTTCTATCTTGTCCATTAAGGATTTCTGTAGTTCAAGAATTTGTTTTTGAGAACTTCTTGATGTTCTTATCCATTTTTTGAGATCCACTTCTTGCATTTCTTCTATCTCATCATCTTCATAATCTTGAATTGGGATGTCTATTTCATTTGGTGGTGTCATAGTGTCTTCCTTGTTCTTGTTACCTTGGTTTCCACATTTGTTGTTTGGCATATTGGAGATATTCTTCGGTTTCTTCGGTGTGGGTGTGGTGTTTTTTCTCGTTATACTGTGACTCTAGATTAAGTGGACTGTCTGCTTTTGACGGATCCTTAGAGGCTGTGATGGGTGTGGCCAGAGAGCTCTGTTTGGTTCTTCAGGGTTAAGGGTGTGCCAAAGGTGACTCACCCAGATTGTTCTCTTGCTCACTCGTTTTTTTGTTTGTTTGTTTGTTTTTGACTCAATTGGGAAGTAATTCCACACAGCTGAGTGGAATTGAGGGTAGTTGATGTATGAAATCTGGACCTTGTGGGTATAATATTCGTCTGCTCTACCCTAAGGACCACACAAAGAGTTTATGCAGCCCTCATTGTGGTCTCAAATTTCTCCACAGTCTCTCACCAGGTTGCCCAGGTTACCGAGTTTGTGTACTCAGTGAGTTCTCTCGTCCCCCCTCAGATTTTCACAGTCTCAGTTCGTTAGCTCCACACTTTCACTAGATCTTAACCTCCTGTTATTTCTCCCCACCAGAGTCAGGTTTTTCTGCTTGGCTAATGGTGGGCGCCACTTTATATACGTAAAATGGCGCCTGCTCTTTGTCTTGCTTGGCTTTGTAAGGTGAGTGGAGAGGCTAATGTCTGTGCCGGTTCCCCTTATTTATTCATTTTTTTCTCTCCTCCAGTCAGCCTGGTGAACTTTCCCCAGTGGGGCTTCAGGCCTCATTCCCTCTAGGCTCTTTCTGCCTTTCCCTGCCAATGTCTCAGGTTACCTCGGTTTTTGTCTCACCTCCCCTTCCAGAGCTGGTGCGCAGACTCTGCGGCTTGGCTTCTGCGGTGGCTCAGCTCCCGTGGCTGGGGTTCCACGAGGTGGGCGACCTTGCTCTCCCTGTAGGTCCTCCGTGTCACATCCACTAGATCCAGAAGAGTTTCCTCTGCAATTTTTTCCTGAGCCTTTTCCTGAGGCTACAGGAACTCCACTTTTATTAAACTATCTTTTCCCAGACTATTGGTGTGCGCCCTCACTATTCCACCATCTTGGCTCTGCCCCCTAAAATGTTCTTAGGAAACAAATGGTTCTTTCTACCTAAATAGCCTGCCCCCTTTACATAATAATGGTAAAAAGGGATGGGATTTGCTTATCTGTGATACTGAGGTTTGCAATGCAATTTTTGGTGATTGTTCAGTTTCTACAAAGTGGGAAGAAGCATTTTGTGACCTTTTGGACTTTCTAGAAATGGAAAGAGTTGGAAAGGGAAACTCTCCTGTTTTCACTCTGATGAAGAATGGATTGAATTTTTAGCAGAACAGGGGCCTATCATATAGTAACCCTGGGGACAATTATCCTATATACTTATAGAAAATAAACTTGAGGTACTATTAAGTGGAAAAAATACATCTTGAAAAGTCCCATAGATTAGGTTTTTAAATAAGTAATCAACTATAGGGAACTTTTATTTAAAATATTTATTTTATTTATTTGAAAGAGACAGAGACACACACAGACAGATGTGAGACAGCTCTAAACTGTTAGTTCACACCCTAATGCTGGCAACAGACTGGGCTACACCAGGCTAAAGCCAGGAGCTAGGAACACAATCCAGGGCTCCTACGTGAGAAGCAGAGACCCAACTACTTCAGCTATGACAGCTGCCACCTGTGGTGTATATTAGCAGGAAGCTGGAATCCAGAGCAGAGCAGGGACTCAAACCCAGGCATTCCAATACAGGATGCCAGCATCCCAATTGACATTTAAACCACTAAGTCAAATGCCCACCTGGAAATTTTTAAGTAGTAATGTTCACATTGTAATGATGCACACAGTAAACTGTTAGTCCCTTGAATTATATATAACAAGACAAAGTGATTTCGTTCAGCCATATTTTTGCTCAAATGCCTTCAAAATCTTATTTAAATACAAGTTGTTCTTATTGCCTATCTTAGAAAGCTATATAAATAACTATTCTGGAAAATCTAACCTAATTCCTCAAGAGTCTAGTAGTTCTCTTGCTTTATTACTTTACTTACCAGATAGAGTGAAATAAAATAGGCCAAGAAAACAGAAGAACATTCAGTGAACTGTCTCCATATTAAATAAAGTAAAATGTGTGAGCCAGAACAAAGAGTACATTTTTATAAAAAAATATGATACAATTCTGCCACAAATCTATTGTTTGATAATTGCATTGTGGAAAGAAGAGTCTAAAACCAAAACAAAGCATAGCCTGGTATATAAGAATCATTATTTTTTATTAGAAACTCAAGTATTTGGGCTTTGAGAATTAAGTGCCTCCAAACTCAAGAGGAGAGCTAAATAGCGAAATACTAAATCATATTTCCAGACAATTTTGTAATTTGAAATTTTAATATAATTTGATTTTTATATATTTTGTTATTCAATCCCTGAATACTCCTCAAATGAGATAATCTATGTAAACATTAAAGGAATGTCTGCATCATGACTTGTAGCACTCTGGGCCCATCTAAGAGTTAATGGGCTTCACAAATATCCACCTTTTGGACTCCAAATACTTAATTACTTCTTTCATATAAAATTTTCTCACCGTTACTGAGGATGTAGCCCCTAGTTGCTATTTTTTACCCATATTTATTCACTGAAGATGATAACCTAAAAATTATGCCAGGATTCCTACTGTATATGAGAAGATCACGAATCTCTTTCTGTTTAAAACTTCTGCTACAATCTGGGGAAAAGAGCAAAACAATCGAAGGAAGAAGTTATCAATATAAAATGATGTGAAATTTACTGAAAAAAATTCATACTGCAAACTAAAACACACACACACACACATACACACACACACAAAAGAAGTTAGCCTTGTTTCATGCTACTATAACCCTGTCACTCACTTTGCTTAAACAAAGTGTCCCAGGAAGTTGTGCGGGGCACCTTCCTTAAACTGTCAGGGTCTAGTTAAACTCTTTCCTATGGATTTCCACAGTATCCTGTACTCCTGCCATAATACACTTCCCACAAAACACTGATTTTGCTGATTACGCATCTGTTTTTTCTAAACAGACTGTAAGATTTGCCTGTCACAAAGACACTACCCAACAACTGGAGGAACAAATCAAGGATGGACTAAGTACATCACAAATAAGGAATTTAAGATGACTAAAACAAAGCTTCCAGGCATGTTTTCACAAACTCCTTCTAATTACAAAAAGCTCCTTGCTTCCTAACTATGCAACGTTAGCCAAGTGCCCAAAGTTTGTTAACACCAGTAAGGGGCTTCCTAAGTCAATGCAAAGGTTGCTGTACCTATGGCTTGGGATTCTTAACAGAAATGTTTAACCATAATCTAATCATAAGGGAAAAATCAAAAAGATCATGATGGTAGAACATTCTATATGAGAAATGATGGGTTGGACTCCACCAGATGTCACATTCATGAAAGACAAATCTGGCAGGGAAATTTCAAAGAGGACCTCAGAGACCATGGCAACGAAAGGCCATGCATGATCCTTGACTGATGCCTGTTGGAAAATAGTCCCTGACTGTATCAGGACAGCTGGGAGAGTTTGCATGTGGATCATGGAGTTGGTCCTCCATATCTATATGTTCCATAACTCTCCATTCAATCAGCCTTGGATGGAAATTATTCAGAAAGAAAATTACATCTGCCCTAAACATGTGCAGACTTTTCCCTTGTCTTTATTCTCTTAAATAAAACAACAGATATTTCCATGGCTTTATATTACCTTAGGTATTATGAGTAATCTAGAGAGGATTTAATGTATATGAGAGGGTATGTGTAGGCTATATGCAAATTCTATGCCATTTTGTGCAAAAGACTGGGAACACCTGTGGATTTTGGTAAGTGCAAGGGGTCCTAGAACCAATCAAAAAGGATATAATGGGATGACTGTAAAAACAGTATTGTATCAATGAAACATATCTTATGTGTATTAGTGGTAGAGATGGAATGTTTTTAATGCATATTTTGTAGAGAATTTAGGAAATAAACATTATAACGTCAGTAGTTTAAAAAATCAACAAACACATATACACATACAAAGAAAAGTGACAGTAAAATGTGCACATTAATTCAAATGCTGAATTCAGAGAAAAGGTATGTAAATGTTTATTGTACCACTCAACTTTTCTATGAATGTTATGCAAAAGAACAGATAAAAAAGAACTAAAATAATTTCTTATAGTCTGTTTTTCTCCAAGTCTGCAATTTTCAGCTAATGTCTTTCCAGGACTAACCTGGTATGGCTCCTCCCTCCTTACCTTAAGATCTGCCATGAGCTGGGTGCCTTTTGTCCTCCTCAAGCACTTGCACAGAGGTTCTCCTTTCTCTAAATAGTTTACTATTGCTTTCTTCTTCTTCTTTTTTGTGGTGTTTATTTTTTTTAACCCAGAAACCTTTTATTTAAATTATACAAACTTCATGCATTTCATAAATGCAACTTTAGGAAAATAGTGATTCTTCTCACCCTACCCACACTCCTTCTTCCTCCCTCTTCTACTTTATTACTAAAATCTATTTTCAATTAACTTTATATACATAAGAATAACTCTATACCAAGTAAAGAATCCAACAAATAGTATAAAAAAAAAAACTATTCCTCAACATTATTCGAGACAAGGGCTGTTCAAAGTCAGGGCATCTCCAAGTGTCGATTTCACATCTACAGATTACCTTTTAGGTCCTCTATTAGTTACCACAGATCAATGAGAACACATAGTATTTGCTTACTCCTTGCCCTAGAACAGGCAATCCTTACAACTTTTGTCTTCTTCCCTCCCCCTGCTCACAGTAACTTCATCAAAACGAAACCAGAGTTTCAGGTAATTGGGGGTCCACTGCAGATGGGAGGAAGAGATGTGGAGACAGCACTCTTACTTTCCTGCTAACAATAGGACATGCTCACAGGAGCATCAGAGTTCAGGCTGGTGTTCCAGGAGTCAAGGGGTAGGAAGAAAATTCTCCCACCACACTCGTTGGTATTTTGGAATGCCTCTTCTCTTCCTGCTACATGCAAGTGAAACTAAATTCTAAATACTCTGTGATCTGGGAAATTGAACCATGTATGTTTGCAAGTGTCTGGTAAGGGGGAAGGGAGTGAATTAGTGAGGAGGAGAGCAGTTGTCATCCTTTTGTTAAGTAAGAGATGTGTTGCTTCTTGGTAGTCTGGACAAAAATGTTTCTCTAGAAAAATCATAAATTCTTCAAAAAAAAATCTGGTTCTTGGTATGTAGGAAGTTAAATTAAAAATACTAAATGATCTCAAAGAGTTTACAATTCAGATCTAACATAGAAGGAAGGATTGCCTCTATTGCAAAAACCCAATTTTCAGAGCAAAAACGAATGCACATTTGTAGGAAGAATGTGTATTATTTAGCATCTGCATATGATTGGCATTTCCTTCTTTATCTGTATGTTAACCTGGCAGATGTAAAACACTAAGTGTGTTATGGATGTAGACAGCTGCCCATGCTGCTCCATTGCTCCTTATTCTCTCATGGCTTCCTTCCTATAGCACTTGGAGTGAAACACAAATCCGTGTCCTTACTAAACTACCAAGTCTTCCGTGACACTCTCCAGCAACTCCACTGACACGTTCTTCCTCGCACTCTCTCCACCGCAGCTACACCGTTCTCCTTCAGTTCCTGAAGCACATCTAAAGCCTTCCTGCTCTGGGGTCCTGTTCCCCTTCCATGCACTGTCAGTCTTTACCCAGAGCACCTGCTAAGCTCCCTCTCTTCCTTCCTTCAGGCATCTGCTCCTGACTGAGCTGGAGTCCAGGGGAGGAAGTAGGCAGCACAACAGTATACTAGCAAACAAATGATTCCCAGCTGTAATAAGCCTATGAAGGAAATACATTATTACAAAACTGTTCAATGAAAAAAAAATCTCAAAATAGTTCTTTTGATACCCTTATTTATCTGCCCTTTCTTAAACTCTTAAACTTTTTCTTTTTTGACTTCAAAACCATACATTTTGAAGACAAAGCACTTTTAAGTACAACTTCAGATCCTTTCAATATAAAACTACCGAGGGTTTCATTCCAGCCTAGAAAAAAAAAATCTCACCATAAATTATTTGACACACACAATCTTTAGTATGCAATTTAAAAATTCAAATTATGACTGTTTTCATCAATATTATATCAAAAATGAAGTATAATTATTTTAAGCAACAATCAATGCCTATACTAGGATGGGAGTGACAATGAGGTGTGCACATACAGGATATACCAACTTGAAAAAGAGCAATGTAATCAACAAACTAAGGAAAATAGCCTTTTAAAAATAAAAGAAATACATACCACGTTAAAAAGATAGCAGATATTATGCATTTTTCTTATATCCTAAATAATTATCATTTGAGTATAGGAAAAAGCTAGTAATACAAATTTTTATGAGATACTTTTTGAAAGCATTTGTTATTGTGCTGTACAAAACTATGGTAGAAATGTTAATTCAATTAGTTTGAAAGTTATGCTTCTGTAATCTAAAATACTTTCCACACAGAAGGTCTTCTCAAAAGACAACTAGTGTTAACAAACAGACATCTGAATTCAGTTAACATCTGTTGAACAACAGACTAAATATCCGCAGGATGATATTCCTAAAATGGAGAAGTTTTAAAATACAGCTGGACCTTCATGTCCATGAGTTCCATATCCATGAATTCAACCAATCTTAGATGGAAAATATTTAGGAAAAAATGCATTTCTATTGAACATGTATAGACCTTTTCTTCTTGTTATTTTTCCTCAAACTACACAGCACAACAACTGTACCTTGCTTTTACATTGCCTTAAGTACAATAAGGCTTCCAGAGATGACTTAAAGGATACAGGAGAATGTGTGTAGGTTCTATGCAACCACTTGCCATTTTTTAACAGGGGACTTGGGCATCCATGGGAGTCCTGGAACCAGTCCTCCAAGGATGATAAAAAAATGACCCTACGATAAATTCTATGTCTAGCATAAAATCACATTACTGAAATTTCTGCAGTGGTTACTTCTGTGTCTAAACAGGAGAGAATCAAGGTCTTAGAGAACAGAAATAGAGAAATCTCAAGTGTAATTAATTGATTCTCTTGCCACCTTGGAGTGTATGGTGGCCAGTCTTAGGATGCAGCAACACTGAATATTCAGAGAAATCCCTCAGAGCAGCTGGTTCTGGGGTTTCAAACAAAACAGTTCTTATAAGGTCAGAATTATTTAACTGACAATAATTTTTGAATGAAGAGAAAGTGAAATAAGATGCCCCTAAGTTTTAAGAGCTCACATAATATCTAATGTGATTTTCCTTTTAGGATTTTGCCCATGTGGTCAAGAACTGTTTCCTACACTGTGCATGGCACTAGGTCTGCAAACAGCTCATAAACCAGTAGCAAACAGGAAGAACTGAATCTGGAGAAGAGAAACACATCTCCAAAGAGGATGATATTTGAAAGTGAAAGGAGAGGTACACAAAGTGTTTTGGAAACACAAAAATAAAATTCCCTTTTACTGAGTACTGACCATATTCCAAGCAAATTTCTAATTCTTTAAATTTGAAAAATTACACAGATTTCTAAGTATACATACTAAAAAATACAACATTTGTAAAACACTGAAGATGGGGGCCAGTGCTGTAGCACAGCAGGCCCTGGCCTGAAGTGCTGGCATCCCATATGGGCACCAGCTCTAGTCCTGGCTGCTCCTCTTCCGATCCAGCTCTCTGCTGTGGCCTGGGAAAGCAGTGGAAGATGGCCCAGGTCCTTGGGCCCCTGCACCCGTGTGGGAGACCCGAAAGAAGCTCCTGGCTCCTGGCTTTGGATCAGCACAGCTCTGGCCGTTGAAGCCAACTGGGGAGTGAACCATGGGATAGAAGACCTCTCTCTCTGTCTCTACCTCTCTTTGTAACTCTTTCAAATACATAAAATAAATCTTTAAAAAAAACACACACACTGAAGATAATTTCGACATAGAAAACAAGAGGCAGACAGTGTGGCTTATCTGGAATTAATGAATAAAAGAAAACAAATGAAATAAAAGAATTTATAATTTTATATATGACACTTTATAAAAGCTTTAAATTTTTTCAAATTTCAATTATTCATTTCATAACATATAATTCAGAAATAACAACAAGTTCCAATTAGGCTTTTTTGTATCAACAGGATTGTCCTTTGTACAAAAATATTCATTTGGTTTTTGTTAATGTCTTTTTAATAAAGATTTATTTATTAATTTTGTAATTCAGAGTTTCAGAGAGAGAGATCTTCCATCTGCTGGTTCACTCCCCAGACGGCTGCAACAGCCAGGGCTGCTGCAGGCTGAAGTCAGAAGCAAGAAGCTTCACCTGGGTCTCCCACAATGGGTTGCAGGGGCCCAGACACTTGGGCCATCATCTTCCATTGCTTTTCCCAGGCTATTAGCAGGGAGCTGGATTGCATGTGGAGCAGCTGGCATTCAAGCCGGCACCCAGATGGAATGCCAGCATCGCCGCAGCTGGTTTTACCCGCTACGTCAAAATGCCAGCTCCTAATGTCTGTTTCAATGCTAACTGTAAACTGCATATATGTAACCACTTACTGTAATAATTACAATAATTTAGCCTGTGCTATTTGGGACATATTTTATTTTTGGAAGAATAAGGAAAACATTCAATATGTTTGCCAGATAGCAATGTTTCTTTTCATGGACTAAGAGATGGGGATGGTCTAGTTAACCAATATTATACATAAAAGTTCTCACACCCAATACTAATAATTAATAGGTATTATTTGAAACATATTTTCCTCAACAGAAATCCATCACTATTTAGCCAATATATACTTACTCCTACTTAATAGTCACACTTTAAAAAACTGAGGGAGGGGCCGGGCCGGCGCCATGGTGTACTAGGTTAATCCTCCACCTGTGGCACCGGCATCCCATATGGGCGCCGATTCTAGTCCTGTTTGCTTCTCTTCCAGTCCAGCTCTCTGCTGAAGACTGGGAAAGCAGTAAAAGATGGCCCAGGTGCTTGGGCCCTGCACCCACATGAGAGACCGGGAAGAAGCACCTGGCTCCTGGCTTCAGATTGGCACTGCTCCAGCCGTTGTGGCCATCTCGGGAGTGAACCAACGGAAGGAAGACCTTTCTCTCTGTCTCTCTTTCTCACTGTCTGTAACTCTACCTGTCAAATAAATAAATAAAATCTTTAAAAAAAAATTGGGGGTGGCGTTGTGGCCTAACAGGTGAAGCTGCCCCACTCCGATCTGGCTCTCTGCCATGGCCTGGGAAAGCAATAGAAGATGGCACAGGTGGTTGGGCCCCTGCACCTGCATGGGAAGACCTGGAGGAAGCACCTGGCTCCTGGCTTCTGATTGGCCCATCTTTGGCCGTTGCAGTCAGTTGGGGAGTGAACCAGCTGATGGAAGACCTCTCTCTCTCTGACTTTCCTTCTCTCTGTGTAATTCTGACTTTCAAATAAATAAAGAAATATTTTTAAAAATTGTTTCAAAATTTATTTTGTTTTTCATTTAAAATAACCACAACTAGGGGCCGGCGCTGTGGTACAGCAGGTAACGCCCTGGCCTGAAGCTCTGGCATCCCATATGGGCGCCATTTCGAGACTTAACTGCTCCACTTCCGATCCAGCTCTCTGCTGTGGCCTGGGAAAGCAGTGGAAGATGGCCCAAGTCCTTGGGCCCCTGCACCCACGTGGGAGATCCGGAGGAAGCTCCTGGCTCCTGGCTTCGGATTGGCGCAGCTCCAGCTGATGCGGCCAATTGGAGAGTGAACCATCGGATGGAAGACCTCTCTCTCTCTCTCTTTCTGCCTTTCCTCTCTCTGTGTAACTCTGACTTTCAAATAAATAATCTTTAAAAAATAAAATAACCACAACTAATCAAAAGATATATAGTTATCTAAACTCATCTATCATCTATTACATGTGTATTTTAATCTGCTTAAGTTATACTTTAAACTTTGAAGACACTCTCTGAGGTACATGTAAATCAGTGAGTCTGATCTGAAATATATATTCACATGCTTTTAGTATGGATTACTCTGAGAGTTAAAAACCACATCATGGAAAAATGGTTGTGCACTATTGTCTGATTCAGAAGTCTGTTGCTAAATCAGTAGTTCTGAACCAATAATCAAAATAGGAAAAGTTGAAAATTTAGAAAAACAAATGGAACCTACTATAGCCAACCCCCTCCTACTCTTAAAAAACAGCAATGATAGTATAAAGGTGACAGCTCTTCAGTGTTTGGATTTAATTTTCCAAACAACCAGGTGAGTGGGTTGGAGGTATCCCCTTCCTTCTCTAAACTGATGGAGCCAAAACCTCTCATAGCACCACATTCAACAATCAGAATGAACCCATCTCCCCCATGAGCAGGCCAGGGACCCGGTTTACCTTTTTCTTTGTTGTGTTTTGTGGAGATGGGGTAGTGTGAAATTTTATATAGCCTGTACTAGAAAAAGCTCCTTGAAGAATCTTGTGTATTGTTCTTTTCATTTGTGTAGTGATGTGAAGTTGGGGAGGAAGCTCACCATGCGGCTACGCGGAGTTTCAGAGAAGGGAGACTTTGGGGTCTGAGTACAGCACACTCTATCTAGAGGCCAGCAGGAGAAAAAATCAGCAGACACTAATGAGGCCTACGAGCTGGGATTTTGTTCTTGCTGAGATAGGCAGGCAAGGAGATTACATCAAAGGTATGGAGTTTGTGATTCATTTTTTACAGGGTTTACAGTACTGCTTTTGAGAAGAAATCAGAGAAGCCACACGATCTAACTCACATTCTAAAAGTATTCCTCTGACAGATTGAGAACGGACTTAAAGGGATGAGGAGGGAAACAGTCCAATTAAGAGGCAGGAGCAGAGTGGGGAAGACGAGGGCTTGAATCCTGGTGGTAGGGAAATGCTGAGGTCAGATTCTGGATCTGGCAGGATATGCTGATGGCACTGTGTGTGCAGTATATGTGAAAAAAATAAATAAACAACCAAAGGTAATGCATGGTTTAGGGCTGGAGCACCTGGAAGGACAGAGCAGCCATTGACTAAAATGGTGACAACTCAGATGGGAGAAGAATAGAGTTGTAGCTCTAGATATGTGACACTTTTTAGAATCCTAAGTAGATATATCAAGTCAGTGGTTACATCTGTGGGTCCGTGGTTAAGGAATGGAGACAGAAATCTGGAATCAGGATGATGTTTGTGGCCAGTGACTCTATCAAGGTCACCTAGGGAGGAGAAACAGACACGGGGGTTATGGTCTGTGCCAGAGTGACAAACAGAGGTCACGGAGATGAGGATGAACCAGCAAGGGAAGCTAAGAAGGCCCAGCTGTTGAGGAAGGAAATACACAGGACACAGTGGTGTACCCAAGGCAAAGCGAAGACAGTGTCCCAAGAACACGGCCAACTCCAGCTCTCCACGCATTACCTTACTAAACTCATCCTGCACAGAGCAGAACACCTCTTCGTCTTGCCCTCTCTGAGACACCCTGCCCAGACAGATGACCCTCCTCCACGTCCCTGAGTCTCAGCGTCGGTCTCAGTTAGAAAACTTGTCAAAACGGTGACTGCAGCGTCTCTTCTCCAGCTTCTCCCCTACCTACTGCCTTCCCTCCCAGAAATGTGAGTTCTTGGAGGGCCAGAAGTTTCCAACAGAATTCCTGAGCTCTCACAAGTAGGAGAGGAGGAGGTGTATTTGTTAAGGGTCTCCTGTCCACTGGGCAAAAATGTCAATGCTTTTACGATGGTTCACTTAGGTGCTCAAAAAATGCTGGGAGGGCAACTCCGTGCCCAGGTACAGCCCTCCTGGAAAGGTGGTACTCCATGGCACAACAGCTTATGTCAATAGCTATCAACATTATCCTCTTCCCCCTCTTTCCAAGCTTATAAAGCAAAATTCTCCAATACAATGTTTCTTCCTTTATAGACTTTCCTCAAATAAGTTACAACTAACAAACATAAATATTTGTTCTAACTGGCTGCCACAATTTTCACTGTATGTGAGAAAAGTCCTCATTAGACATTAGTCCAATGTAAGTTTAGTGAGTGAGCTTCTCTTTGGATTTCTCAGCATAATCAGTCTCTTTGTTTTCCATTTGACTGTTAAAGTGCCAAAACTATGTTGTGAAGGCAACATGGGCCTGATTTGGACAATTGCAAGATGGTGATATAAGAAATTCAGGACAGGAAGCATATTGTGTGACAGATTGTTAAAGGGAAATATTGATTTCCATTTATTTTATCTCTTGTTGACACACAATAATGGTCACAGCCATGATTCTTATATAATGGATTGGGGAGAAGTAACGAACTGAGCAAGAAATGGTATTTTGTTGTTGCCTCAAATTTGATCCATGTTTCTAAGTTTATTCCCTAGGCTGAAAAGTAGAATCTTGGAGCCTAACAAACACATTGTAGATTTAAATCTATCATTTGTTACTGCAGTCAATCTTGCTAAGCCAGATCAATTTGTGATGCTCTGACAAAATAGTTTGCAGTCTTTTGAAGAGCAAAATTTGAACGGTATCGACATAGAAAGGTAATTTTACTTTTCTGTTACTACTAGCTGGCCATGGATTTCATCTCCCTCTGGGACATTTGTACCATCTCTCTCTTAATTTGTATCAAGGAAGATTTTGGCTGAAACTATTTGGATCAATAATATGGATTAGATAAAATCTTTGACAAAGTTTTAACTTTTAAAAAAAAATATGTTGACAAATTGTATTTTTCTTCTATGTTTACTGACATTGGGGAGATTAGAATTCACAAGTATATAATTTCTTCATACTGATTCATCTACCGATCTCTATAATCAAAGTAACAAGACTTTTGTATTTTTGTCCTAAGCATATCTGAAATATAAATTCTCTTAGGACAGTCCCCTTGGGCCCCGGAGCACCTTCCCCAGCACTACTGCTGTAACTGTCACCAGTCTAACAACAACTGCAGCTGGTCTAACAGTTCTCACATCTATCCTCCACACAGTATTGGGGATGAACTATCTAAAATGCTATGTAGCCAGTGCCAGTATTATTTAGAAATCTATCAATGCTTTCTTAATTTTCCACAGAAGAACAGCAAGGACTCATGCCGCAGGAACACCTCAGGAGCCTCTAAAACAGCTCTCACCTGGGCCTCAAACTCTGAAGGGAATTCTGGGTAAATTATAGCCTGGGAGCCAGGGGCAGCCTCTCCACATACTATCACAGGCAGGTGTAGGATTCTGGGGGTTCTGGAATATTCTGAATTCAGATCTTGTGTTCTCAGTCTATAATTATCAAGGTATATTTCATCAGATCAGATACTTTGAAATTTTTGCCAGCTTTATTTATTACTTGTAAATATTTAGACATATGAGACACATGATATGTGGGTTATTATTATGGCACCCATCTGGACCTACAGACTTTAAACCCATTCAAATTTCCATACAAAGCCCTTCATGGCACAATCCCCTGGATTTCCCCAGCTCATCTCGAACTGCTTATTGGCTGTGTTGCATGTAAGGTGCCCTAACCCTTAACTTTTTATACCATGTTCTATACATCTTGATATATATTATGTAATATATATAACATTTGTGTGTTTTTGCTGATGCTGTTAAATCGAACGTTCTTCATTACTTGCCTGGCTACTTCATTCATCTCTTAATACTCAGTTTGTAAAATCATCATTTTAAAAAAACTTGTCTTGGGCCGGCGCCGTGGCTCACTAGGCTAATCCTCCGCCTTGCAGCGCCAGCACACCAGGTTCTAGTCCCGGTCGGGGCGCCGGATTCTGTCCCGGTTGCCCCTCTTCCAGGCCAGCTCTCTGCTGTGGCCAGGGAGTGCAGTGGAGGATGGCCCGAGTTCTTGGGCCCTGCACCCCATGGGAGACCAGAATAAGTACCTGGCTCCTGCCATTGGATCAGCGCGGTGCGCCGGCCGCGGCGGCCATTGGAGGGTGAACCAATGGCAAAAGGAAGACCTTTCTCTCTGTCTCTCTCTCTCACTGTCCACTCTGCCTGTCAAAAAAAAAAAAAAACCTTGTCTTGGCTCACAAATTTCCCCACAACAATGCAATCTTCATTTTTAACACTACCTTAATATGCTATATAACTACCTGTTTCTATTTCATCTAACAAAACTGTAAACCTTTTGAGGGCATCATTGATATTTTATTTGTTACTATTATATTACTAACAATCTAAAATTGTTGAACAGCATGGTTAAAAATACATGTTACTTCACATTTCATTGAACCTATAAAGACAATTGCCTTGAAAACACCATTCACCAATTAGTAAAACTGAACAGCTAGGCACCATTACTTAAAAAATTTACACAAGTGTATCAAAGAACTCACGTGAAGCCATTGCTGAAGCCATTGTGGGCTTTAAGTACTCAGTCTTTCTACCATGCAGTGTGTATCAAATAATGATGACAGAGACATCATAATAAGAAAAATTATGAAACTAAGTTTTAAATTTTACATAAAATGTTGAAGCTGTGAGTATTTTACCCTTTGAAAGATAACTACTGATGATAGTTCTAAAGACAAATAATTTTGTAAAAGATTAACTTTAAAAGATCATATAACTATAAAAGATGAATAATCTTAAATAATATGTGAGTTAAGTGGCGCTCAACTTAGAAGGGTGTAAGAATGCTACATTTTAAGAAATAAATACACAATTATTCATTTATTTTGTGACTTCTTAAATGTGTAGAAAATATTCATTTTTTGTCCATTGGGAAACCCAAAGTCTAGAAAACTAGCCCATTTTCTATATAATTTGTATATCATTTTTATACCATATATTCATGCAATGTATATACCATGGCTTTCTCCCAGCTATAACTATTGATTGAATCTAACATGTGGGTCTGAGTCCCCCTTATTTCCTGACCTACTGTGATGAGGGAAACAAGATCCGAGCGTTGCCGTCATTCTTTGTCATGAAGTATCTCGTTTGGAACACGATCAGAAGTTTCCAACATTATACACTTCCACGAGCTTAGTACCTCAGCGTTCATCTCAGTGCCACCTGACGCACTGGCCTGCTTCAGTGTGTCTGTCGGAGATTCCTGGCCTAGGATTCCGCTGGTACCGAATCTCTGCCCATCACAGATTCTGGGCTGATTCCCGGACAACTCTGTCAGCCTTCTTTTCCCTTGCAAACCCACAATCTGCATCTCTCAACTCTCTTTGTCTGTGCAATCCAGTCACACCAGGAGGAAACCCGTGCAGCCAAGTCAGCCATGTGTCTGACTCTGGAAACTCTGTGTTGCTTGGATTTTCCCTTTAAGAGTAGTGCATTGAATGGGCAGGCTCCATCCCATATGTCAGCTTGCCAAGTTCTTCGCATGACCATGCTCTGTGTATTGTGCTTAACAACTGCTTTCCCAAGAGTCCATTTGACAGTTTTACTCCCAGACGTAGCTCCTTAGTCTTCAACCTTCCCACCCTAGCTACCTATTATGGGTACAGTCTCCCCAAAACTCTTGCACATATTTAAATTCTGATGTCTTAATGTTAATGGTTGATGGATTAAAGATGGAGATTTGATCTAATGACAGCATCTCAGAGGGGCGGCCCATAGGAGGTTTGGGGGTCACTGGGGGCAGGCCCTCAGACGTTCTCTCAAGAGGTTTCATTATCTGAGTTCCAGTTTAGCCTAGGTTCTCTCCCTCCTTCCTGGATCACTGTGTGACTGCCTCTGTACCCTCCATGACCAGCATACATCACATACCAGACTATGGGGCTTCCCAATCCTATAACCTCCAACTGTGAGCTGAAATAACCTTTTCTTCCCCAAAGAAGCTCCTCTCAGATATTTCAATTAAAGTAATGAAAAGTAGAAGAATATACTTCCCAGCCCAAAGCCACAGACCTGTGGTGTTAGAGTCCTATCCGATCCTGTCCATGCACTTACCGCCTGATGTTCATTCATTCACAATGAAACAGGGAGGCTAGGGAGAATATTAAGCAGATTTCAAATTTCCAATTACATTAATAACAGGCAACGAGAGAACTTGTTCTTTGAATCATCCAACAGCATACAGCTTGAATACCTGAGGGTTTCCTGAAGAACTACTGTGGGAGTCGGACTAGCCCACGTAGCTGGGACTATTTACAGTTAGTGATGTGATTGTGTGCTAAAGCCTTTTTAATTTACGGTATATAGCTTACCTTAACTTCCACATGTGCCATCAATACTGCAAAATTGGTCAAGTGGTTACAGGAGCATGTGGTATGTGTCTTATTGGTGGTCAGGAGCCGACAGCCTTGTGTTGACCAATAGCCTGTCATTGTGCGCTTGGAGTAGCTCCAAAATGAACAATTAGGATTGAAATTTTCCTCTGACTGCTACAGGGAGAAAAAAAAAAAAAAGCCAATGACTGCTTGATGACTATTTAAATTAGGTAGGCATTTTCTTGACAAGCAACACAACCTTGCAGTCAATTCCAATTCCTGGAGAGATGTCTATCAGAGTATTTTCTTATTAAGTGAACTTCATTAAATGTAAGCAAAATGGAATATATTCAGTTGTTCACTTCTGATTAGAAGTGAGTTCACTGATTTTTCTAAATTAATAATATTGAAAGAATATTAGTACCAATTTTTCAGAATGATATCAATTAATGTACATGGCAAAGTAAAAAAGTTAGTTTTCCTAAACAATCACACCCTCCAAAGATGTCTTTAGGAAATATTTGTTGAAGGCATAATTACAATTTCTGTACGTACACTAAAATACAGCTGCATAAAAGATGATTACTTATAATACCATATATGAAACCATGTCCAGTTCCATTAGACATATTATTTATTTTTAAAACATTAAATTTTATAGAGTATATTTAAAGTACCAAATATGATGTTATGGGATACAAATTGGAAATAGAAAACTTACTATAGTGAAGCAAATTAATATATCCATCATCTCACAATTACTCATATTTATTATTTTGTGGCAAGAGCAGCTAAAATCTACTCATTTAAACAGAATTCCATGTAGTACATTTGGTGTCAAGACATATTCTAGCTCTTTTTATTGTGGAGAAGAAGATATAAATCTATCTATGAATTTTGTAAAGTGTTTACATATACAATAATTATTCTCCTCATCCAAACCTCTGAAAAAAAGGACATTTGATTGATCACGAATTGTGATGGAAAAACATCTAGAGAAAATGAACACACTTAATATTCATGTGGTAATGAATACACATAAAGTGGAAAACTAATCTTAACCTGCCATTTTCTTACCTTGATATGTTTAACAGTAAATACCACGGGATCAGCCAAATAAACCTTATTACTGAACTCTTTGTTTATTGCTGCTGTAATAACAGGGGAATTGACGATAACAGAATGATTTGTGGACATAGCTTCTGTTCCCAACTTCATGCTGGCATTCTCCGTAGACAGATAAGGACCCAAGTTATTATATAAAACAAAGGCCACTCTGATCTCTCCTAAAACAAATGCAAATGTGAATTATAAATGGGCACAAACTCTGATTAGTGTGTACATTCTCCTTAGAAGGTAATCAAATCTGCATGATCTATATTCACACACAAAAAAAATCAAGCACTCATTTCAACCAAAGAACCATATCAGTCATGAGGAAAGGAAAAGTAAAATTAAGTCAAAACAATTACATGTCAGCATTAAAGAAAAAAAAAAAAAAGAACTTTAGTCCCTACCTAACCCCACACTCAAAATTGTATTCAAAATTGATCATAGACAAAAACAAAAACCCAGAACTATAGAAAGTCTGGAACAACATTCAGGATAACACCTTCAAATTTTAGGAAGGAAGGGCAGTCTTGCGTAGGATATGGTAAGTTGATCGTTATCAAAAATTGAAAATTTTGGAGCTGGGTATTTGGTCTAGAGGATAAGTTGCTGACTGGGATGCCCACATCCCATACTGGATGATGGGGTTTGAGTTCCAGGCTCCACTCTCAATTCTGGCTTCCTGATAATGTATACCCTGGGAGGTAGCAGCAATGGCTCAAGTAGTTGTGTTCCTGCCACCCACATGGGAGACCTGAATTATGTTCCCAGCTCTTGGCTTTAGCCTGGCTCAGCCCTGGCTATTGCCATAATTTGGATAGTGAATGACCTAATAGAAACTCATCTGTCTATCTGCCTCTCAAATAAGCAAACTGAAATTTTTTTCTCTCAAAATCATTATGAAACTGCTTAAGCGAACCACAAGAGAGGAAAGAAATATATATAGAAGACTCATAAATATGTAGTGTTTCTGCTAGTCAATAAGATAATGCTTAAATAGATAAACACTTCAGAAAAATGGTCAATGACATCTAGTGGACACATGAAAAATGATCAACATCATAAGTAATTAGGGAAATGAAAACTAAAACCACATTGAGACACCATTTCACACACACTAGAATCTCTAAAAGCGCTGACCATTCCAATGGTAACCAGGATATGAGACAACTGGAACTCTTGTACAGTATCTGTAGAGATTGATTCTAGATACCCCATGGATACCAAGACCTGTGGATGTTCAATTCCCCTCCCCCCTTTTTAAAAAGATTTATTTATTTATTTATTTGAGAGGTAGAGTTACTGAGAGGGAGACACAAAGAGAAAGGTCTTCCATCTGCTGGTTCACTCCCCAAATGGCCACAACAGATGGAGCTAAGCCAATCCAAAGCTAGAAGCTAAGATCCAGGATCCAGGATCCAGGAGCCAGGAGCCAGGAGCTTCTTCTGGGTCTCCCACCTGGGTGCAGGGGCCCAAGGACTTGGGCTGTCTTCTACTGCTTTCCCAGGCCATAGCAGAGAGCTGGATTTGATACAAATCAGAGCCCATTTGGGATACCAGCACCACAGGTGGAGGCTTAGCCTACTACACCTCAACGCTGGTCCCCAATCCTTTTATAAAATGGCAGAGGGGTTGGTATTGTAGTGCAGCAGGTTAAGCTGCCACTTAAGACATGGGAATCCCTTGAGAGTCCAATATGAGTCCTGGCTACTCTATCTCCAATCAAGGTCCCTGCTGATGAGCCTAGGAAAGCAGTGGAAGATGGCTCAAGTGCTGAGCCCTTGCATCCACGTGAGAGACCCAGAAGAAGCTGGCTCCTGGCTTCAGCCTGACTCAGCTCCAGCCATTGAGTCCATATTGTGGCCATCTGGGGAATGAACCAGCAGATGAAAGATATATCTCTCTCTCCAACACTTTCAAATAAATAATTTCTTTAAGATTTATTTATTTTATTTGAAAGGTAGAGTTACAGAGAGGAAGAAGGAGAGAGGAAGGAAGGAAGGGAGGGAGGGAGGGAGAGAGAGAGAGAGAGAGAAGTCTTCCATTCACTGGTTCACTCCCCATATGGCTGAGCTAATCCAAATCCAGAAGCCAGGAACTTCTTCTGGGTCTTCCATGCAGATGCAGGGACTCAGGCACTTGGGCCATCTTCTACTGCTTTCCCAGGCCATAGCAGAGAGCTGGATCAGAAGTGGAGCAGCCGGGACTTGAACCAACACCCATATGGGATGCTGGCATTGCAGGCAGCAGCTTTACCTGCTATGCCACAGTGCTGGCCCCATAAATAAATAAATCTTTAAAAATAAATAAATAAAATGACACACAGTATGCATACAAACCAATACAAATCCTCCTAAACCTGACATTTCATAAAGCTCATGGAATGAAGGAATTAAAAGATGTTTATTTTGGTGCCAAAATGTTGGAAAAACACGCATAGCTTTTTCATGAATAAGCACTTTCCAAAATCATTTCCAGATTCCTTATAGTGCAGTGTAAGTGCTGTGTAGACTGTTATACTGTATTGTTGAGGGAGTAATGACAAGGGGAAAAGTCTGCACATCTCACTACAGACAAAACTTTTGCTCCCCAGGTGGTTGGGCCTGGGGATGTGGAATACAAGGCTACACTGCTGATGATTGTATAAAATAGTACAACTATTTGGAATCCTATTTGTCAAATTCTTATAAAGTTAAATATATATCTACCTTTCCTAGAAGAGTAAAAACATACTGGCAAAGAAAAGAACTTGCATAAAAATATTCATAGCATCTTTTTTCATAATAACCACATACCTGGAAACAACTAAAGTAGGAAACTACACAAATTATGGCATTTCAATATAATAAAATATACTATGTATCAATAGACAACAAAAAAATCATGACTGAATCTCAAGAAGGTTTTGCTGGGGTCTCTGCTGTGGTACAGAAAGGCTAAGCCACCACTTGTGATGTGGACATCCTATATCTGAGTGCTAGTTCAAGTCCCAGCGACTCCTCTTCTGATCCAGCATCCTGCTAACATCCCTGGGAAGGCATGGAAGGTGGTCCAAGTACCTGTCCCTGCAACCCACATGGTAGAGCAGGATGGAGTTCAAGTTCCCGGCTTTGACCTGACCCAGACCTGCCTGTTGTGGCCATTTGGTGAGTGAACCAATAGATGAAAGAATTAATGGTAAAACTAGTCTTCAAACAGTACTTTATACTTTGTGTGTCTGTGTGGGTACAAGCTGTTGAAATCTTGATTAGTATAGAGTTGGTCTTCTGTATATAAAGATAATAAAAAATGAATCTTAATGAAGAATGGGACGAGAGAGGGCGTAGGAGCTAGGACGGGAGTAGGGGTGGGAGGGCGGGTATGGGGGAAAGAACTGCTATATTACAAAAGCTGTACCTATAAAATTATATTTATTAAATAAAAGCTTTCTAGTATGTTTTGTTTGTTTATTTTGACAGATAGAGATAGACAGTGAGAGAGAGAGACAGAGAGAAAGGTCACCCCCCCCCCCGAATGGCCACTATGGCCAGCGCACTGTGCTGATCTGAAGCCAGGAGGCAGGTGCTTCCTCCTGTTCTCCCATGTGGGTGCAGGGGCTCAAGCACTTGGGCCATCCTCCACTGCCTTCCCGGGCCACAGCAGAGAGCTGGACTGGAAGAAGAGCAACCAGGACTAGAACCTGGCACCCATATGGGATGCTGGCGCCGCAGGCAGAGGATTAGCCAAGTGAGCCACGGCACTGGCCCAAATAAAAGCTTTCTAAAACAAAAACACAAAAAGCAAAAACAAAAAAAGGGAAAGCTCTCTCTCTCTTTCTCCCTGTGTGTGTGTGTGTCCCTTTCTGTCACTCTGCCTTTCAAATAAATAAAGCTTTAAAAAGACTTTTTTTTTTTTTGCTATGCGAAAGAATCTAGACAGGCAAGTATATGTATTTTACTACAACGTGAAAGAACAGGAAATTCTGTGTGCAGTAATAACAATGAGAAGAGAAGTTTCATTAGGTGGTAAGAGAACGTGAGGTGACTGGTAAAACAACCAGGGAGTTTTCTTGGAACAGAAGAGATTAATTTTCTTGTTTTATGTGATAGTACAGAGGAATATACAACTGTCCAATTCCTCAAGTTAAATGCTAAGACTGTGTATATCTTATTGTATGCAAATTACATCTCAACTGCAATTGTTTTAAAAAAAAAAAACTAGGATTCAAAACGCTTCCCCATCCTAAAAATCAATTATCATGTTCTTTCAAGGTCGCTATCTCCACAAAGTCACCAAGTCCTTCCACCTTGTTTTCCCTTTATGAAACTCTGAAATACAACCATCTGTGAAGCTAATCTTCTTTTAACATGGCTCTTTATTGTATCACTTCCTTTCTTTTTTTAATATACTTTTTCATTTTACTGAAAGGCAGAAACAGAGAGAGGGAGACACCTTCCATCTTCTGGTTCATATCCTAGTGCTAACAACAGCTGGGATTGAGCCAGGAGGAAACCAGGAATCAGGAACTGCGTGTGGCTCTCTCACGTGGATGGCAGAGACCTAAGGACTTGAGCCTGCAACACTGCCTCAGGAGCAGCACGTTAGCAGGAAGACAGGGTTACGATATGGAGCTTGGACTTGAACCCAGACACTCTGCCATGGAATGTGGGCATCCCAAACGGCTGCCAAACTGCTGTGCCATAGCATCACCTGCCCTTCACTATCTTGCTTGAACAAAGTCAAGCCCTGGGTCCCTAATCCCTGTGTGTGGTGCTATGCTATCGGTTCACCCAGAGACAGGCACTTGGCAACCACGGCTGCAGCCAAGGAGCTAGGCGCACAGGAGGCAGCAGCAGTGGCTTCACAGCAAGGCTTCTGTGCAGCATCTAAGCCTGCTGTCTGCCTCCCCGGCCTCTCAGCGAGTGTGAGATCTGCCGTCCTTTCAGCAAGACAGCAGAGAGACCAGGATGAGAGCTACACAAAGGACTAAGGCATTCTTATCTAATGCATATCTCTGGACAAGGTACTTCTTATCTGTTACAACCCACAATTTAAATTCAGCTCTCTCTTTCTAGAATTAGCATAAAAATGCTGATTTGGGGAAGTCTAAATTTAAGAACATCTATGCACTTTTCTTATTGCCATTTGCAACTTTTAATTGGCTTATAGCTGATTGATAATTCATAGCAATTTCCACTTCTGTAATAGTGCCATGTTGTTAACCACCTTATTTTACCACTTCACATACAATTATTGCAGATTCTGTGCTCCAAAATTAATGATTAAATGTGACTAAGAAAACAAAACAAAAACACCATATATTACTTTGGTAAGCAATAAAATCAGTATGCACATAATTTAACTGGACTAAAGTAGGCATATTTCAATCCTCATTAACTTTGGATCTGAAAGTTCACAAGGTTCCTTGACAGGTGATTAGTTGGTGTGTTGTTGTGTCAGGCATTGCGTAAAGTACCAGGGATATATCCATGAACAAGATGGACAAGGTCCCTGTTCATAGGGAGCTTCCTGCCTAGAGAGAGAGTCAGACAATAAACACAGAAATATTGATAATAATATGATTTCTTATAATACTAAGTGAATGCATGCTTTGAAGAGGCATTGGCATAAATATGGTTAATGGGAAAAGCTCGAACGGAAAAGAATGGCCTCCTTTAGGAGGTAAGGGGAAGACTATCCCTACAGGGGAACATTTTACTCTAAGAAGTGAATGACAGGGAGGCTGCCACTCAAAGAAATGTAAAAATTTCACTCCAAGAGGAAAGAAAAGGACAGAAAACAACTCAATACAGGAACACGCCCAGGAAGTCTGAGACTAGACAGAATCACAGAGCGCATGAGAGACACACATGAAGCAGGAGGGCACTGCACAAGGCGGCACAGGTCAGGCCTGACCACGTCATGTGGCTTCATTCTAAACATGACCAGAGGTGACCTGGTCAGATGTATGTTTCAGGAAGGACCCTCCTTTCTGGGGGGCCAGGGTAAAAGCAGGGAAAACAGTTCAGAGCTGATGCAGGAATCAGGGTTTTGCTGGACAGACTTCTACTGCTGCCCTGAAAGTCCTGTTAGTCAACTTGGTAACATAAAGATAACTTCTAAGTTCAGTCATACAAGATTTCTTCTTCTTCTTTTTTTTTTAATGTGTTTTATCTATTTGAAAGGTAGAATTACAGAGAGGGAGAGAGGGAGAGGGAGAGGGAGAGGGAGAGGGAGAGGGAGAGGGAGAGGGAGAGGGAGAGGGAGAGGGAGAGGGAGAGGGAGAGGGAGAGGGAGGGAGGGAGGGAGAGAGAGATCTTCCATCCAACAGTTCCCTCCCCAAATGGCCACAATGGCCAGGGCTGGGCCAGGATGAAGCCAGGAGCTCTTTCTTCCCAGACTCCCACATGGGAGACTATTTGCTATCAGTTGATCTATATTTACCAGCCCCCACCAAAAGAATCTCCTTACACAAAAATTTCCTGTATGTTTTGCAAACACTTTATTGAAACAAATGAATTTAAAAACAGGTGATGCTAGTGTTATGCCACAGCATGTAAGTCACTGGCTGTGATGGCAGCATCCTGAGTGCTGGTTCGAGTCCAGGATGGTCCATTTCCGATCCAGCTCCTTGCAAATGCGCCTGGAAAAGCAGTGGAAGATGGCCCAAGTGCCTGGGTCCCTGTCTTCGATGTGGGAGACCCGGGTGGAATTCCAGAATCCTGGTTTTGGCCAGGGCCCACTTGAGGAATGAAACAGCAGGTGAAAGATCTCTGTCTCTCTCTGTGTCTCTACCTATCCTTCTTCTTTTCAATAAATATTTTTTTAAAAAAGATTTATTTATTTATTTGAAAGTCAGAGCTACACAGAGAAGAGGCAGAGAGAGAGGGGGGTCTTCTGCTGGTTCACTCTCTAATTGGCCGCAACAGCTGGAGCTGTGCCGATCCAAAGCCAGGAGCCAGGAGCTTCTTCCAGGTCCCCCACGTGGCTGCAGGGGCTGAAGGACTTGGGCCATCTTCTACTGCTTTCCCAGGCCACAGCAGAGAGCTGGATCAGAAGTGGAGCATCCAGGACTAGAATTGGCGCCCATATGGGATGCCGGCACTTCAGGCCAGGGTGTTAACCTACTGCACCATAGCACCGGCTCCGCAATAAATGTTTTTTAAAATGACATGTAATTTTAAAATTTTAAGTAAATTTCCATTAAAAACTTTACAAGATAATCTGCAAGTTGAGAGTTTCTCCTTTTAAGGAAAAAATTCAGACCTCTGGACTGTCTGGCTTTTGGTGTCCACGAATTTCCCCCACATTCCAGCTCCTGACAGTGAAAAGTGGTGGAATGTTTCCAAGTATGATGGAGAATGTGGCAGAGTAAATGTCACTGCAGTATTGATGGGGAGGTAAATTAGACAGAGGACACAGAAGAGGAGGAGAAACAGACACAGGGAGAGGGCAGCAAGAGCTCCTAGGTAACGGATCTAAAATTCCAAGCCCAGAGCCGTGCACAGAGGCAAGTTCAATCCCATCGGGCTTTGGAAAGTCACTTACCGTTCCGGCCGTTCTGCTTCAGAGTATTTGCAGAAAGCTGGATGGTGCTGCCATGACCCATGCTTTCCGGAAACTTCAGGTCTTCTAAGTTTCCTTCTGTGCTCAGTCTTGCAACTTCTAATTCTGGGAAGAGAACAGAGGTATCGTGCTCACTAGGCAATGCGCCAACGCAGCCATAATTTCCAGAGTCACTGAAATATTTCTGAAACTCAAGCCCTGGAATTCTTGTTCTGTCACACATTAAGCAGTTCAATATTTAAGAAAGCATACTGTTGGCATTTTATATGTTTTTACAATAAGGCAATAAAAGTTATTAAAACCCTATAAACAATACAAATGTATTAATAAAGTTTAAAATGTAAAATTCATGCTCAAATTCTTATGCTTTATTATTGGCTTTAAGGTACTTTTCAAAATATTTTTTAAAGATTTATTTTACTTATTTGAAAGAGTTACAGAGAGAGGTAGAGATAGAGAGGTCTACTATCTGCTGGTTCACTCCCCAGATGGCCATAATGACCGGAGCTGAGCCAATCTGAAGCCAGGAGCCAGGAGCTTCCTCCAGGTCTCCCATGAGGATGCAGAGGCCCAAGGACTTGGGCCATCTTCCGCTGCTTTCCCAGGCCACAGCAGAGAGCTGGATCGGAAGTGGAACAGCCAGGACTAGAATCGGCGCCCATATGGGATGCCGGTGCTTCAGGCCAGGGCGTTAACTTGTTGTGTCACAGCGCCAGCCCCAAATATTCTGTCTTATAAATAAAGTAAAACTCCTTTTATAGTCTATATGTATACCATCATACCAATATTGATTCATTCCTAATCTAATACTTTGAAAGAACTTTATCAAATGTTCTGAAATAAAGTACTTATATCATAACACAATAAAAGATATTTATGCTCTTTATAAGGCAAATAATATAATTATCAGTTTGATCATTTCTACTAATGACTTATTTCTTGATTGCCCACAACTCAAAGATAATATTATAGACATGGCCCACAAGCCTTGTATCAGGAGGATGGAATTTCAGAGCACAAAACGTATACAGAAACAAATACACATAAAAATTCTAGAGAAGTAAATGCACTGAATTCACCCGAAGGGATCTCAGTCTAACCCGTCCAGCAGCGGGAGGTGCTAAGGGGAGTCAGATCCATGACTTTTGATCCTTTGAAGACACCAAAGGCACTTCTCGCTGGAGACAAAGAAGGAATCTACCTTCCTTAAAATAAAGCAGCCCCCCGTGTGGGGCACCAGAGAGAGGTTTTCCTTTTCCTTCTGCTGCGTACAAGAGCCTCTGGACGTTCCCTGCGACAAAGGCCACTTACGAATATTGTCTGTGTTCTCCCTGACAATGTCAGTCTTCAAAAGGTTATCAGCCAGCACAAAAGCACTTTCCTCCACGGTGTCAAGCAACATGGTGGCCGCGCGCAGTTGATCACTTGCAGTCAGGTCTCTCCATGCATTCAAAGCTTGTGGCTGGAGGAGGTTGTTAACTGTCTCGACCATAGCCTACAAAAGGATGAACAGAATGACAGAGGTCTCTAGTGAACCCGCGTAGCTGTCAGAAAGCCAGGTGTACATGTAGCCCAGCAAGCACGGATCAGCAGTGTGCATGAGTTCAGTATTGTCCCAGCCTCCCCTGTGACATGCTGCAGCAGAAGCATTCATTATTTTGCTCTGTAAAACCCTAGCTGAGACTTCGCAAGGCAAGGGGAAAACCTGTTTTTGTTTTGAAGGACAATAAATAGAGCCATGCTTCCTCTTTAGAATCAATAGCCCAGGATTCAATAACACTGTGATTACGTAATTAAATTATTTGGCTCAGGAATCATTGACGTGTTATTTAAATCAACAATTTTACCATATCACCTGCAGAAAATTGGTTTCTTTTTTTCCCTACACATCACCATACACACAGATGCTGAACACAACAGAGATTAAAAGGACGATTATAGTCAGGACAATACAAGAATGTGTCGCCTGTAGGCTGAAGACTCGCAGAGAAAACCAAAGGCTTTTGCTTGGTTCTTTTTAGCCAGGTAGCAGAATGTCAGAACGGGGAAACTATCAAAGCATACATATTCCCAGGGGCTTTGGGTAAGTTACATATGGACAGAAACCTTCTTCATGCTGTTTACTGCTGGGGAGAGTAATAAACTTCACTACCTCTGGCCCTCAGGTGTTTCTTCTTAAGAAAAAAAATCATCAGTAGGTACAGGACACATAGAGAGAAAACTCCACATTTCTCATTGCTTCATGGAAAAGAATCATCTCTGTAGTTACAATTTATATATTTCCTGCGGTTTGCTTTATGCTCTGGGTCACAAAGGAAAAACAGGTCTCCCGATAAGGTCTTGAGTTTCATTCAAACACTGAGAATTGCAAAATAGGAAAATATAACACCTGCAGTTTGAGAGTGATCATTCCCGAACCGGTTCATTATGAAATATGCCTCTACTCCAGGAATAAAGGAGAATAAACAGCCAACACAGACACAGTTTCTAAGCAGCAGGTACATTTTAAAAGAGGACTCACCTTATTGACACCTTGGCAGAGGGGTTGGGAGATAGGAGAGAAATATTCTTTACACTGTAGTGTTTTCTTGTGGCTGGTGTTTTCATAGTAACCAAGTAAGAACTGTTAAAAATGCAGCCCCATAATGAAACACCTTGGCTGCCAATTAACACCAGCTTCAAAAACTAATTCACCTTTCGACAAAAGTTGTTTTTCTTGACATTTTCCCAACTATTCCAAATTCTGACCAAAAATCAACATCAGTGGACTTTTTAGTAAATTAGTCCCACTCACAATTGCATACTTTGCATCATTCAAAAACTCCAAAACCACAATCAAGCCACAACCATCCCTCGTGAGCTTCAAGACAGGACATTTTCTCAAGGGGCGCTTAGCTCTGTCATTTATTCTGAGTTTAAAGCAAGACCCAGGAGCCAGACAAAAGTATTTCCGATCACAACAAAATGAACTGCTTTCCAGGAAGTTTTCTGTAAGTGTAATGCCAACAGGACATGCCAAAAAAGAGGTGCCAGTTAGGAAACAAACACATTATACATTTTCTGCAGCCAGAAAGAGGACTCAGGGCTCTTGCATGCAAAGAAGTATTGTGTCCGGCTTTAGAAGATCCCCTGAATGCATTGCACATGCTCCGAACAGCCCACGGGCAGCAACAAGTCGCTCTGGTCTCTATAAGGCAGTCATTTTAACGGGTAAAAATCTGAGTAATTGCTCAACACTCATACTGAGTGACTTAAATCTTACCTCAGGTAAAATTTACTGGGGATTATTATTGCTGCTTTAATTTGTCTTTTGACCAAAACAGGCAAATTGAGAAAAAAAAAAAAAAGAACAACTGTGGTCAACTCCAAGAACATTCTAGATAAGATCCTATTGTGCAGCTCACTAGGCTAATCCTCCGCCTGCGGCACCAGCACCCCAGGTTCTAGTCCCGGTTGGGGCACCGGATTCTAGTCCTGGTTGCTCCTGTTCCAGTCCAGCTCTCTGCTGTGGCCTGGGAGGGCAGTGGAGGATGGCCCAAGTGCTTGGGCCCTGCACCCGCATGGGAGACCAGGAGGAAGCACCTGGCTCCTGGCTTCGGATCCGTAGCAGCCATTTGGGGGGAAATCAATGGAAAAGGAAGACCTTTCTCTCTCTCTCTAACTCTGCCTGCCAAAAAAAAAAAAAAAAAAAGATACTACTGCAAGGTTAAATTGTAAAGAAACAGACCAAATCCCTCCCAACAAGGAAGTGCTAGGGCCAGAGCTTCAGTGCTGAAGGCCACCAAACACTGAGAGAAGAACTAACAGAAGGGGTGGCCCTGGAGTGCAGTGGGCGCTTCGCACCCAGCTCCCTGCTAATGCACATGGAGCAGCAGGTGATGGCTCAAGCACTTGGGTCCCTGCCATCCACATGCAAGACCCAAGGATGGGTTCCTGGTTCTTGGCTTCGGCCTGGCTCAGCACTGGCTGCTGTGGCTATTTGGGGAGTAAATCAGCGGATAGAAGATTCTCTCTCTCCCTCTCTCCCTCTCTCTCTGTCACTCTGCCTTTCAAATAAATAAATAAGTCAAAAAAAAACTAACAAAAACTCCCTGAAGCTCTTCCAAAAAGTCGAAAGGAAGGAATGCTTTTAAGCAGGTTTTAGAAGGCCAGCATGACTCTGATACTAGACAGGTGAAGACTGCAAGAAAAGGAAACCACAGGCCATGTCAGCAAACACAGATGCAAAGATCTTCAATGGAATTCCAGCAGGCTAAATCCAAGAGCACATGAAAAGGCCCATGTATCATGATCAGGTGCAATTTATCCCCACAATGCAAGAATAGTTCAACATAGAAAAATCAATTCATGTGATACACTTCACTAACATAACAAAGGACAGTATCCCAGGCTCTTTCCAACAGATGCAGAAACAGCATCTGATAAAATGCAACACCTCTCAAAAGGAAATTACCTCAACATAGAAAGTCCAATAGGAAAAAATGTCAGCTAACACTGAAGTCAACAATGAAAATCTAGAAGCTTTTCCTCTAAGAACAGGAACAAGGGAAGTGTGTCTATTCTTGCTACTCTTATTCAAGGTAGTACTGCAAGTCCAGCCAGAGCAAGTAAGCAAAATAAATTAAAAAAAAAAAATCCAAATTGGAAATGAAGTAAAATTGTCACTATCTGCAGATGATATGATCCTATATAGAGAATTCCTGAAAGACTCCATAAAAAAGTTTGGCAGAATCAATTTAATTATTTAATTAAATTCAGGAACCTGTTTACAAGTTTATAAGAGACCAAAGCTGTGCGTTTGAACTGACAGCAAATGATTCAAAGGCATCAGATATTAATTTACCTTATTAATTATATTACAAATGTAAATAAACTTACTGCAATTGAAAGTTGAAGGTCAACATTTTTTCACCATAATAAATTCTGGGGGCCGGCACTGTGGTGCAGTGGATTAAGACAACACCTGCAGCACCAGCATTCCGTAAATTTATAATACATTTTGCACAACTGCATCCTCTCCAATAAGGTATAATCTTCAGAGAAGCTCTATATTAAAGACTAAATAATTTCCAGGATTATTAAAGAAACAGTAGATTTAAAATATGGCTCTAGGGCTTGGGAGTTGGTGAGTTGTTACACAAATTTCAGATCCATTTACTTTGCTTAATGATAACCCAGTCATGATTGCCCAAGTGTAATAGCAAGAAATCTGAACCCAGGGACTGAGTAACAGTATTCTGCAGTGTTAACATCTGGGAGTGGGATTTGGAGCCACAGCCACTGCAGCAGTACCTGACCCCTGCCTCTCACTGGTTATGTAACATTGGGAAAGTTACCTAACATCCCCGAACCTCAACTGTAAAGTGGAGGTGAGAGAAATCATCGTTTCATAACATTTCCTGGCTCATAATAAATGCTCAAGGTATAATCTTATTTTTATTTTCATTTGACATCACCATCCAGTGATATTAAGTACAAATCACATCCGAGACTTGCTAAATTGCCACATTAAAGTGAGATCTGCAAGGAATAGCTCTTCTGAAATGCAATCTTTATAATGTGACCTCCGACACAACTCAACTCTGAAGAAATACACTACCTGAAGCTTCAAGTAACTGGAGCCTCGAGGCTTGAACAAAGTCCATCTTATCTGCTTTGTGCTCAATATACACTGTTTGCATTTCCTAAAGGATGCTGAAATGTCCCTGTTACCAGCAAAGCAAAGGTCAGGCAAACAGTCACAACTCCACAATGGTAATGAATATCTGCACTCGGGCTTTTCTTATACATCTGCGCATTATGCATTTGTAAATTTTACACAAAAAGGATGATGCCATAACTTTTTCTAAAGTTAGCTATTTGCATTATTTTCACTAGCTTAGCATCATCTATTTAAAAAACAGGTTGATTTTCATTACATTTGGTTACAATGAAATGAGCTTAAATATATTTGGAACCCAAGTTGGATGGAAAACATACAGTGAATTTGATAAAGTCTGAAGCAGACACTGAAACATCTGGGAATATCTCTTTAAGGTCCGATAGTTCTCATTGATTTCTCTTTTCTCCTATAAATTCTTTTCTGATTTGAAATGTGCACCCGAAATTGGAACAAAATAAAGTTAGCCCTAAATGTATCTTACATAATTTTTTTTATTCTCATCACAATGCCTCACTTCAGGTAAGAGAGGAAAAAAAATCACCTATGGTTTTGCTATTTAAAGATGAAAATAATCTAAACTGTTGAAAAGGAAAGTGTATCAATAATATCTTTGCCAGAAGCTAAATATTAACTCACTTCATCATCCTCAGTAAAGCCCTAGAACCTGAGAATGAGCCGGGCGTGGGAAATTTGCATTCTAGTTCTGCCACCAAATTTCAGCCTGCCTTAGGACAAATCCTGTTTTCCCACCATTCATCAAACCGTGAACTACACAAGAAAATAAGTGTCACAGTGTTTCAATTTGAGGGTAGGCAGGGGTGGCCATTATCCTTTTCATTATACAATTTACTGTCTACACTCTAAGTGCCTTTTGATTGCTTTTAAAAATCAAATATAAATTAGAGAGTCAAAAGTCATTTAGAATTATACCAGGATCATAGACACACCATATCCCTCTGGATATATATTTTACTACACACTACTGCAGCTCTTATCCTTAAATTCAGACCTCAGGCAAATTCATTTTACTAGTTTTACTCGGAGCATATAACTATACGTTTGTTAAGGATGTCATACACTTAACACATTTTTAAAAGGAAAATTTTATTTTTTTGTTATAACATCTTTAAAAGAACTCTGGTGGAAAATAGTTGCAAATCGTCATCATGACAACTTCTGCAGTTATCCCAAGAGGATGCGCTTGTGAGACAGCCTAAGATTCCTCAGCCAGAGGACACTCAAGAATCCATGATGCAAAGCACAGCGCTGGTGCTTCTCGGCCAGGTGAGCAGTAAATCTCTCTCACTCTCTCCCTTCCCTTGAAAACCACAACGGAAGCTCAAGAGAAGGGATGTCCTGTGGAAGACGCCTCGCTTTGCCACCACTGCATGTTTCTGCAGATGAGCTTATTAATTACGAGCTCAAGCTCCACGTGCTCCACGAGGTCTTCCATAAGCAAAACAAAATCCGCGCCCCCCCCCCCCTTAGGTCTATTGCCTGCTCTATGTTCTTTGTGTCACGACCTGTTACCCAGCAGTGTCTCGTATATTATTAACCAAGAAAACTGTCCTGGATCTCTCACTGAAGAGAAGGCAAGATTCATGAGACTGGGGGTCCAGAAGAGGGCTTAGCAACTCGTAGATAAGTGACTATTAGCCAGTGAAGATTCATACTTCAGTCAGTTTTCCCCATTTGCATTCTGCAGAAAAAAATACCTCAGAAGGAATTGGATTTATTATTATTATATTATATATATTTATTATTATTTTTATTATTATTATTATACAATAAGAGGACGGAGTATCTACGAAGGTCCAAACCTCGTAAATAGCTGTTATTTTTCTGAATCATTATTTCAAGAGTTTCCGTACCAAAAATGGCTGTCCTGGTTAGCTTGGGCTGCTATACCCTACTCTGGGCAATTTATAGACAACAGAAAGTTACTGCTGAGTTCTAGGATCAAGGCACCAGCAGATTCAGATTCGGTGCCTGGCATGGTCTGGTTTCTTCATTCCTGCAGGATGGATGGGACAAACTTTTCTGGGCCTCTTCTAATAAGGGCACTAATCCCATTCTTGAGAGCTCTCACTTTCTTTTTATTTATTTATTTTTGACAGGCAGAGTGGACAGTGAGAGAGACAGAGAGAAAGGTCTTCCTTTGTCCTTGGTTCACCCTCCAATGGCCGCCGCGCTGATCCGATGGCAGGAGCCAGGTGCTTCTCCTGGTCTTCCTTGTGGGCAGGGCCCAAGTACTTGGGCCATCCTCCACTGCACTCCCGGGCCACAGCAGAGAGCTGGTCTGGAAGAGGGGCAACCGGGACAGAATCCGGCGCCCCGACCGGGACTAGAACCCGGTGTGCTGGCGCCGCAAGGCGGAGGATTAGCCTAGTGAGCTGCGGCGCCGGCTGAGAACTCTCACTTTCACATTCCCACCTCCCAACACCACTGCACAAAGGATTGAGTATGAACACATGTGATTTACCAGGGGACACAATATTTATACCAAGGCATGCTCATTTTGTTACTTATTCATCTTTAATAGGATCATCCATATTTGTGTTTGGCTTTCTCATTCACCTATGATGTCTTCAGGGGAAAGATCGTGATATGTTTTCCCAGAGTAAATTTGTGCCTTGATTCATCCTGTGTACTCATTAACACTCATTACACAAAGATGACTTGCATGTGTTATCAAGTCATTCATGACAAATACTACACTACACCATGGAAACCTGAAAGCATCTTTATTTCTTTAGACGTTTTTCCATTGCTCCCCTAAATGTCATCTAAAAAACTGAAGTGTTCAGATATTACCATGACTTGGAAGGAAGACAGGCAAAATGAGAGTTGATTAAGGTAACCATCAGAGTCTGCAGAAGAAAAGCTGAAATGAACGTTGCTGTTGCTAATGTAGACCCCCATGCATAAAAATGCATTTTTAAGAGATTTATTTGAGTTACAGAGAGAAAGAAAGAGAAGCAGAGAGAGAGAGAGGGACAGAGACACAGACAGAGACAGATCTTCCATCCATTGTTCATTCCCCAAATGGCCACGTGGGCTGGGGCCGGGTCAGGCTGAAGCCAGGAACCAGGAGCCTCCTCCATGTCTCCCATGTGGGTACAGGGGCCCAAGTACCTGGGACGTGTTCTGTCGCCTTCTGGTGCATTAGCAGGGACCTGGATCAGACCTGGAGCAGCCAGGACTTCAGTGCCTACATGAGATGCTGCTACTGCAGGCAGTGGTTTAACCCACTGCGCCAGAGCGCGTGCTGGCCGCGTCACAATGCATTTTACAAAGAGTTTCCCAAAATGTTTTCAAGTGTACCAAAGCTAATTTTCAAAGTCGATCAGCAAGATTTCATTGAATACATATAATGTGCAAAGAACTAGAGAAGACATTCTTGCTAGATGAGGTTAGGAAAGAGAAAGAAAAAATGAAGCCTCCAATTCGCCTTTGCATGAAGCCAGAAAGACCACACCAAATAGAGTTACAGCCCACAACACTGCGACATAAAGAAATTGATTCTTAGTAGAGATAAAAAAAAAGATCCCAGAAGGCCTTTGCTTTTGAGTTAGACAGTAAAAGATAAATAAACTTTCCTGGACTCTTTAGAAGAAATCTGAAACTGAAGGAATAAGCAAGCTGACAGCAAAAAAAAAAAAAAAAAAAAAAAAATCAAATATTCAAAATCAAACATTTATCTACTCATGAAGTAACTGTTCTTTGAAAACTAAGGACAATTACTTCATGAGTAGATAAATGTAAACTAATAAATTGCTGACATTTTCAAAAACTAGGTAGTTATATATTTTACAAAGTTTACTTCTTTGTTTTTGATATGTTCTGAATGCATCAAAATTTCTCAATATAGACTGCAATGATTCTGAAAAAGAATGAAAAAGCTTCTTAATATAATTTTTTCAGTTGAGAATAAAATAAAATACAGCAAAAGTTTAAAATCATTACTAAAGAGAGCACTCCATACTCCACTCTATGTTTAGATATTGATTCAAACCAAAATTTTAAAGGTCAAATGTTGGAAGAGTCTTCAAAACAGTTTATAACTTGCAGTGTTTTTTTTTTATTAGAAGTCACGTAGAATGACTGATATTTACACATCTGATCAATAAACCTGGCATTCATTTTATAACCACTGTCATTTAATGTTATTAAGCATATAAAAACTACTAATCTCTGAACTCCCTTTTATATTACGGTGAAGTGTTGGCATTTTCAAGTCCTAATTAAAATTAAATTGTATAACACACCTGACCTTAATACAATAATAAGGACCTTTAACAATAGAACAAGGTTAAAAAAATTTTTTTCATAGAGAAGGCTGCCTACTTGAGACACCTAGAGTTTATAAGAGTACTATTTTGGCAAACTGCAGGTAATTATTTCACTTTTAAAATCTAGTTCTGTTTACAGTGAAATGATAGAATGTGGTTAAATAGATCTATATTGTGCTAAAGGAACTGAACATAGAGCTGTAGACTTGACTCAACCCTCTTACTAACTCAATACTCATATGACAAATATCAATTAAGCACCTTCACTGTGCAGTGTCCACTGGGATGCAGCAAGAAGGACAGGTGCCTCTCTTCCTGCACAATGATAATATAGTGAGCCCAAATAAATAAATGAGCAATTAAAATCCAACATATCGGGCATTACAGTAATGGAAACACAGAGTTTGCATTCTGTATTGGAAAGGCTCCATGAAGTAGGTGAATACCAAGTTCAAGTTCAACACTGATTAGAGAGGGAAGGGATACACGATATATTTACAGGCACAGAGAACCAAGGGAATAGGCCCATTGAAGGAACTGAAAAAGCTCCTAACTGTGGAGTTATGGGGCTCAGTGACCAGACTGGAGAATGAAGACTAGATTTCAAAGAGAGCTGCCAACCACGTCTGGGTATGAAGAGGGCTTCAAAAAGCTACTCGGGATAAGAAATACATGCTTTAAGATCTACTTGTCTGTTTCTCTTTTTAATTGAATCTTCTAAAATTTCATTTAGTTGAAAAGCAGAAGAACAGGAGAGAATTCTCATCCTCTGGTTCCCTCCTGAGATGCTGGCAACAGCTGAGGCTGGGGTCTGCCAAAGCCAGGAGCCTGGAACTCAATCCAGGTCTCCCAGATGAGTGACAATGACCCAACTATTTGAGGGCCACTACTGTGCCCCTCCCCCCAGGGTACACACTAGCTTGAAGCCAGAATCCAGAGCAGAAGCAGGACTTGAATCCAAGCGCTCCAACTTGGGATGTGGGCATCCCAAGCAGTGTCTTAGCTGGTAGGCCCAAAACCTCTCCCAAATTCTCCTTGTGGTCTAAGTGCATAATTTGCCTGGATAAATAGTAAGTTAGAGTTTAAAAAGGAAAGGATGTAAAGAAGGGAAAGAGGGAAGGAAGAAGGGAGGAAAAAAATAAAAGAAAATCCATGGCACTATGTGATCAGGAAACACAAATAGACTAGGCATGCCTGGGGAATATTTCCTGTACAGAAATCCCTATCATAACTGGCAAAGAGTTATAGCAATAAAAAATAATTTACACAATACGGTAGAAAGGACCAGCAAAATAACAGCTCCCTGAAGGAGTTCTTTATTCTGGATCAAAGAAATGAGTATCTCCGGCTGTTACTGCCGCCCTATCTTAAGGGGGGAGAGAGGGGGAACCTGTGCTTGTACCAGCTGAGCTGTCGTTTTAAAATCTAAATGCATTTCAGATTCCTCAGTGGGGCAACAAGGATGCACATGTATAGACTATGGCCTGGCAGAAATGGTCAATACAGGAGGCGGGGGAAACTTAACCGCATCTGCCATGGAATATTTATTCTAATTCACTTATTACTAATTCAAATGAAACAAGCCCTTGTATAGGTTTTCATGAGCTGTCTTTGAAAATTTGGTCCATTTTAGTTCAGGCATTTAAAATATAAATGCTAGCAAGTGATTCTTAATTATCCAAGTGAATACACTGATTTTACTTTTCTCTTGATTTTAAAACTTCATTGTTAGTCTTTCAAAATAGAACAAGGCTTTTTAAGGAGACTCCGGTCAACATTTCATTCATTATAAAGATTTCCTCAATGGTTTATTTCAATGTTAACGTTATATGCTTCCTAGAAATTTCATGCATTCCTGTCCTTACAAATTATCACTAGGTTATCAGGCACACATTAGTCTCTACTGCAATACAATGAAAATTCACACTAGGGTTGCTTCTTTCTCAAGACCTATTGTCTCCCACCCTCCTTCTGCAAGCTGAGGATTCACTGGCTTCTGATAGAGTGGCTGCATTCTGCAAACAGAAAAAAAAAGTTCTTGGAAAGTACACACTATCTTTTAATTCTTTCTGAGAACATAAAAAGAAATTACTGGAACGAGAACAGATTTCATAGGTACAATTTTAAGAAGATAACCATACTTCTCTTTTTTTTTTTAAGATTTTTTTTTTATTTATTTGAGAAGTAGAGTTACAGACAAAGAGATTGAAGAACGGTGTTCCATCCACTGGTTAACTCCCTAAATGGCTGCAATGGCTGGAGCTGAGCCAATCCGAAGCCAGGATCCTCATCTGGACCTCCCATATGGGACCATTTTTTGCATTTTTGCAAAAACACAATTTTAATCTACTCTATATTCACAGGCTTAATGCACTACTAACCATAATATTCAACAAGTAAAAAGTAAAAAGACCACAGTTCCACAGGAATATAAACAAGGGCCAAAAACAACAGTCAGATCATTTGACGTGGTGTTGTCTTCATGATTCTCTGTAAAGGCAAAGAGAACTGGTGTTCAAGAGACAGTAACACAAGATGGCAGCTAATAGGGGCAGAGATAATTTATGAAAACCGAACACACAGCCTTAAAATAGAATAAGGATCTAAAGGCAACCTTGTACACATTTAAAGTAGGGAAGTGATACATGTTCCAATGGTCAATATTTGTTGAGTGAACTCCTGATCTCAATATGAGCACTTTACATGCATTAACTCTTATTTTTCATGGTTAACACAGTACAATAGAGATTATTGTTATCTTCATCATACAATGAGAAAACATGGGCTAACATGGGATAGAACAAGGGTTTGAATCCATGCATTCTGACTCCAGAGATGGAGAAAGTAGAGTGTGCCAAGATATTCTAAATGATTTCTCAGCTTTTTGAAGTTGGCTGATGAGGAAAATAAAGGCACACAATATACAGATCTGCAGGAAGGCAGTGAGAAAGAACTCACTTAAAATGTGAATAGCAGAAGAAAAGCAAATTTTTGTTCTTGAAAAGGTAGTGGGGGACAAGCATTTGGCACAGTAGTTAGACATTGACCCCTGCACCTCATACAGGAGTGTCGAAGTTTGAGTACCCATTTCACTCCTATTCCCAGCTTCCTGCTAATGCAGATCCTGGGAGGCAGCAGGTGACGGCCAAAGTCCCCAAGTGCGAGACCCGGATGGAGTTCCCAGTTCATGCCTTCGGTCTGGCCCAGCCCTGGCCATTATGGGCATTCGGGGAGTAGATCTACAAATGGAAGATACCTCTCGTATGAATGTCTTTCTCTTTATCACTCTGCCTCACAAGTACATAACATAAATAAAAAAATTTTAAAGAGGTAAATGGTGTCAGTATGTGTGTGGTGTATTTGGAAGGGAAGGGTGTGTGAGACGTGATGACTCTAAACTTGCCTATTTTGAATGTAACTTATCTGAGTGTCACCAATTAGAAAGGTCTAGATGGTCCTGAAACTCACATGAAATATTCGTTCTAGGCATGAAGCTTAGGCCTCATGAAATGAAGAAGGCTTATTGAAGACACTGGTAGGTATAACATCACCCAGATAAACGGAGTAGAAGGAGAACTGATGGCACAGAAGCACTGTTAACATAGCGAGGAAAATGAGGCGAGACTAGCCAACGACAGAGATGAAAGCTCCTGGCCAGGAAAGGATGGCATCACGGAGGTCTAAGAAAGGCTTCCAGGAGACCTGAAATTAACTCAATCAGGAGAGCACCCAGAAAGCTTTTCTCCTTGAACTAGTAACAGTGAGTGCTCTTGTTTTCTTGTTTTGTTTCTCTGCAACTGGTGTAATGATTAAACTACAAATCACAGAGATCACTGCCTTAAGGTACAATCAGTCCAGTGTTAGCTATCATTACTTCAGAGCATTTTTCTTGAGCATTTAAAAGGAATGAACAGTATTCTAAGCTTGGGATACATTTTAAACAAAGCAGAGAAAAAACAGTCTTGGAACTGAACATTCTGGCAAGTGAAGCAAATAATACAGTAAACAACATTAGGAATTAGAAACTCCCAAGTAAAATAAGAGGAAAATGGGTAAAGTGGGAAGAGTATAGAGATTCAGGGGTAGAACTGGAGAAAAGGCAGCTGTAGTCCTAAATACGACACTTGAAGCAAATCAAAGCCGTGGTGAAGTATCATCTTATTCCAGCTATTTTCAAGAATGCAAAATAAACAAATAACAAATACTGCAGAAGGTGTGGATGAAAGGGAACTCTTTCATACTGTGGGTGGAAATGCAAATTAATACAGCCATTACGGAGAACTGCAGGGAGGTTCTCCAAAAAGAATAAAAACTGACCATATGACCTGGCTGCCTCACTTCTGGGAATATACCCAAAGGAAATGAAATCAGCATGTCAACAAGATTGCTGCATTTCCACATTCCTTATACACAACTGTTCACAACAAGGAAGATATGCGATTGAAGCAGTTATCCATAGATGGATGGTAAAGAATAAGTGGTGTACCTACACCATGGAACACCATTCAGCCACAAAAAAAGACTGAAATCCTGATATTTGCAGCAAAATGGATTGGAAATGGAGGCCATTATGTTAAGTAAAATAAGCCAGACACAGTAAAACAAATACCACATGCTCTCTCTTAGATATAGTGTAGAAAATAGCTGATCTGAACTTAAAATAGTAACTCTTAGAGGTTGAGAAGGATGTAGGGAGAGAGAACAAAGTGGGGTGAGATAATGGGCAGCAAAACACAGCCAGATAGATGTATTAAGTTCTAGTGTTCCACAACACAGTGGTGGGACTATAGTTCACAAAGGCATACATTATGGCCGGCACTGCGGCTCAATAGGCTAATCCTCCACCTAGCGGCGCTGTCACGCAGGGTTCTAGTGCCGGTCGGGGCGCCGGATTCTGTCCCAGTTGCTCCTCTTCCAGGCCAGCTCTCTGCTGTGGCCCGGGAGTGCAGTGGAGGATGGCCCAAGTGCTTGGGCCCTGCACCTGCATGGGAGACCAGGAGAAGCACCTGGCTCCTGGCTTCAGATCAGTGCAATGCGCCAGCCATAGCATGCTGGCCGTGGTGGCCATTAGAGGGTGAACCAACAGCAAAAGGAAGACCTTTCTCTCTGTCTCTCTCTCTCACTGTCCACTCTGCCTGTCAAAAAAAAAAAAAGGCATATATTATGTTGCATACTGAACTGGAAGAGAACAGCTGGTAGGCTCCAAATAACGTAAGGAAATGGAGAAGCTAGACACCTGATTTGACCAATTTGTACTGGGTTATATGTGTTGAAATACTATATTGTGCAACACAAAATACAGAATTGTTATATGTTTATCAAGAATTTTAGGAATAATGTAAATAAATAGCATGGTCCAGATGGGCCTCTTTGAAGAGGTAACCACTGAGAACTGACAATGGAGTTGAGGGTGGTAGCCAGGCAAACATCTGGAAGAAAAGCACTGGAAACAGAAGGAACAGGCCAGAGCAAGAGTCCTCAGGTGGGACAGGCAAAGCATTTGCCACATCTTAAAAGGCATGGTTTGGAGTCCACTGAAATAAAACAATAAAGGTGGGCAGTGAAACACATCGCTGGAGATGAGAATGATTTGCAAGTCAAGATCAGGAATTCGGTATGGACACAGAAGATGTGGGATGATGAGGAGGTGCCATTTGACAACAAAGAGAAGATACTGAGACACTAGCTGGAACATTAAGTCTAGGGTTGACGAGAATAGTCCATGCTGGAAATAACACTTGTGATTCACTGGCATCCTGGTGGTACTTAAATCAAGGGAATGACTGTGCAAAAAGAAAACAAGGACCAAGTATTGTGCTGGGGGTATTCCAAATTTTAGGGCTTTGGGGAGAAGTGGAGGACCCAGAAGAGCAGGCTGGAAGGAAGCGTAGGGTAGGAGGAAAATCAAGAAGAACTAAAGAGAGAGTATCAAAGAAGAGGGAGTGATCAACTGAGTTGGGTGTTTCTGGTTGGCCAAAGAAGTGAAGGGTTAACTGGCAACCACTGGTTTAGAAGAATGAAGCCATTGGGAACCTCAACTGCAGTTTCTGTGAAGTCATGGGGACAAAAGCCTGAGGAGGTAGACTGAAAACAGAATGAGAAGAGGGACTGGCGATCGCTGAGTACTGGCAAGTGTCAGGATTCCTGCTGTAGTGGACATAGCAGAAGAGTTCAATTAAACAGTAAATATTTAGAGATTATTTAGTATGTGCTGAGTACAACTGAAAAGGTCCTAAGGATTTAGAAGTAAAAGTGGCACTGCTCCCTTCCAAGCAGCTCAGTGAGAGAAGAGTGAAAAGATATTAAAATATACTCTGATAATTGCGAAAACTGAGTGTTTTAATTTCACACAAGAGGGCATTTATCCAGACTAAGAGGGACAAAGAATGCATCCTTCCAGAAACTGATATGAGAAGTGGGTGTTGACAGATAAGTCAGCTCCCGACACGCAGAAAAGGAGAATTGAGAGCAAATCTAGAATTAGTCCAAGCAAGAGGTATTGTGACTACAAAGGCACAGAGGCACAGACTGTAAAGTACATGGGTACTTACTGAAGGATGAAGGCGGGCCCCTTAAAGGTGTGAGAAATTAGCCAGAGGAAATTGATATTCAAACACTGTAGTGTAAAAAAAGGATTTTTTTTTCCTAAAGGTCCAAAGACAAAAAAATGGACAGACAACTTATCTGGTCAAGTCATGATTTAAAGACTTGCATCTTTAAAACCTGACTCGGCATTCAGGGAGTGAATTAACAGAAGAATTTGGAAACATGTGAAGTATTTGGTTCACTGGCTTTCAAGAATCATCTACACAAAGGTGACAACTGGGAATCTGAGGGAAATGAAGCAAAACACAATGTCATGACCCAGTTAAAGGTTTTCATGGCATTCAGGCTCTTGTGTCTGGTCCATAGCCTCCCCACCACCATGTTCCTTAACCCACTGCTTTAGGCATTGGAGATGTCTCCAGAAAGTATGTGGAAATGTGCATTATGAAAAAATAGGCATGGATTTCGAAAATTTTTTTGCACCAAAGTGATCTTATTTTTTAATTCCATTTTTTTTCTACATATTTTCTGAAGTTCACTCATAGAGCTCTTTCTCCTCTTCCCAGAACACCCCAACCACTACCTACCTTTGCCGGGTGACCTGTTTCTCCAGGTAGGCGGATGGCTGGGCCCAAATTGCCAGGACTCAGCTCCATCATCATCTCCTTACGGTCTTCCTTGATCCACACAATCCCGAAGTCACCAAGAAGTCACTTTTAATCAAAGCACCCTGCTTCAATTCTTTGCATAGCACGGCTGCCATCATCTCACATTATTACTTTGATACTGATTGATTGACTTGCTATTTCTTTCCCAAACTTCAGCCTGCTGTACTAGGACGTGAGCTGTATAAAGGCAGAAATCCTGTCTGTCCCTACCCCTGAATGCCTGCACCTGGAACAGTGCCCAGAAGATAAGAGCTCAACAAGACAGTCTAGGTAAATGAATCGATAATTTATACTTTTCTTAAACTATATGTGTTCAGTGTATTTTAATGGGAATGTATTTGTTTCTCAAAATGGCATGCCTCTAGGAAAGTCTGAGAAGTTGACACATGCCATCAGAGTCAATTAAATGTAATGTGATATTTGGATTGGGTCCTAAACCAGAAAATTGACATAGGTAAAAACTAAAGGGATCTGAATATGCTACAATAGTCAATAATAATATATTAATATAGGTTTACTAAGTATAATGTGTACCATAACAGTATCAACGTTAAGATGTTACTAATAGAGGGTGTGGTAGGGGGAGGTACATGGGAACCTTCTGCACTACTTGATAAATCTATAACTCTTCCAAAAAATAATGTCTTTTAGCTGTTTTTTTTTAATGACATGCTTGTAAACAGTTAAAATAACAGCAAAGCAGGAGTGGCATTTGGCTTAGTAGTTAAGCTACTGGGTTGGGATGCCATATCCCATATCAGAGTGCAGGGTTAGAGTCCCAGCCCCATCTCTTAGTTACAGCCTCCTGATAATGGGCACCCTGGGAGGCAGCAGGAGTGGCTTAAGTAGTTAGCTTTCTGCCACCCACCTGGGAGACCAGGATTGAGTTCCAGCCTCCTGTTGGGCATCTGGGAAATAAACCAGCAGATGGGAGCGTATGCTCTCTCTCTCTTTCTCTCTGCCTCTCAAATAAATAAAATTTAGAAAAACAGAAGTACATATACATATAAATTACAACCTGAAAATCCATTTATTGAATGCAACCCCAGCACCTGCCCAAAAATTCCTTTTGAATGTTTTTTGTGGATCATCTAAGACTTGTAAATATTTACAAATATAAACAAACAAATGTGACCACTGTAGAGCTCTCTGGCTCAGCTGCTGTGGCCATCTGGGGAGTGAACCAGCAAATCAAATATCTCTCTTTTTCTCTGTGTCTCTCCCTGTTTCTATGTCACTCTGCCACCCAAAGAAATAAAATTTTTATATTTTTAGGAAAAAAAAAAGATATCACACCTGTCTTTCTGAATCAACACACACTCTGTCTCACCTTGTGGCTAGAATCTGCCTCTGCTTGGTGTAGTTTATTCAGCCAATCTCATCGACTGATGAATCAATTTTTGTTGATCTAAATCATGACCCTAATACACTTTGTGATCCGGTCTACAAATTTATTCTTTTTCCCAACCCCTTGATCTGAGGCCTGGAGAATAACACTGTTTTGTGACTGTGTGACAAATTTTAAAAAAAGTTAGTTGCATCTGAGAATGCGCATAGCTCACATGACTCGTGTCAGACACAGAATCATTGATTATATATATATATATATATAATATATATATATATATATATATATATATAGCGAGGAAGCTACATCTCTTCATGCAGCATTTAGCTATGCAAATAGGGTAGCCAATGAGATATGATCAGAAATAGTTGGTGAGGGTTCCGGAAAGAATGAAGTCCTTTAGCTACATTTCTTTTTCTTTCTTTCTGTTTGGAGATTAGCAAGAAGCAATGACTGGAACCAAAGCATCTCCCTTGACATCATGAGGACAAAAGCCCATGTGCTGAAGACAACGGACCAGAGACACAGATGCTGCCTTCCTCGCTGATGACTCCATGGCATTTTCAAGCTGATCCTGAACTTGCTATTTATGTGCAAGAGGGCCCTGCACCATAGCTAAGCTACCATAGTTAAGTTTCCGTTCCTACCAATTGCACAAAATTTATACATTAGAGAAAGGAAAATATAAAACTTGTAACTGTTGGGAGTAGTCCTGAAAAAATCATTTGTTTGGTTCCAAGCCATCAGGCAACTACTTTACTGCAAATTACACTTTAAAACTTCCATTTCTTTTCTGACCTGTACCAGAAAAGCTAATGATAGTTTCAGAAAGTAGGAGCTTAAATCTGCAATGCTGTTTTTAATATCATTTTCCTTCTCGTTAGCTATGTGATCATAAAGCCATTAAAGAAACAGCAACGCAAACTGATGTGCATTCTCTTGCATTTGCTCAGAAATTGTATCTATTTATAGTGTACGTATTGAAAACTGTTCTGATGACAACCTTATGTTTACAAATCAATGGTGCATAGAACAGGCTTTATATAGTTTTTCAATTAAGTAATGACTCAGGCTTTGATCAGGAAATTAAACAAGAAAAGAGAACACAAGTTGATGAAGAGAGAAAATATTTTTGTTTTAGATGAAAATCTCTTTTATTTAAAAAGAGAAGGGTGTTTTTTTCTCACTATTAGGGTTACTTGCTGAAGCATGCAAGCAGCCACAGGAACATTTTCTTTTTTCTGTAAATGGAAGCAGCAGAAATGACTGTGTAAAGTAGGCATCCCTAACCTGACACATTCTCCAGGGAAAGCCTGGGAGAACCCCAGAATGATGTTCTCGTCACGTCAAAGCATGATCTCCATCGTCATCTGTCATTGTCTTTGGAGGGCTTTTAGATTTAGGAGATGACCTGCTCAACCTCTTCAATGATACTGTACAATTTACTCTGCTTACATTATATTTGATTCCTCTGTCTTTTGATTCAATGATTGCTTTGTAGCAGCACTTAATGACTACAACTTAGAAGAGGTGATTCCTGTAACCACTCTTTATCTAAAGAAAACGGCTCTGTCTTGTAGATGCAAGTCATTTTCTTTGATCTCAATGTCTTTTAACAATAGGTTCAGGGTAGCAGAAACACTCAGGGGGCAGATTTATATTTTCTCCCTTACTGACATAAATCAAGTACAGATTTATCAAGCTGTGAAATATATTAAGTTCACGGGGTTTTAGCAAAGGGTTACCAAACCACAAGAACCTGCTGTGATTCAAACTACTTTCAGATGTCCTTTTAATTATATTAAATGAAAGTTTGGGTTGGCTTTGATGCTTATGGGCAAACATCGAAATCTCTTGAAAGAGCTGCTAACAGTACTCCCTGTTGCTGTAGTTAATATACTATATTGTATGCACACTGCTAGCCAATTTATTCTAGCCACTTTAACAAGGATATCCACCCTGACAGGCCACACAGAATAGTATCACAAGTCAAGCAAAGCGCAAATCATTAGAGGACTCTGAAAGTTGTTTGACATGCACCACGGAGCTCTTTGTCACACAGCCAATTAAGTGACCAAACAAGGAACTTGAAAATACTCATTAATTTCTTCCTAGCAGTATAAATGGAGCTTAGAATCCTTCTTGTCTCATGCACCGAAGGCACACAAGTAAACTGGCATAATTCAATTTACACTGTGTCAAAGGTGCAAGTAGCAACTTCGGTTCACAGACAGTCTGCATTAATAAAACTAAAGATGCAACGAATGAGCTAAAATGTTTAAATATTATAGATGATATAAAGATAGCCAGGCATTAGATTTTTTTTAAGTCATCAAAACTTGAAGTTTCTTTTATCCTTGAAAAGCTGTGTCAGCGTTTCTGAGCAGACTCAACAGCATTTAACACTGTTCCCTCCGCCTTCGATAAGAACAACTCTCCGGGTCCCTCTTTCTTTAGCTGCTCTTTCGTCTCTACTACTGGTTTTTCTTCCTCTCCCTGACCTCTTCCTATTATGGTTCTCCAGGGCACAGTCCCACACTCCTTTCTCTTCTCTTGCAACACTCACTGCCATGATTAATTCATCTGGTCTATTAGTTTCACACTTCCTGCCAATGTGCACCTTGGAAGGCAGCAGATTATGGGTCCAGTAGCTGGGACCCTGCCACCCATGTGGGAGATGCAGATGGAGATTCTGGCTCCTGAATTCACTCTGGCCCAGCTCTGGCGTTGGGGGCATTTGGGGTGTGAATCAGCAGATGTGAGCTCTCTCTTTGTCTCTTTCTGTCTCTTTCTCTCTCAATCTACATATAAAAAATAAAAAAATTTAGAAACCTGATAGATGCAAAAAAAAAACAACAAAAACAAATGAGCACACACATACTAGTCTTCCTTCCTTCCTTTCTCTTTCTTTTATTTATGTAAAGTAACAAGTATTCTGCTTCTTAAGGTTTACCAAATATTGCAAATAAATTCTCTTATTTCAATATGGAACAACAATTAGCTCACTCTATTTATTTTGTTTGTTTTACCTTAATAATATGGTAGAAATCTGTGTTGGGTACCAGCTGTGCAAAATCAATAGCTACCCTGGACTGTGCAAACACCATGCAGCACTCAGCAACAGTAAAACAGATACTCGGGAATTTGTTGAGCAAATGTGTCCAGTGATCTTATCAGCATAGGAAAAAACAGCAGTGCATATTACAGAAAAAAAGTCTGCCCTCTATTCTTCAGTGAAAATTCTAGTGGCATAATAGAGAGGTGAGAATAAGGCGTGTCAGGTGATGAGCTGATGGTAAATGCTAAGGAAAACAACTCACACAAGAACCCAAGAAATGAATTACTCAGGAGGTACCTAACAAAACCCTGAAGGTAGTACAGGAATAGGCTGTGCAGATATGCAGAGCTGCATTCCAGCAGGGAGAGCAAAAACTTCCTGAGGTGGGGACAGCTTGTTCTGATTAGGAAGCCAGTGCAGCAGGTGCAGAGAGAGCCAGAAGAGAGCAACAGGGCATGGCTCTGCAGTGCAGCAAAAGTCAGCTTCGAGACCCTTGTGAGGAACTGCAGATTTCTGAGCAGAGGGAAGAAAGGCACCGTCTGGCAGGGGGTTTTTAAAAATTCTCTTTTATTTGGCACACATACACACACACGGACAAACGGACAGAAAGAGTGCCCACCTGCTGTTCCCTCTCTAAAAGTCCACAGTGGTCAGAATCGGCTCAGACTGAAGCTAGGAATATAGAGTTAAACCTGGGTGGCCCACATGGGTGGCAGGAACCCAAGCACCTGAGCTACCACCTGCTTGCAGAGAGTGCATTAACAGGAAGTTGAAGTCAGGAGCTGGAGTGAGGAACCGAACCCAGGAACCCTCACTTTTTTCTAATCAGTTCTCAACCTGGCCAGGCAAGTAGCAGCAGGTTCTAAAGAATGGCTCAGATTTCATGGATTCTTAAATATACCTATGTGAATATTTCCTATTAAACAAAGCCAAGTACAGACGCCCCAAGGAGGACACATTGCTTATGAGGACAACAGAAACTACTGAAACAATGAAAATATATTTCTTAACTAGGAAAATGTCCTGCTTTGGACACAGTGAAAAATGGACACTAGTAATTCTTTTTTTTAATTTTTTATTTATTATTTTTTACTGGTAATTCTTAATAGTTCCTTCCAAAAAAAAAAGTATACAAGCATAACAAACATAACTGGATAAAGTATGGCAATCTGAAGCTGAAAAATGAAAACAAAAGACAAAAGTCGTGGTTACATTTATAAAATAACAAGGTGTTTAAAAAGAACAAGGTGTTCTGATGTAGTTGAAGGCAATGCCCCAACCCCAGGCTCTCACTAGACCACTGACCTCTCTTTGGAAACATATGATGTCTACTGGATCATGGCTCACACTCCCAACCCTTGCCCTGCCCTCAACCCATGGCCAGAGTCAAGAACTTCTGCAAGTCATACATGCTAGCATGGTTACCATCCAAAAGACAGAGAACAGCATGTTGGCAAGGAGGCTACCAGTCAGAACCCTCACGTTTTACTGGTGGAAATGTAAAATGGCACAGCCACTTCAGAAAACACTTGGCAGTTCTTCTTCTCACACAGAGTTACCATACTTTCTACTTGCTTTTCCTTCTCTCAACATGATGACATTTTTTTCCTTTTATTTATAACTGACACATAAAATACCATGCAATGTTCCTACCCTTGAGTATAGCACATAATGTTCAATCTTGTAAATAATCTACCTCCCCAATTATTTAACATTTCTTTATGGTAAAAAAAAAAAATCAAAATCCTTTCTTCTAGCTTTTGGTAGAGAAATGCATCAGATAACATCATTATCTATAATCCCCCTAATATGCAATACAATAACAGAACTATTTGGCCCTATTTAATTATAACTCAGTACTCATTAATCTCGCCCCAGCCTTTGGAACCACAGTTCTACCCTAAACTTCTAAGAGATCAATTATTTTATATCCGACATTTGAGTGAGATCATGTAATACTTGTCTTTCTGTACTTGGCTGACTTCACGTACTAGAATACCTTTAGTTCCATGTATGTTGCTGTAAATGATAGAATTTCATCCCTTTTGTGGCTGAACAGAACTTCCTTACATATATGAACCACATTTTCAGTATCCATTAATTAGTTTTAAAAATTATTTATTTGTAAGAAAGAGAAAGTTCAACTTTGTAGGCAAAGTCTCACTCCCCAAATGCCCTCAATGGCTGGGTGTAGGCCAGAGAGAAGCCAGGAGCCAGGAACTCAAACCAGGTCTCTTGCATTGAGGGCAAGGACCCAACCACTTCAGCCATCACCAGCTCCTCCCAAGGTTTGCATTAGCAGGAGGCTGGAATTGGAAGTGGGGCCAGGACTTGAATTAAGGCACTTTATTATTAAATGTGGTCATCCCAAGTGGCATCTTAACCACTCTGCCAAATGCCCAAAGATGATTATCAAAGTCTCCTTGGAAAATAACAGGACTTCAGAAAAATTGTATTTGTACTCGACTTTGATATAGCAATACAAAATTATAACCACTCAGCCATTTGACCACAGTCTCAAAAAAAGTGTTACTCTACTCCATCCCTGAAATTTAGTGCAAACAAAATCAATAAATATAAGCCAAACTATGTATCCTATCTCCTACTACCAAAAAATGAGCCCGCCCTGCCACTGCAGTGTTTCAGGGAATAGGAGCAGAAGTTTCTCCATCACAGATATGTAGCTCTGAATTCAGAGACCTCTCACTTACTGCATGATAGTGTGAAAGTCATGTAACTCTCCTTGGGCCAAATTTTCTATTAAAAACTACAATAACTCTATCATGCAGCTGATAGGAATATTAAATAAGAATGCATGTCAATTGTTCTGCACCACAGTGGGCACATACCCACATACCTACTGCCTACACAATGTACTTATTTTATCTTTAAAAATTACATTTCTTTATTTGAGTGACAGAGAGACAGAGACAGACAGCCGATAGAAGAAAGCTCCCATTCCCTAGTTCATTCCTCAAATGCCCACAACAACAGAGACTAGGCCAGGCCAAAATCAGGAGCTAGGAACTCTATCCAGGTCTCCCACGGGGGAGGCAGGAACCCAATTATCTGATCCATCACTGCTGCCTCCCAGGGTACACATTGATCAGAAACTGAAATCAGAACTGGTGCTGGAAATCAAACCGAGGTACTCTGATGTGGGTGTTTTAACTGGTTTCTTAATCATCAGGTCTCCCCTATTTATTCTTACCAATAAATCATTATGATTCTTAATCAAGTGTTGAAGCATCAGGGGACACCTGTCAGGAGGGTAGCAGCAGGGCCATTAGTGCTGCCTGTGTTGACATGGGCTGGTCATTCGGTCTGTGCTGGCCCATCTTCACATGGCAGATCAGTTCTGGTGATATTACATCATAGTAGCAGCTTAATATGCATGTAAAACCCAAGCTTTCCTTATCTTTTCTGGCATAAAACTTAAAAAAAAAACTCTACTTAAGTGAAGGTATTTTGCCCAAGAAAAGAAAATGGCATGTAGAATGACAAAAACATACCAATTTCTTTCTTTTGGTAGCCAACAAAGATTTTAGTGCCATCTAAAATATAACCAAGTGAAAAAAAATAAAAAATAAAATATATTGGATTTAATTGTTTTGTGATGTTAAAACTCTTGGGATTCAGGTATAGTGACTTTTAGGAGATTCATTTTATTCTTAAAAATCTTACCAATTAACTGTTAATTGCTAAACTACAGGTCAGTTATTACAATTGATATTTCAGATTCCATTGGGCTTTTATGTGTATGTGAAATAAACAAGTTGTAGGAAGCAAAAAAAATGTCAAAGATGGATCGAGGTAATTCATAAAATATAAACTGAACCTCTAAATAATTGAAAACTAAATGAATTTTAATGGTCAAATCAACCCTTCAGGAATTATTGTCTGTGCCTATGGAAAGACCCTATTTTTTAAGAAGTTCAAAAACAACCACTTTATTTCAAATTTAATACACAAAGTGCTTCAAGTGTATTTCCTACATATTTCATAGATAGCTCTGAATGTGCTCTGAATATACAAACAATAGAGAATATAAAACTAGCCTTTAAAATTCAGAGACTAAAATGAAATGTATTATTCACTCTGGAATTCATGGAATAATGCTACTAAGAGGAACAGAAGAGTGCCATGAGTTACTGAGCACAGCATTTCTGCTTCACCAGTATTCTATTCTGTTTGTATTTGGCCTTATCAGATGTTTAGTCAATAGCTGAGACATTTATTCACAACCAGGCAATTATAACACCAGGAAATCAGCCATTGAATAAACTGTGCTATTAATTTTCCATCAGAGATTCATGTTTGAATGACCATGCATTTCATAGTTTTAAATACAGAAAGGCTAATTATCCCCAAGGCCCCATTAAAAGGATAGCATAGACTGCAATCCAAAACAACCCTAATACTACTCAGAAATGGTCTTCAGCCTTCAGTGCTGACGAGTATTTCAGTTCCTCTACTCACTGCACACACTAGAAGTACAGATCGTATGTATAAGTGTATGTCCTACGTCCTTAAACATATATACCATAAATAGTGTACCTCTCAAAGCAATTTCCTCCCACAAATCATAGAAAGTACATCTACAACAACTTTTATGCACAAAAATCAGCACTTCAAAACGTAAAAGTCAAATTAAAAACTTGTTTTCCAGGGCAGGCGTTCTGAGCAGTAGTTAAGATGCTGCTTGGGATGCCCACATCCCATATTGGAGTTCCCGGGTCCAAGTTCTGTCTCTACTCTGAATTCCAGGTTCCTGCTAATGCACACTTGGGAGGCAGCAGATGGTGGCTTCCCACGCATGTGAGAGAGCCAGACTGAGTTCTGGGCTTCTGGCTTCGGCCTGTCAGCTCTGGCTGTTGTTGGCGTTTGGGGAGTGAACCCGCACATGGAAGATATCTCTCTTCATACTCAGGATGAAACTCACAGAAAAGCAATTATTTTTTTCAATTATTCATTTTATGTAAGAATCCTGAGGGTAAAAGTAGTAAGAACTGATAGGACAGAGGGTAAACTATCCCCAAATATGGCACCATGGCATAGGAGAAAATAGTAGAAATAAGAAGGTTACTCTTCCCAACCTCTCACCCCAGAACCAGCTCATAAAACCAAGGAAGACTTTTCTGATACCTCTTCTCCTGGCCCTGGCTGATGCAGGTCACAATATCCTGGGTGCCCCACTATACCCAGAGGAAAGGAGCCAAGAGCACAGAGATGCCAAGACAAATCCAAACAGACCCTGCCATGTGTCCCTGATTATTACCACACGATCATTACCCCGTTGTCCAAATACATTTCTCCACGACTTTCCATTCTTTATCAAACCTAAGTCTAAAAATACACAGCTTTCCTTGTTTCTTTAGGCCTTCATTTCCAAATGCCCACATCACCAAAAACAAAAACAAAAACAAACAAACAAAAAAAAACCACATTAAATAAATCTATATGCTTTTATCTTGTTAATCTGTCATGGGTTACAGGGGGCTCAGGCAAAAGTTAATGATGAGTAAGGAAAGAGATCTTTCCTCTGGTACAGAATTGGCATTAATGAACAAGTCTGGCCATCCAAATGCAACTGACTAACAGGAACCAACTGTAATGGATTCTTATATTGCTAAGGAGACTTCATAAACACCACATCCATTGAAAGTGACCAGGATACATTCGCTGAACAGTGGTATAACTAAGAAAGGTGAATTTACTCAACAGACATTACCTAATCTAAAGTGCAAATGTACTAACATAATTAATCAGTACTATGTACAAGATGGTACACTCCGAGGGCAGGAACTCTCCTTGCTTTGTTCGGTAATAACTGTTGATGAAATGAAGGATTTCATATATGGGATTTAAAACTGGGAGAGCTGGAAGAATGACGATAGCTGGCATACAGATATGCTCATAAATTAAAATGTTTACTGAATTGTGTTTTTTACAACCTGAATAACCTTGCCTCAAGGACAGCTACTTCCTTTTGCTACAATTTTATGCTCGCTAATTGCCTAATTGTAGATTGTTAACAATTCCACACTACCCAAGACTGTTGATGTGAATACTCAGATGATTGGAAAGGTGTAAGTGAACAAATTGGTATTTCATACTTATAAAGGTGTAAGTGAACAAACTGGTATTTCATACTTAGATTAACCTAATTTGTAAAGAGTTTGGTTAAGAAAAGCCAATGCACCAATATTATCTTAATTTTAAGTAAAATGACAAGATATGGTTACTGAACTGCCACTCTCATAACCACTGACTTGCTTGTTGAGGGCATCTCTTCATAAACACACTAGACAGCCTCTTTAAATAGGCTGTGATTTGTACGTGTAGAGAAAAAAGTCGACAGTCCCATAGTTTTTCATTTTCTTCCTACTCTCTTTTCTTCATTCCTTTTTTCTCTTCTTGTAAAACAAACAATAGGGGGTTCGTTTCTGGGATTGCTCTCCATCCCACAAAGCCCTAAACATGGACATAAGTCAGTGCTTAAAAAAACTAAAAGCAAATCATGCAAGCTGCATAAGGCTCACATGTACAGTAGGAATAATGTTTCTGCAATGAGAGTTTAAGAAAAGTTCCAAGTCTTGAACCAATGAACAGTTCCATTTTGGACCAGAAAGCACATCATTCCAATTACTGTGGACTATTTATTAGGCACTTGATTCTGCCTGAGTGGCATTTCTGAATTATTTGCTCTTCAAATATTGGCCCAGCCAATGAAAACTTGAAATGTTTTCTTATCCACCTCCATGAACAAACAGGGATGATACATTATACAGAACTCACCTCTCAGAGATGATCAACATGTGCACACCTCAAGTTGTACCTCCTTCTTAGTCTGTGTCCCCTTGTTTCACAGAGCATTGGGTATGAAATTTCTTTTCTGCACACACTCTTATAATGTCTTCCCATCCCCACCCTGCACACCCACCCTGAAGCCCCTTTCGTTCAATTTCGACCAGAATGATGATAGAACATGATCTTTTTCCATCAGAAGTCCACACGTGCTATCATCAACAGAGACAATTCAATAACGTAAGACATAAAACACAGAAAGTACCTGGACATAGGCTCTGCAAGAGCGCTCCCTTTTCTGAAGCTGAATCCATTAAGACAGCAGATTAAACACAGAATAGAAAAAACAAGTTAGTAACAGGAGAAAACAAGAAAAATAAAAGAACACATCTACACAAAACACCTTAATTTGTTGTCCACTACCTTCTAGGAGAACATGAAAGCTAAGCGGTAGCAGAATGGAGGCAATGGCTTGACGAGAGCAGCCGGCACCCTGTCAGAACAACCCGAGTGAAAACCGGATGGGATAAAGCTGTTAAGGATGGAGAGAGACCTTGGAATACACTTAGTAGACACTAGTCAAAATCAATATGCCACATCCATTGGAAATGATCCATTTCACATCAGGCTAGTTATTAACTGATGGGCCACAAATGTAAAGATATACATGAAATTAAAAGTGAATGATGTCCAAAGTTTGCAATCTATTTTTTAAAGATCATAGATTATTTGTGGTTTTCAAATAATATAGATGATTAATGAGTACCACAAATCACATATTGGTTCATACAAATAAAAAGTTCTGTTTATCAGGAAAATAGAAATGCCCATTCATTATAACTATTTGATTCTAAGGTGGAAAAAAAAAACCTTGAAGAAATAAATAACTTCAGATTAAAAGAATGTGATTAATCTCCTGCTATATCACCACTTTAAAAAAATCTTTAGACAGTTTCAGCCAAAAAAATTATACATTTTAGAAACTTTGGTGGAATAAGTTTGTTTGCAAACAGAATGATGTTTTTCTAGGCAAAGGATTGACAGTGGCTCATATTCAGTCCCACTTTTTTTTTTTTTTTTTTTTGTGGTGCTAAAATGAAATAATAGTTTATTCACCATGGTTAAATAAATGACCCAAGATTTTATAAGCCAGATTGTGGATTTTCTCCTCTTTCCCTTTTTTTTTTTTTTTTTTTTTTTGCCTTTCAGTAGCCTTGATTGTTGCAAGAGAAAATTATCCAGATTTCAGAAGCAGTCACTCTGAAGCCTTCTGTGAGGCTAATACTCTTGCAGTTCTAACTGATGCATTCTTCAACGCACAGAGAACAGTTACTCCTCTAAAGAATTAAGTGAGGAATGAGTGCAAGTAAATTGCCAGGGCTGTCACTTGGATCACTGACTCACATCATGGTTTGTAGGACTCTAAGCCCTCCAGAATTTCAATGTGGAGCACAATTGATTTGTACCAAGTTGACTTTGCAGATCTGATGGGTTATAACTGCTTTAGGGAAGGCAGGAACCACAGGAAATGTGAGCAAGCCAGCAAGCACATGGGTACCCTTTGCCCCACCCCTTCTCAGTACCCCATCATGCAAATTAACATATGACGACCATATTATATAAACAATTGAAAAGAGCCAAATGGGAAACAAAAGAGAGCATTAAAAAGCTTCACAAATGGAAATTTGCCCATTATGTAGTTATTTGATATTCAGGGTAGGCAAGCTCATTAGCTGTAGCCAGTTAGAATGTGACATTAATTGCCAACTCTACCTGATAATGTCAGACATCAACACTATTTTTAGATAACGATACAAAGTATTGCTATAACAAGTCATGTTATGGATATGTAACATTAACAGAAATCACCACTTTCATTACATTATGGTAACAACAGCTAAAAGCAATATGCATTCCTAGGATCCAGCAGGCCTGGGTAGTAACACATTAAAATCACAGCACACCCAGATTATATGGGCAGCTGTGGATAATATTCTATCAGGGTCTTCCTAATGATTCTATCAGGGCACACGTGACAAAAATAATTCCTTTATGCTTGGTAAGAAAAACACATTAATAGTTTATATCTTAATGGATTAAACTGTACCTGTTTTCTAAAGATGAAATTGCAAGGAAAAATTCTTCCCCAATCAACTATCTGGCTTTTCTGTATTGAACAATCATTATTAGATTTTTTTTTTTCCATTTTGACGAGTGAGATTCTTATCCCAATGAGACAGAGGACTAAATATATTAAAAGACAACTCTGCAAAGTCTTTTTTTTTAATTCTAAAGTAGAATATTCTTTTAGTGAATTCCATAGAGGGCCACTAATCTGTCACTGTCAAATTCTTTCTTTAAGTAGTAAGACTATCATACTATTCAAGGCCCTAAAACTCCTTTTCAATTACTGAGCATCTCTACTACACAAATGCTACTCAGGGAACACGTGTCAATCGATAGCAGCATTCTCATATTTTTCCACCATAAGATTGATTCACCATGTGGTGGTTTATTTCATAAATAACTGATTTCCTTATAAATATGTAGATTTCACATTTTATATCAATAAAATGGTTAGCTTGTTTATAATTTATGTAGATGGAACATTTTATTTATGTAAATGTGAACAAAAATTCATAAAATGTGTCTTCCTGAAACTTGAAGAATAATTTTCATTGCTTACAATTTATATTTATGGAAATACACAGAAGTTTTAAAAATTTTAATGGTTATGATGTGAAATCTCAGTAATCTAAAAACCAAATGGAAGTTAAGATTAAAACTTGCTTGTTCTATGAATTTTTAAAGTAATATTAATTAGGTTAAATTGTATACTTTAAAATTATCTGTATTGGGTTATTAATATTCTTTTACTGCAATTCTCTAAATTCCTACATATTGATTAGACAATTTATTGTCCAATGTTCTGACATAAAGGTTTGGAAGAAAAAAAAATTTCATTAATCCACATTAATCAATCCTATTATAATTTTGCATAAAACCCAGAACAACTGCTTTGGAAAATGGAATCATAAAATCAAAATGTATATAGAGAGGTTATGATTTATTGTTTCTTTAGATTAAAAGCCAGATAGTGCCTTTAGTATAATGAAATAGTGCAGTGAATGGAATGTATCCACTCTCTTTAGAACGATCTGATTCTAAGGAGGAAAAATTAAGCTAAGAAGTTTCACTGATTGTGTTACAACTTTAAAGATACATCAACTGAGGTCCTTACCTTGTTCAAACTGCGGGCAGCACTGTCTTTTCCACCTGGGGTCAAGTTCCTGAGTTGCACATCGAGGAGGCCTACCAGTTGGTCCATGGCACGCACTGAGTAGGTGATGTCCCCAGCATTCAAATGATTTCTTGTCTGTTCAGCCAGCTCTCTGGCAATGTTGGCAGCTGTCTCTCCAGATTTCAACTGCAATTTTAAAAGAGTAAAAAGGACAGACTATTGGTCTCTTCTGACAATAGTTTTTGCAGGTAAGTTTGAATTGCTAAGTCAAGAAACAGTTATTTATTTATTTATTTTTGACAGGCAGAGTGGACAGTCAGAGAGACAGAGAGAAAGGTCTTCCTTTGTCATTGGTTCACCCTCCAATGGCCACTGCGGCCAGCGCGCTGCGGCCGGCGCACCGTGCTGAGCCGATGGCAGGAGCCAGGTGCTTCTCCTGGTCTCCCATGGGGTGCAGGGCCCAAGCACTTGGGCCATCATCCACTGCACTCCCGGGCCACAGCAGAGAGCTGGCCTGGAAGAGGGGCAACTGGGACAGAATCCGGTGCCCCGACCGGGACTAGAACCCGGTGTGCCGGCGCCGCAAGGCGGAGGATTAGCCTAGTGAGCCGCGGCAGTTATTAAACTGCAATTTGCTCCTCGATTTTTCTAATTCATTTTTTCTTCAAATTTATTTTTTTCTTTACATTCAAGTCTTCAGGAAGCACCCCATAAGGAATCTCAGCTCTATAAATCATACTCACTTTAATTACCCAATTGTGTCTAAACCAAAGTCTAAGGTTGGCCATATATTTTTTCCCAGCAAGTTTCAAAATTGGACTTGGATGGTTTCTTCGAGAGAGGGAGTGGAAAAGAAGGAATTAGGTTGGGATGTGGTGGGGCAGGGCAACGGTACAGAGGTACTGCACCTGGAGTTCACACCAGGAGCAGAGAAAGTCACCAGGGGGAAGATTTTGGGACTTGTGTTAAGAACAAAGGAGAGGGACTAACGAGTGGTCCAACTGGGTTCGTACTTGAACTCAAACTCGGGAGAAGGGACGAGGGGGCTCAGCTGAGATGAAGGACTGAGGCAAGAAGTGACTGGATGGCAATGGTGGGAGTGAAGTGAGAGCCGGGACCTGCCCACTGTACTGCAGGCCTTGGGGCTCACCAGCTGTGGCAGGGCAGGAGTGGAGGGTGCGGGGGCTGCCCCCGGGACCTGGTTGGTGGAACTCGATGGTGGGGCGATAACTGGATCCTCCCACAACCACTGTAACCTGTACTCAGATCAGGCCCCCCATTCCCCACGGCCTGCCCTGGCCTTCTTTCCACAGCCTCCTGCAGTGACTCGGGCTGAGCCTCCTACTTGTCTCGCGCCAGGGATCACGACAATGATGAACTTACCCCTACCTTGCCTCTGCCTGCCGTCTTCAATGGGGAGAGGCAGAGGGCGGGAATAGTTTGTCCAGGGAGCCTGGCTTACCCGTCTCACAAGAGTTTCTGTTTCTAACATGTCTTTTTCAAAACTGTACTAAAATTATTTCTCAGGAAGAAGCACACACGTACTGAAACATTTGATGAGTTTTGTGAGGATTAGTGAAATAATGCCTGTGTTGATATGGCGAGACTATAGCTAAGTTTGGAATGGGGGAGGGGAATCCTGCCGCTTCAGTTTAGGGTAACAATGCCGATGGGGGTCTGACTGCTTACACTTTAAATCTGGCTTCGGTAAAAACATTTTTCCTTGATATCGGCTTCCAGACTTTATGAGATTTCCTACATCAACCATTAATCAGGGCAAAACAATTCATGGAATTACTCAGTGCTACCAATTTGAAAGTTGTTTCACAATGACTGTATATAAACACACAATGGGGGCCAGCGTGTGGCACAGCAGGTTAGGTCTGCTGTGCTGGCACCCCACATAGGCACCAATGGGAGTCCAATCCAGCTCCCTGCTAATGTGCCTGAGAAAGCAGCGAAGGATGGCCTAAGTGTTTGGGCCCCTGTCACCCTCATGGAAAACCCAGAAGAAGCTCCTGATTCTTGGCTCCACACTGGCCCAGCTCCAGAGGTTTAGGATATTTGGGGCATAAACCAGCGGATCAAACATCTCTCTCTGACTCTCCTTCTCTCTCTCTCTTTCTAACTCCGCCTTTCAAATAAATAAATAAATCTCTAAACAACAACAAAAACCAGAATGCTTCTATCTACAAGGGGAGGTAGGATAAGTAAGTCTAAAGTCTTGGAAACCACAAGAATCTCTGATGAAATTATGGAACAATTTCCTTTCATTCCCTACTAGATAAAAGAAAGCTAAAATGGGGAAATTAACATATAAGAGACAGGATTCAACCTGGTCTTCCAGGGCAGATAGCTGGCTTATTTTGTATTGTAAAAGAACAACATCACTTCTAGATCTCTATATCCTTCCTCTTTAGAAAATGCAGGAATAACCTTGCATTATCTTGAAATCTGTCAGTAGTTTGTGTACAAACAAAAGCAAATGCGCTTTGGTTTGGTAGAAATAGAGGCAGACTATTCCCTGGGACAATTCAGGCTGTCCTTTCCCCACAATAGTGGGACTGAGTAATGCAGCAGGAAGAGAGCTCACTTGGCAGGTAAATCACTAGGAAGCCATTCAGAACGGCAATGCCACCGAATCTTAAGTGGAAAAAAGCACTTGGTGACATTAGAAAGTGCAATGAATTCTTTGAAGGCATGCAAAACAGGAAATACAAACACCCTGTTAAAAAACTGAGTCCAAGGCAGAGATCGGGCTGAAGGCAGAGACTATCATTTTTATTGCAGTCATTAAGAAAGGTGAAAAATGGGATGTTTTGCTACATGTAATTCAGGAGGCAGGGCTCTGAGTCAATATTGGCTTTCAATAAAAGCGGAAACTGTATTTTGAAGACTGATTTCCCTCTCCCTCCTTCCATTCATCCATCCATCCATGTATCTTTCTTCCTATTTTCCCATCCATTTTGCATTCCTCCCACCCAGAGCTTTCTCTCCCCCTCCCATCGCCAGAATTAATGACTCTTTTTGTACAACTTTTACTTTTTTCTTTCCAAACAAATTTTGCTTTTTATTGAATATCATCATTATGAAAGTACTTTGGCTAGTGTGCAATGAATTCTTTCATCATTTTCTGACTTTTAAAAACTTCCATTTTCTCTAGGAAAATGTAACCCTCTCTCTGTTGTCACACAGAATTTATTCTTTAACTTCACCAGTATATAAGTAGCCCCAATTATTTACAAGCCAGAAGTAATCAAGAGTCTTTGTCTTCTCCCTCCTGGCCTGACTGCCAACAAAGAAAAAACATTTCATTTGTTAAGGAAAATGTAAATTAAATTTGCTTTTTTCCAACTAAAGTAAGCATCTTGATTCACTGATTTATGTACAAATGCTGTCTACCTAGGGCAGAGATAAAGTGAGCAAATATTATTGATAAAGAAATTAATGTTTACAAGGCTTGCACTGCGGCATAGCAAGTTAAGCCACCACTTGGCCAGCATCCCATAAGAGCACTGGTTCAAGTCCCAGCTGTTCCTCTTCTGATCTAGCTCCCTGCTAATGTGCCTGGGAAAGCAGTGAAAGATGGCCCAAGTGCTTGGGCCCCTACATCCACATAGGAGACCTGGAAGAAGCTCCTGGCTCCTGGCTTTGGCCTAACCCAGCCCTGATCTTTGTGGCCCTTTGGGAAGTGATCCAGCAGATGGAAAACCCTTCTCTCTCTCACTGTCTCTCCCTCTCTCTAACTGCCTTGCAAATAAATATATCTTAAAAAAAGAATAATAAGGAAATTAATGCTCAACCCCATTTTACAGTTGGGAAAACTGTGATCCAGAGAGGAATGAATGTTTGCCACATTTCAACTATCAAAACTTTAAGGCCAGGGGCTGGCGCTGTGGCATAGCGGGTTAACACCCTAGCCTGAAGCTCCGGCATCCCATATGGGTGCTGATTTGAGACCCAGCTGCTCCTCTTCTAATCCAGCTCTCTGCTATGGCCTGGGAAAGCAGTAGAAGATGGGCCAAGTCCTTGGGCCCCTGCACCCACGTGTGGGACTAGGAAGAAGCTCCTGGCTCCTGACTTCAGATCGGCGCAGCTCCGGCCGTGAACCATTGGATGGAAGACCTCTCTCTCTCTCTCTCTCTCTGTGTGTTACTCTGACTTTCAAATAAATAAATCTTAGAAAAACCAAACCAAACCAAACCAACCAACCAAACAAAAAACCTTTCAGGCCAGTGATGTGCTCCGGGCACTATGAATCCCAGAGGGAGGCTGCTACCAGCTCAGTGGTTGTGTCCCCCAGAATTCCTGTTTGAAGCTCAGCCCTCAAAGTGAGAGTGTTAGGAGGTGGGGCCTGAGGTTGGTGATTAGGTCCTGAGGGCCCAGCCCTGATAAGCAGGATTAGTGCCTTCTGAAAGGGACACTAGGGAGACGGCTGGCCCCTTCCCCTGGAGCCAGAAAGCAGGTTAATTAGCGAGATAAGGAATCTGCCAGCAGCCTGGTCTTGGATTCCCCAGCCTCCAGAACTAGAGCTGTGGGAAGGGAATTTCTATTCACCAGCTGCTCACTCTTCAGTGTTTCCTCCCTGCAGCCTGGAGAGGTTGAGACAGTCTCACCCTTCAGGCTGTATCCGCTCACAATCCACTCTCAAGGGGGGAACCACCCTGTTTCAAGGAAAATCACCTTTTAACATGATGACAACAACAACAAACTTCACTCTGTTGGTTTTTCTCCTATATTTTCTCTGGGGCCCAACGTACTCCTTTGCTTTAAAAGTTAGAAACTTATAGACTGACACCAAGGGCGAGACAATGGACCGAATGAGTGAAGACAACTATTTCACTTTACTTTTTGCACATGGCAGAAAAATTTCAGAGAAATGTGGAGGGGGAGGAGAGGAGGAGGAGAAAAAGGAAATGGGAAAAGGGAAGAAACCGATGGAAGAGAAAGGAGGCAGGAGGGGACAGAGAAAACGCGTACTAATTGGTGCTTTTTCCTGTTAGCTCCGGGCCACTTGCTACCCGCACCTTCCTGTTTTCTGCCTGAAGAGATGAACTTTCTGCAGGGCTTCTGGCTGGGTGTGGCCAATGGGATGGCTGGCAGGAGGACAGAGGAAGGAGGCAGGTGAGGTCAGGGTACTTCATCCCCTAGATCCCTCGCCCGAGGCCAGGCTGTGTCCCTTGGCCACAGGTCATCCGTCCTCTCAAGGCCACTGTGCTTCCCACTTTTGGTCACTCCACCTGGCATCACCCAGGGCTAGGGCTCGGAGCAGCTCTTCCCCTCCGCTCTGGGTTCCTGCTCAATCTGGTGTGCGGCCTGCCTTTGCTGCCAGTACCACTGGGTGCAAATCCTGCTCTTACGTTCCATCTGCTTGTTGTTGGGGCTCTGGGACCGAGGCAGGAGATGGAAGTGGATGAATTCTGTGGAAGATGCTTTGGGGAGGACAGAGAGAATATTACAGACAAACAGCTCTGTGTACAGTGCTGACAGATTCTCTGTTGAAGGCTTACTGATAGAACAAGGACTAAGCCTCAGCCGCTCTTGCTCATTGCCCAAAAGACAGATAAACACTGGAACGTACTCCCTGCCCTTGAATCTCAATTGGGTCTCACACCCTATTGCCTTCATATCCCACACTGCATTCTTCCCCAAGCTCCCAAGGCCCCGCCCAGTTCCAGGAACTCTGCCTGCTGCCCCCTACCCCACCCTCATCCCTAGTCCTCCTAAAAGATAAAAAGGCCCAGCCCCTGGGGGTCAGGGCCTTCTGCCACCTGCTCCATCAGTGTGCACACCAGCAGTCGGTCACTCACCTCTACGGATTTATTTTCTCAGAATAAATTCGGTCTGGCTGTAAATTCATACACTCTTTTCCCAGCATCTCGGTGCCCCATGTGAGGAGGCACCAATCTGCATCTCTTTTCCTAACACTTACACCGCTAATAATTTTAAGGGGTGGAGCTTTGCGGTAAAGGAACCTGAGCCACTTTCATCCATACTCAGTGAGTCACATAAATGTCTGGAGATTCAAGAGGCAGAGCCAGGTAGAAGGATGGGAAGATTGAAGAGAGACAGCAGAGGCGAGTGAGGGTGGGGCTAAGGTTGCCCTAACATATTCACAGTTTATCCAGTGTTGTGTCCAAGCACGATGTCTCCATGGAGGACCCAGCCAGCACCTGAGCTCCCCTACTCATCTGGGGGCATTCGGAAGCTGATTCCAAGGGCCCCCAAGCTTCCTGTTACAGTTCTCAAGATTTTATGCAATTATGAATAATCAGTCCAGGGTATTATCTCACATTCTAATTGCCTAAGTTCTTTAACTTTCATATAATTACAGTATAACATAATTTTATAGACTCTCCAGGATTACACAGAAATATCCTGGAAGAACAGGATATGTTTATGACAAAACAAAGACGCTCCATCTACAAATCAAATGGGCAACAGCTGTCTCAACTGTGAAAGGAATGATCTCTTTTGTGTTAAGATTAGCAGGGCTTCAGAGGAAAGAAAGGAATTAAATATCATTATCAGCTAAAGTCATCCAGCAATTTCTATAATGAAACAGTTCAACTATATTCAGGAATTACCATGAAAACACTGAGCTTTCTAGGTGAATTATTATTGAATTTATATTAACCTCAGGCTAAATTTCTAGGGAGTATTTTTTTTTAAAGTTGCTAATGTAAGAAGATATGCTACTGATCGCTTAATCTGATCACATCCAGTACGAGTTATTTGCCCTGGGGTCTGAGCTACATTGTAAGAAAATCAAAGGATGTAAAGTAAAACCCCTGGCAGGAACAATGCTGAGACTGGAGCAGCATCATTATGGATAGCAACAAGTGGGGGATGCAGGTGCAGTCCACAGAACCACCGTCGCCCACGATTGAGTGGAAAGAGATGGTTGTGGCTCATCTGCTAGATGATCTGGGCGGATACTGATGGATTATTATCCAGTGTATTACTGAGGACAAGCCTGGTTAAAAACAAATAGAGAAGACTGCGAGTGGCAGAGGCGAGCTTTTAATAAGGCAATCATCTGTGATATTTCTCAGGAAAAGTCTCTCCTGGAAATTCCTCAGCGCAGCTAATGTGCCATAGACGGACGCTCCTTTACAGAAGTGCGTAAATCCACAGAAATTGTGATAATAAGGATTCATCCCATGGCCCTGCTGGCATGAAGGCACATCTGCTCTGCGTCTGTAATGAAATCAGTTCAAAGCCTCACAGTGCATTAATAATAAAAATGTCCAACATATTGCAACCAAATAAGCCCTACAAATCTGAGTCCGAAATGCTCTGTCACACACGTGCATACTTTTATCACTGATAAATGATGAGCTTACAGAACATTTATCCAACGACTCAAGATGACAAAGGTAGCCTGTTTTTCTTCTAATTATTCCCACAGGAAAATCCTTCTGCATGTATGCTACACACATTTGCTTGGGTGATTTTTAATGCCTCTTGGACTTTTCTATCTGTAGTTGACGATACCATAGAAATGCTTAATAGGGATACTATAATAAGCAATAGTACCTGACTTGAAAGTTCATGAATTTGCACTTTAAAACAACTAAATTGCTGAATTAGCATTTAGCACATAAGAGGTCATCATTAAACCTAACACTCAATAACAATGGGAGAATTTTAAGCAGTTATCAACACCAGAGGATACAGGTTTGCAACACGTTCCTTGTTGGTCACAAGACTTACCTTCTGTGTGATATGGTTGACCCAAGGAGAAGAACAGTTGCTGAGGTCAGGACCTTGGGGATCCCAGATCCCATCAGGAGCAAGGCATAGATAAGTGGACACACCTAAATAACCAGGCAAAGACAGCTGTTGGAATATCCAAAGACATTTTTCCCAGAATGACTTCCCATTCATGCTATTTAAATATGAAGGAAGGTTAAAAAGGGAAAACACAATTGAGATAATGTTTATCAAGACACTAGATATAGTGACTGGTAAGCACTTGGCACTGGAGAAAAGTAGAGCAACAAGCAGAAATACTCAATATTTTTAAATCACATGCTGGAAGCTACATTTGATGGGAATCATTTCATGATTCACAATATTCCTAAATGTTAGCCATCTTCTTAGTCACCATTTTTAAGGCAGAAATATTCTGATTTTCTTGTGCTTTCTTACATTGATCTACGTAACACTTGAGGAGAACAAAAACATTTGCATTAATCACTAGCAATATGTAACTAAAAGGAATGCAGTAGGTATCACTTTATCAGTATTCTTAGGGGCATTGTCGGGTGTTACTAATTTTGATAAAGTCCAATATCGATGTATCATCCCAAATTCCGTGGTATGAGGGTAATCCAAAGCATACATGGAAAACTGAGCTTAAAGGCACATTTATTTGGAGCAAAAATATTTGCAAATCCATGCATTTAAGGAATCCTCAGAAAATTCATGAAAAAGCACATTACAAAAAAACCATGTATGGATTCCAAAATGTTTATATCCAAATAAGCTGATTCTTAAAAAAAAAAAAACAGGCTTTTTAACAACAAAAAAAAAAGATTTATTTATTTATTTATTTGAAACTCAGAGTTATGGAAAAAAGGGAGAGACAGTGAGAGGAAATCCATCTGCTGGTCTGTTGCCCAAATGGCTGGAACAGCAAGACCTGGGCCAGGTAGAGGCCAGAAGCTAAGAGCTGCTTCTGGGTCTGCCACATGGATGGCAGGGACCCAAGCACCCGGGCCATCTTTTGCTGCTTTTCACTGGCCATTGGCAGGGAGCTCGATCAGAAGTGGAGCAGCTGGGACAGAAGCCCATGTAGGAAACTGGTGTCACAGGAGGTGGGTTTCCCTGCTACACTACACTGCCAGCCCCTAAAGCCATCCTTTTAAAAAAATTCTTTCCTTTTTTTATTTGAAAGGGGGAGAGATGGAGGGACAAAAGGAAGAGAGAAAGAGAAATCACCCATGCCCTGTTTCATTCCACAAATGCCCAGAACATCTGGGTCCAAATAATCTGAAGTAAGAAGCCAGAACCCAATAGGGGTCTCCCATGGGAGTGGCTAGGACCCAAGTACTTAAGCCATCCCCTGTGGCCTCCTAAGGGGTATATGAGCAGTGAGGTGGGATTCGAATCCAGGCACTCTGACAAGGGATGCAGGGCACCCCAGTGGCAGCTTAACCTGCTGCTTCACGATGCCTGCCCCAACTTATTTTTTTGTGTTAAGTTTCGATTTGAAAACCAGAGAGAGAAGCACAAAGTCCTCTCACCCACTGCTTCACCCTCTACGTGGCCTATGAATTCAGCCAGGAACCCAGAACGCCACCCAGGTGTTCCATATGAATGGCAGCTGTCCAAGTATTTGAACCATCCCTGCTACTTCTCTGGAATCTGAAGCAGAGCCTGAACCCAAACCCAGGCATGCCCACCCTAAACTTATCTTTTAACTCCATCTTCCATGACCTTTTTGAAATACCCTTCTACAGGAAGGTGTGGGAAGATGAGAAGGTATCTTGGTTTTTACAAAAGTGCACATTTAATTTTTTTTCAGCAACGTGTTGAAAAATATTCATAAGTCTTTCATATCCCTTTATGAAAAAGAGGGAGAATATTTACTTCTAAGTTTTTTGAGATATTGGAATTGGAAAATAGTCTGGGATCTGCTTACTTGCTCTGTCCCCTTAGTTCTGGGTCTCAGTCCCTTCATTTTTTTTTTTTTTTAATTCGCTATTCTTTTATTTATTTGAAATGCAGAGTGACAGAGGAAGGGAGAGAGAGAGGAGATCTTCCATCTACCGGTTGTTTACCCAAATGGCCACAATGGTCACGACTGGGCCAGGCCAAAGCCAGGAGCCTGGAACTCCATTTGGGTCTCCCACGTGGGTGGCAGGGGCCCAAGGACTTGGGGTCATCTGTTGCCTTCCCAGCCACATAAGCAGGGAATTGGATCAGGCTCCAACTGGTGATCCAATGCTGGAGTCTCAGGAGGTGGCTTAACCCACGGTGCCACAGTGCTGATCTCTTGTCCCTTCAACTGGAGGAGGATGGACAGTAGCCCTGACTTCAGACATTTATTGTGAGGATTTGGGAAATCTGAGAGCACTCTGCACTACAGCAATGTGTCATTATTGTTCTGGGAAAACTGGGAAAGGGGCTTTAATGCAAACTTTGTGCAGTCCTCACCAGTTACTGTATACACCTTCGTCTTAATGCTACCCTTCTCTGCTGATTCTGGATACTTTGGATTATTGCAAAGCCTTCCTTGCAACCTCCTCACTCCGTCAGATTCATCCTCCACGCTGCTGCTGGAGCTATCTTTCTGAAACCTTAGTCTGCCACTGCTGTCCTCTGCTTCATGTCTGTCACTGACTTCCCAGAATCCATGACAGAGTGCGCACTGCCTACCCTTCCAGCTTCATTAACTAAACTCCCCAACCAGCAGACCCCAATTTGAAAAATGTAATGTTTCCCAAAGACAGCATATTTTTCCTCCAACTGGAATTGCCTTTCCTGCCCTTCTCACTGCCCCTGAAAAAGGTTTGTATAGGTTCCTGTAACACTCAGGTGCAGGGGACGCTGCTGTGGCACGGAGGAGAAAGATGCCGCCTGTAGTGCTAGCACCCCTTTGGGTGCTGGTTCCAGTTCCGGCTGTTCCATTTCCGATCCAGCTCCCAGCTATGGCCTGGGAAAGCTGTAGATGATGGCCCAAGTGTTTGGGTCCCTGGACCCATGTGGGAGACCTAGAGGAAGCTCCAGGCTCCTGGTTTTGGATCAGCTTTGCTCTGGCCATTGTAGCCATTTGGGGAGTAAATCGGCAGATGGAAGACCTCTTTCTCTCTCTCTCTTTCTCTGCCTCTGCCTTTCAAATAAATAAATAAATCTTCCGCCTTTCAAAAAAATAAATAAATCTTAAAACCAACAATTCAGGCATAGCCTTGCTTCTGCAAAATTCTCACAATGAACTCCATGGTGGAAACAACCCACCTGCACTTGGGATCCAGCTTCCTGCTAATGCACACAGGGAGGCAGCAGTGAGGGGTCAAGGACTGGGTCCCCGCCACCCATGTGGGAAACCAGGTTGGAGTTCCAAGTTCCTGACCTCAGTGTGATCTGGTCCTGGCTACTGTGGGCATTTAGGGAGTAATCCAGTGGATGCAAGAGCTCTCTCCCTCACTATGTCAGTTTCCTTAACTCTCTCTGCCTTTCAAATTAAACACAAAGGAAAATAAATTTTAAAGGATAGGTTAATTGTGGGGAGCAACTGGGACTAGACTGTTACTCGAATTAAGACTTATTTTATGTATCTGCTCTCCCACAATATGGCGCTGGGAGAGGAGGAAATAGCTTTTACGCAGCTGCCTCCAGTTCAACCAATAAACAGCAGGACCTGCTCCTGATTGGAGGAGAGCAGCGTACTCGGTGTGTGGGTAGCAGAGTTGGGATTGGTGGAAGAGGACTATAAAGGAGGAGAGAGACAACATGCACCAGGAACATCTATCTGAAGGAACACCTGTGCAGCCCCCGAGAGAGCCGGCCGGCGGTGTGCCGCTCCCCGGCAGAAGTGGGGAAAGTGGCAGGGGGAACCGCCCTTCCACGGAGGTGGAAGGGACGGTAGCCAACCCGGGAAGAACCAGCAGCAAACCCGGGAAGGGCCGAGCAGACAAAAGAACAGTGCAGGGTCCTGTGTCGTTCCTCCATGAAGACGGGGAGCGACAGTTAATTTTGATGCAAAACATTTTGGAGTCCATACATAGTTTTTTTGTAATATGCTTCTCCCATAAACTTTTTGAAGTATAGATACCAAATTTTTTTGCATCAAAATAAGTTTAACCTTTTAATTATAATTCCCATGAATATTTTGAATTGCCCTCACACATTGGAAGTGGAATGATATACCTGTATTTGACTTGCCTTAAGAAACCTTTTGTCCTTAATGAAATGAAATCAGTAACACTCAGTAAGCAGGCCCTTCCGAATGCAGAGTGACATCTCTTGTGCATTCCACTTAGGTACCAATTTTCAGGGAGGAATGCAAATAATACTTGTTTCTCACATTTTACATAGATCAGGCTATTTCTGCCTTAAATATGGTAACTAAGAAGATGGTTAGCATTTGGGTATATTAAAAATCATGTTCTTAAAACAGCGAGCAGAGAGTTGTTCAGTTTTTCACCCTCCCTGGAGGAGACACAGCTCTGTCCGGTGGAGGCAGGACCCAGCGGGAGGGTGCCTGATGCCAGCGTGCTCCCTAACAATGCTAAGAGCCCTTGACCACCAGAGGCCAACTCCTTAATGGTATAATCGACTTTCTGCTTTGTTCAGTTTTAGGCTGTTTCAGCGATCTTCTAACACAGAAATACTCGACCTCATTTTCTGCAATTGGTTACCACAAGGTGGGTGACAAACATGAGACCAACTCCCAGCATGCAAGTGACTCACCCCAGGGAGGTGACGCTCTGCAGGGGCCAGCACCTGCACCTAACTATGCCTTGAACCAAGACCTGATGCTCTGTGTAGAATCAACCAGTCCCCTCCTAGTGGCACCAAATTCTCATGTGTGGCTTCAGGTGCATTTTCAAATTTTGCATTGTAATTCATCTGAGTCCAACATGCACTCAAATGTAAAGTTACAAAATAGGTAATAACCAAAACCAACCAACCAACCAACCAACCTATAACAAAAAAAGCAAAGGAAAGGAAAGGGCCCTAGAAAATGAAGCCAAAGGAAGACGAGGTCCTTAGCTTAGCTCCGGAATGGACTTACCAATAGTTCCCGCAGGGCACGGCTGCTTGGCTGTCTGTCCTTGGCGGGTCTTAAACCACATGATCTCTCGGGCTTCCACAGCCTCGCAGCTCTCTTCCAGAGCTGGCATTTGGGACGACGCCGATGGAAGGTGTGTGGTGACGTCATCCAGCACCTCGACAGCTGGAGAGGGGGTGCTGGTGCTCCGGTTCCTCCTGCCGGGCACGGATGGCGTGGTGCTCCTGCCCTGGTTCCACGTTGTGGTTCGGAGCGTGGTACTGGTGGTCGTGCTGCCCATGCCCAGGGGTCCCGTGGTAGAGATTCCTGAAAGAAAAATCAGAAGAAATCTCTTCCATTGCTTGTCCTCAGTAGGACCTCAAGATGTCCTGACCCTTGAGAAACCACTTTTAGTTGACAGTTCAAAGAACTTCAATATATCCGAGGTGCTTGACCTCATTTTCATTTTAATGTGCCAAAAATCAACCAATACCAAGGTATCAGGGATCCCACTGAGTGCCAGAACAGCCGTCTGTCTGACCACTGCCAAACACAGGCTTTTGTGTGGCTCTTCTCCACTCAAATCACAGGAAACAAACAGCACAACTCGAGCCCTCCATAAGCTGCTTAATGCTTGCAGCCTTTTCGACAATTAGAGGATTAAAATTTTAAGCCCTCTCCTTAGAATTTTCAAACTTGGAATAGGAAGGAAAGGAGTTACATAAAACATCCTTTTTACATGAAGTACAGGGACCTTCAAAAAGTTCACGGGGAGGACAGGCATTTCTTGAAGGGAATAAGCAGCCATTTGGGACACCCGCATCCCATACTAGAGGGCCTGGATTCAAGTCCCAGCTCTGCTCCTTCAAATGCGCATTCTGGGAGGCAGCAGATGATGGCTCAAGTCCTTGGGTCACTGCTACCCTCACAGGAGTCCTAGCCTGAGTTCCTGTCTGCTGGCATTGGCCTGGCCCAGCCCTGGCCAGGGCAGGCAACTGGGGAGAAACCTAGCAAGTGGGAGCTCTCCCTCTCTTTCAAATATATAATGTAAAATAAATAGATTTTAACATTTATGGAAGATATGTATTATGAAAAAACTGCATGGATTCCAAATTTTGGGGGATCAACAAAGCGCCAATCAATTCCATTTTCTCATGGACTTTCTAAAGTATCCTCATACAACATGAATTTCAAAATATACAGCAAATAGGGGAAAGAGAAGACAAAACAAAACAACAACAAAAAGGGAAAAGAATCAAGGTTCTCACAAGCTAAAAACTAAACAGCAATTCTAAGTCATCTCCTTAACATTTATTAGAGTAGCTTATTGATGGACATAGATGCCCTTGGAACTGACTCTCCGTAATAAAATTTTCCAATTTAATATAGAGTATAAATAATATAGAGTATAAATAACTATCCCTTAAATTATTTTCTAACAACATTTTTAAAATGGGAAAGTGTATTCCAAATTTCAAATAAAGGATGCTAAGTTCTTTGATCAGGTATTAAGAGGTCAATTAACCTGTAAAGTACTCAAGAAATATACTAACCACACTAGGGAAATAATCATGTTATAGAGTCACCTTTCTGGGGAAGTATATTCATATTTTCATTATTGGGATGTGGGGATATATAAGTCCTACACACACACACACACACACACACACACACACTGCATTCCTAGTAGAAAGACTGGAATCTTTGCTCAACCTCACTTATTCACTTATTTAATAAACTATAGAGGCCCGGCTCTATTCTGATTCAAGATAACTCGGGTTTCAGGAGCTGTGCGAAGTCCTGTGATACTCCCAGCTACTGGCCATTCCCTGTCTACTTCCTTTATAACTCAACTCTCTGCTGTCTCAAAGAGGCCTCAGATTCTTCCTGGTGTGCCAGTGTAGATAAAGCTTCCGAAAAGCAGGATAGTGGTGGCAGGGAATGGGGTATTACTTTTTAGAGCTTTTAATCACTGAAGTGCAGCATTTACTGAAGGGATGCTGTTTGCGGCTGGTCTCGCTGCTTCTCATGTTTTAATCCCCCTCTTCTCAGCTTTCCTCCTCTTTGTCCTTATATGTAGTTCATCTTGATGCGAATGCTAATGTTCTATTTACATTTAGATTCAGAGGAGTGGCACCAAATGTTCTTTTCCTTCCTCTTGGAATATACTATATCCCCAAACTGGCAGGTCTTGCTGATTCTTTCTCCTTCTTTAATTTGAAATCCATCTATTTTTTTGCTTTTTCCCTTCAATCGTAACAGTGTAAGTTCAACCCAGCATCATGAATGGATGACTACAACAGGATTTTAACTGTTTTGCTAATGAAAGAAGTACCAGGGGAGATGGAAATATTATTATTTCTTCAATATTTATTTTTTGCAGAGTTAAAAGTCCAGATTCATCAAATAAAATGACTTACCTGAATATTTGTCACAATCCAAACATACAATTTAATAACATGTTTGCCAATATTAAGTGTGATTGAATGCTTAAAAATGTAAATAATAAAATGACTAATACATTAGTATCACACAAAATCAATAAAATGCTTAAGAAAATATGATATCAAAATAGGAAAATATGATAATAGCTTGGAATTTAAATATTTAGGGGCCAGCATTGTAGCATAATGGGTAAGGCAGCTACCTACTACACTGGCATCCCATATGGAGGCCAGTTCGTGTTCTAGCTGCTCCACTTCTGAACCGGCTCCCTGCTAATGTGCCTGGGAAAGCAGTGGAGGAGGGCCCAAGTACTCGTGCCCCTCTGTGCATGTGGGAGCTCTGGAAGAAGCTCCTGGCTCCTGCCCAGCTCCAGCTGTTGTGGCCATTTGGGGAGCTAACCAGCGGATGGAAGATCTCTCTCTCTCTCTCTCTCTCTCTTGCTTCCTTCTCTTTCTCTGTGTAACTCTGCCTTTCAAATAAATAAATTGATCTTTAAAAAAAGAAAATTAAATATTTAGCACTATTAGGAACTAGCTTTTTATAAAAGTCTATGTGTTATTGCTGAGATGTAAGCACATTTTTGTGCAAATTTTTCCAGATGATGAAAGATTCTTTTTGACTTCATACTACTCGAGAGTGGTAAAGCAAACAGTTAAAAGCCACCTTCAAGTATTTTCTCAGACTCCTTCAACTTAAATAATGCCAACCCTCATTTGTGCTCTTGCAGGGACGATTCTGAGTAACTTAATTTTTGACAGGGACTATAATCTGTTCATTGATAATGAGCGAAGTTTTTCTTTCAAGCAAAGCACTGAAAACTCTTCTTGTGTTTTTCGTTTGAACATGTGAAAATGGAGACGCACAGCAGTTACCTGTTATTAGTTAAATAATCTTACGCTCAAGGTAACTTGTTCAGAAAATCTCTGAACTAGAGTAAAAATTAGCTTTTTTAAAACAAGCTCTGATTTTCAACTGTCTTCTTCCTCTACTCAAGAATGACAGGTACTGGCAGAATGCTTTCTAAGCACACACACATTTCTTCAGTTAGATATTTTAATTAGCATATAACTCTCTGGAATGAGAAAGATTTGTTCAGTAATCACTTCTACTGTGACAGAACCACATGGCTGCACATGGTGATGTGAAGTTTAGACAGTCTACTGTCTCAGGTGCACAAATCACACACCAGGGGCAATGGGGCACAGCCACCAGAGCTTTGCTGGCCGGGACTCTAAATTACCAATTTTGAGTACATTTATCTTGCATAGACTTTCCATATGGATCACTGTGCTCAATTTACATCATTCAGATTTCAAATCTGCAGTATCCTACCAAAAAGTATTTAACAATACAGTACCTAGTACATAGTAGAAATTAACGTTCTTTTTTCTCCCTAAAATTGCCCTACTCAAACCATTCTCCTCAATTGTCCAGAGGTAATCCTTAGTATATAAAAAAAATCAAACTATATTACTTACCTAATTAAAATCATTAACTGGCTTCTGTCTGCTCTCCAAACAAAACCAGAACTCTTTTTTCTTATCCAAGGAGCCCTTTCCAAGTTTCTCTCTTCAGATCCTTTATAATAATTCCTTATCTCTTAATTCTATTCTTTGAACCATACACAATTACCAGGATCCAGTTCTTCCTGCCTCGGGGCCTTTGCACATGCTGTGCAGAGTCCCCCCCCCCCCCATTTTTACCTGGCCAACTCTATTTATTCATTGTTTAAGGCTTAGCTTCAATGCCACCTCCATCAAGAAATCTTTCCAAGTTCACTGAGTCTGGGTTTTATACCAGCATTTGCTTTGTTAAGATTTTTTTTCCTTAGTCTTTACTCTTATACCTGATTAAGAGTAAATAAGCCCCAAGTCAAGAGATATGAAAATGAGGGACAGGTCAAGGAAGCAGAAGAAGGGAAGTTTCGTAATGGAAGGGATAAACTCAATAGAAGGAAAAAGCAAACGGGACACCTAAGAGTTCCTACAGTTAATAGACCAGAACAAATCACTATCAAAACCACTAGCCAACGCACAAGGAAATTGGCAGGGAGAATACAAAGCCCTCCTTTTCCTCAAAATGACCCTATCTTAAAACAACCATATTTTAAGCAAATATACTGTTATGAAGCGCTCACACGGATACAAGTGGTTTTCAAGAAGCCCCATTTGTTATGAAATACATCCACAGAACCGAGTTTAATACAGACATCCTAATGTTAGGGATCAATACACAACTGACTTCCTTGGATTGGTGCCACGGAGAGATGTCTACAAGCAGGTCATCCTATTCCATTTGACTTTAAGCAGAATAAAAGTCGATTTTAAAAGCTGTCCCTGATCTCCCCTCCTCTCCCTTCCATTTGTTGCTTGGTAAGACTCCCAAGGGCTCTGCTCAATGGCAGCTTTTGGCAGAATAAGTACTAGTGATATACATGCTGTCCCGGATGTCCAGGAAAGCACTCGTCTTATTGCTGTGTACTGGGAAGAAATATCTAGATTCATGGAGGAGTCACGGACTGGCAAAACTCCAGTCCACATTATACACTGTAAGAGTGTATCTTTATCTTCCGGCAAGGGAGAAGTGAAATGACACTATCTTGGTGTACAGTGTTACTGAATCTTACCTGATGACAATGCTAGCTTAATAAAACCATGTTATTAGGTGCTTTCTGTGGCTGTGGACCAGGAAAAGGTCACTGCCCGAAAGAAAATAAGTTTGAGTAACTATTTATATTCAAAGGCTTCGTTCATGGAGGGGCTGGCATTACTGTGTGCTGATAATGCAGGTGCATGCAATGCTGGCATCCCATGCGGGCATTGGTTCATGTCCAGCTGTTCCACTTCCTAGCCAGCTCCTTGTTGACAGCCTGGGAAAAGCAGTGGAAGATGGCCCAAGTGTGGGGCCACTGCCATCCACAGGGGACACATGTACGAAGTTCCTGGCTTCAGCCTGCCACAGCCCCAGCTGTGGACAATCAGCAGATGGAAGATCTCTCTACATCTCTCTCTCTCTTTATCTCTCTCTATAACAATTTAAAAAATTTTTCCTCACAATCTTATTTCCAAAAGAAAATTTTAACTTTCTAATGCCTTGAAATTTACTGCCAATAGCTTATTTCACTCTTACAATTTTATTTTATTTTGCTTAAAGTCTTTTTCCTTCAATCTGCCTTGAAAAGGTTATTACAGGTAATAGTTTGTGGGATATACTCATAGAAAACAGCTAAAAATGACCAAGATCTGTATAGTGGCATACATTTTGTGATATTTTTATCACTATTATTTCATTTAATTGTGACGAAAAATGTGTGGAAATTATTACATGAATTCCTAACATTTAAGATGAGAAGACAAAGGGTTAAATAATAAGTGAATCATAATCCTACAAATAGAAAGTTGGCATCCCCTGATTCGACATTCCATGTTTTTAATACTTTGCTGTATTAAATAGAGAATTTATAAAAAGATTCTAGTGAAGTATTTTTATTGGTAATTATGAAACATGTGGAATGGGCATCTTCTAAAAAGATGTAATAGTTAAGATAATTTAAACTATCCAACCTGAGTATTGACTTCACAGCTAAAGAAATACTTGCTTTGTACTCATAAAGTGCATGGGTTTTCTTTTTTTTTTTCCTTTCTCCCTAAAATATGTTCTCCCTTTCATGCTCGTGGTTGCTCCCTTACAAACATTTCTTTGTGCTGCATTCATTCCAACATACAGTATTTTGGCTGAATACTGAGACATTCTTTCTCCCCATCCTCCAGGCTTCATTGAAATCCAAGGTCAGTGATGAAGGCCTTCGGGAACCTTCCCAAGGGCCTGATAGAGGAAATAAGAAAGCCAAAACCAGAACAGCACTGTGAGTGCCTTTCGGCTACTTGTGCAGCGCCTCGCGTACAAAGAAGCAGGACTGCCAGACCCCCACGGATATCACTTGGTGGCAGCAGATGTGATTATACCGCGTTTTGAAAAAGCAGCATTAATATTACCAGTCATGAAATTATCTAACTCTTTTCAGAATTCATTTAGAACATGTGGTCTCTGGAGATGGTGAAATTCCACAGACTATCAGCCATGTGAAGTTATATTAGTTTTGCAATTTGATCCATTTATATTTTTGGTTCTCTCCTGGTAAGGATATTCTACTTTTGTAAACAGAGGAAATTTTTAATCCACAGGAAAGCATATTGGCCTTATCATGTAAGATAATAAGCTAAGATATAAGAGTTTTATATGTACCTTATTGAAATTATCTGCTATCTACCATGCCAGGAGCCGTGCTAAATGTTTTGAATACATTTTCTAGCTTAGTACACCCAACAACCTTCAGGGAGGTGTATTCCTCTTCCTGTTAGCAATGAAAGAAGTCAAGTTAAGTGATTTTTCTAAGCATGCACAGATGGTAAGTTATAGGACTGGATTTAATCCATGTTTATCAGATATTTTTTCCCTTTCCACCATGACACTGCCATTGCTGAAAAATTACCAAAAAATAACATAGACTTGCATGCAAACTGTCCCCAACACTATCGTTATACACTTTCACAGTTAGTTGCTCTTGCCCAGAAATTATTCTGACCTATTAAATTAGGATGACAAATCTGTGAGAAAATACTGTTAATAATGCTCATCTTCTGATTCACTCCCCAGGCTGAAGCTGGGAGCCAGGCAAACCATCCATTTCTCTGATACGGGTCTCTGGGGAGTACATTAGCAGGCACTGGGAGCTGGAAACTAAACCCAAGAACTGCAGTGTGGCACATGGGCTTAGTGACTGCTAGGCTAAACGCATGCCCATTATAGATGTACTCTGACAAAAAAAAAAAAATGACCACAGGTACTTAAGTACTTTACAAAGTATAAGACAGGGCTTAATAAATGTTTAGTATCAGTAACAACATGGTTATTTATTCCTACATTTCAAATGAGAATTATAGCTTGCTATTCTACATGCTGGGGATACAGAAGTCAACAATCAAGACACCAACAAAATCAAAATCTGCCTTCTGAAAAGCCAAGACACTCTGGGGAAAAAAAAAAAAAAAACCTAAATGAAAGATCTCCACGAGTGAGATCCCAGTGGAAAGAACAGGTCATCAAAGAAGGAGGTACCTTTCTCTGAAGGGAGGAGAGAGCTTCCACTTTGACCATGGCCTTGTCTAAATATGATCAGAGTCGGTGAACTCAGGGGGCTTCCATAGCCTTGGCAGCTCATGACAAGAGCCTAGGGTGATTACTGATGCCATAAACAAGAGTGTCAATTTGTTAAGTCAACAACAGGAGTCACTGTGCACTTACTCCTCATGTAGGATCTTTGTCCTTAGTGTGCTGTACATTGAGATTTAATGCTATAACTAGTACTCAAACAGTATTTTTCACTTTGTGTTTCTGTGTGGGAGCAAACTGTTGAATCTTTACTTAATGTATGCTAAACTGTTCTTCTGTATATAAAGAGAATCGAAAATGAATATTGATGTGAATGGAAGGGGAGAGGGAGTGGGAAAGGGGATGGTTGCGGGTGGGAGGGACGTTATGGTGGGGGAAGCCATTGTAATCCATAAGCTGTACTTTGGAGATTTATATTCCTTCACAGAGCTTGCATTTAGTAGGAAAGACTAAACAAGGCAATAAATAGTATAAAAATAAAAATATCTATTCTATTAGACATGAAGAAGTGCTAAGGATAAGAAGAAAAAAATAAAGCAAAGGAAAGTGATAGGAAGTGTTGGGGTGGGAAAACTGTATTTAAATATATATATATAAAAGGCAGAGAGAGATAAAGAGAGAGTTCACATCCATTGGTTTATAACTCAAATGCCTACAACTGTCAGATCTTGGTTATGCTGAAGCTGGGAGCAAGGAATTCCATCCAGGTCTCTCAAAGTGAGCAGCAGGGACCCATATTTTTGAGCAATCACCTGCTGCCTCCCAGGGTGCACATTAGTGGAAAGCAGGAATTAGAACTATACCTAGGTACTCTGCCATGGGATGGAGGTACCTTAACTGCTGTGCCAAATGCATTACGATCTTTACTAGAGTGTCAGGCACGCCTGGCTGTTAAGATGATGCTAAAGATCTGATGGAAGAAGGGAGGGAAATGAGTGATCGGGGATTTCTAGGCAGAGGAAACAGCCCCTGTGAGGCCAGACACACTGAGGTGGTCACACATGGCTGGAGCAGAGCAAGTAAGACAGAGGTCAGAGGGGACAGACTTATGGGACATGGGACTGTGCAGGTCACAGGGAGAACTCTGACATCTACTCTGGCTGGTGGGGGAAGCCACTGGACGGTTTACAGTGGAGGGGTGATGGGATCTAAATCCCACTTTATAGGGTCTCTTGGGTTGCTGACTGGACGGAGGGCAGTGGCACACAGGGAACTCAGTCTACTGGCTGAGCTTTCATGGGGGTCATGGCGGTGTCAATGGGAATGCTATGGGATGCACATGTATGTGCCAGGGCACGGATGTATGCGAGACGGCTGGTGACTTCTGCATGCGGATACCACGATCTTCACAGGCAACGATAGGCCGTCAGTGGTTGTGAGCTGAGCTGTTGCTTGCTTCTTTATATTAATGAAATGTTAGCCATTCCTATAAAAATAATTCTAATGCTCCACTTCAATAGCTATTACTTCTTAAAACCTGAAATAACCACATAAACATATTGACCCCAAACAGTGTAAAAATATTCCTGTATTAAGATGAGTTATAGAGGTATTCTCATTTATATCACAAGCATTTCCAGAAGTTATAATTAATGGGAATGCCAAACTTTGGCAGTCATTAAACCATGGAAATGTCCCTTAAATTGGAGCTATAATTTTTAAAAAAATAAAGAAATGCCCACATCAGTTTTGCTGCAAATAGTGTTTTATCAAACTTTGTTTTAAGTTTTTGTCAAACAAATTGACAAGAATTATATGCTACGGTAGATTTAATGACATGAGTAATTTAAAATTTACCATATATGAGTAAAGTTGAACATCTTTTCATTATGTTTTATAGTCCTTGACTATTTCACGACTGGACTTGGTCTTTTTACTTTTTATTTGTCATCTGTATTTAGTAGATCCATTAAGCCTTTGACTATAATATAAATTAAAAATGTTACCTTGCAAAAATAATAAATAGAATATTAAGTTGAATAAAAAATAAAACATGGAAATGAACAAACCAGGGAATTTAGTTAAACTGAATTAGAATTTACTGATTTCTCTAATGCACAACAAAACATACTGAAGAAGTGAAGAATGTGCCACCTCAAAGTATCCTGAATTGGTAAATCATTTGAGGCCGCATTACTTGAGGGGCTGTAACTTTAGAAGGGTCATGTGGCCTGTCTGTCCCTGCATTCAGCAAGCCATGAGAATTCCTCAGGAAGACTGCACTTCACATACCAGGGCAGAAAGAGAGCCTTGAGCACCAGAAACTGGTAACTGGAGCTCCAGAGATTCTGAACAAACACCATGCGATAGCCCATATCTCCCTTATTTCCCACCAGCTTCTCAATCCTCCACCCCACCCTGTTTATCCTTAATAACAGTCCTAGAACTTACTACTCTAGTCCACAGATGCGTATCTCCACACATTTATTGTTCTTTGTCCAAAATGTATAAAAGCATCATGTTTTGTCATTTCTTTAGACTTTACTCTCCTGAAATCATCCCCATTTAAATGTAAATCTAACAGAGTTTATATTTTTCTCTTGTTAAGCAGCACTTGTATTAATTGATATGGATTGATAGATCAATCAATCCAGTCAAAGAGGTTATGTAGAAAATGGGGGGAGGGGAAGCAGATTCTCTCCTCCCCTACACACATCAAGACCATCAGCCATTGAATTGCTACTGATTTAGAATTATTCCTTACAACCAGCTGCAACACTGCTTTTTCTCTACCTCTGACATCACTGTTAAATAGTTACTGGAATTAATGCTTAAAATTTGTAGTGACTTCTATTTTACTCTTAGCTGGTGAATTATAATGTACCTATGAAGATAAAGGGATTCCTGAGCTGTGTGTGACTTCGTTATGAATAAATATGAAGGCAAAATAAATTCAAGAAAAATAAAATTATCTTCAATGTTTGGGAATGAAAAATGCCAAGTGAACAGTGAAGACAAGTCCATAATTTAAGCTCGGAGCATTTTATTTCTAAGAATGCAGTATTAGTCACTTTGATCTACTGCAGATGCTTGGAGAATATATATGTGCTTATCTTTTTTACGTATGCCCAGGCTTCTAAGAAACTGTTAGAATATAGGCCTTATTTTGGGGGAGCAACTGTTCCTATTTGTTTTTGTTTGTTTGTTTGTGCTTAGTGTCTGGAAAGAGAATATTAAATCATTGTACAAGTACCTCAAAATCTTCAAACAAAAAACTTCAGCATTTGAGTTTTCATGAAATACACAGAAGTAAATCAGAGATCCAACAGGTGCTCCAATGGGGAGCACAAGGTTGCAATAGAGGACCTTTCCTCATGGTATTTCTTTGACAAGCAGGCTGATTCCATCTGGGTTCTGCCGGGTGCCTCTCTAGCGATAAAAACCATTGAATCTTTCTTATCATAGGCAGGGTCAGTAAGCACCTCATTTTTTCAAGTTCTTTAAACACCAAAAAAAAAAAAAAAGAGAGAGAGAGTTGATATGGTTCTTAAATTCAAACAGATCACAAATGTGTATTTCCTAAATCAATAATCTTTGTACAGCGCATATCCTTGATGGATAAAATAAGTCATTTGAACTGTACAATTCTGCCTGAGTGCGAGGAAACTTGACCTGTCACTATTTTCCATGCAAATATACTACTTGGCATGTAATAGTAAGCACTCAATAAATGCATGATGGCTGAGTGATAAAACAAATACCTCTGCTTTAATTTGCAGATTATCTTCAGAAAATCTCTATATACTACTGTCTCAATTACACTGTGATTTTGATAAGTGAGATGAAAAGAACTGATAATCCACTCCATCCTAAATTTTTAAGATTTAATATAGAAGACTTTACATTTCTTACTTGTATATTTTTAATCACTGTATCAGAAATTATAGAACAGGAATCTCAAGAAACTAAGTATTTTTATAGATGGTGCTAATTTATAAATACAAGTACTTCCCTCTACAATAAATGAAAGCATGGTGCTAAGGTTTGGATATTAATTTGCATGGTGAATGTCCCTAAAATGCCCAACGTGGAGCTGGTGGGAGGTGGTGTTACTGTTAAGCAGTGGGGTCTAGTTGGAGGTCCTTAGGTCATACAAGCACTCTCTGAAGGCAGTTCTCAGGACAGAAGGTTGTTATCAACTCCTGAGTTGGACTCTAAAGCTCTCTGCTCCCTGGCTGGTCAGGTGCTGCTCTGCATATGTTCCACCCTCACGATGAGCCAAACTAATGGGGGTTGCCAGGTCTTAGTCCTGAACCACCAAAACTATGAGCTAAATAAACCTTTTTTCTTCATACAGTTAGCTGCCTCAGCGCAGTGTGGTAACGAAGAGCTGACTAATGCAGAGAGGTATTATCTATTGTGAATTCATGACTAGGTGGGAATCAGGCCAAGGTATTTTCTTATATAGATTTAGCAACATAATTCTAGATGCTTATCCTGAAGGCCAATGTTTTAACCACTCTTCAGGTGGAAAACTTAGTGGCTTCTCTTCACTCACTTATGAATTCATTTATTTTCTTTCTAGAACCATGGCCAAGCTTGCCGACTCACCACCTTTGAAATTAATTGAGCAATAAAAACCCTCCTCTTTTGCTCTTCCTCTATTATCTTTTCGAATTTATTTTTATTTATTTGAAAGGTGGAGAGAGAGAAAATGACACAGATCTCATCCAGTGGCTCACTCTTCAAATGCCAGCAACAAGCCAGGGTTGGGCCAGGCTGAAGCAGGGAGCTGGGAACACAACATAAATCTCCCATGTTGGGGTCAGGAATCAATCTACCTAAACCAGCACCTGCTGCCTCTCAGGGTACACATTAGCAGGAAGCTGAAATCAGGAGTGGAGCTGGGATTAGAACCCAGGTACTCCAATATGGGATGTGGGCATCCCAAGTGGTATCCTCCTTACCTTCTCCTTATTTATTTTATTTTTTTTAAGAGAATGGAGTGTTGTGTTCCATACATAATAGTAAAGGGACAAAGGAAGCAAACTGCTTAGGGAAATCTTCCCATGGGATCAATTGGATCTCACTTTTTTCCAGTAATACTAACACACAATCTCTATTTAGTAACATTAACATTATTATAACAGAATTCAGATTATCCCAATATACCAGCTCTACTTCAGAGATTCTTAAAGAGCCATACAACTTAGGTGAATTACTTCCTGTGTATATAATAAGAACAGAAGATACATGGACCTGAAGTGATGAGGTTTATCTTTTTTATCTCAATCTCATCTGCAAAGGCCCTAAGAATAACCACCCGTTTTATCCAAATCAACAACTGAAAATATGATTGTTATTTATAATCCAACATGGAAAGATTTTTTATTCAAGAAAAAGTAATATAAAGAGAAAAATATTTCTTCAAAATCACTTGCTGACTATGACATTTCAGATTCTCAGATGCTAAGATAATGGGGCATACAGGCTGTAACAATCTTTTTAGAACCTTAAAGCCTAGTTTTGAAAGTAAAATACAGAGGAAGGTAGGAGAAAAGAGGGTTGTGTTAAATCACCACTGAAATATCTAATAATGGTATGTTGGAAAGGTCAAACTATTATGGAAAAAGATTATAGATGGCCCACATAGTTTGGGTGTCAACAAGTGATGATGGGATTCGACATGCAGGGTAACCTCTTGAAAGCATAGGCTGAAGTTCATGTAAGAGGATTAGAAATTTGCATCACACAATGTGCACTCCAAGTTTCAGCACAAAGCAGCAATCTTCAATGTGTTGAGCAGCATGAGACACAGAGCAAGTACCCAAATAACAGTGGTTCAATAAACGCACTCCATCCTCAGCAACCTTGACAAACTCCACAAACTTGATTACTAATGCAACCAGATGGGACCTCCCTGCTTCTTCACCATTGCTCTCCCTCTAACCTAAGTCTGTTCCAGCACAGTAGCCTTTCAAAAAACTTTCTATTTTGACAGAATTGGAGACTTGCAGGAAGCTGGAAAAGGACTTCAAAGAGCTCCTTAAGGTAGCTTCCCCCAGTACACAGATGGAAGGTAATATGAAAGCCAAGGAACAGACACTGGCACATGACTGCTAACTTGACCACAGACCTTATTTGGTTTTCACCTTTGCCCAACCCTTCCTCAAAATCCTATGTTGAAATCATAACTCCAAGTGTGCCAGAATGTGATGTGCAGATAGGGCCTTTAGAAAGTTAATTAAGGAAAATTGAGGTCATATGGGTGGTCCCTAACGCAACAGGACTCACACCCATATTCGAATAGAAGGACACAGCCCAGGCTGAAGGATGATCATGGGAGGACACAGTGAGAAGATCAAGAGCAAGGCAATTAGAGAGGTCAGAAGAAACCAGACCTAGACACCTTGATCTTGGACTTTTGCTTCCAGAATTGTGAGAAAATAACTTTCTGCTGTTTAACCCAGTCAGTCTCTGGTGTTTTGTTATGGCAGCCTTGGCAAACATAGATCGCCACTTTTTCAACACTGTGCTCATTTGTGTATGTGTGTCTAGTTCTTTGCAGTTTTACCTCATGCACAGATTTGTGTAACCACCACATTCAAGATATAGAACTTCCCCTTCACAACAATATAAAAGCCTTGTGCTACCTCTTTGTATTCACACCTACTTACCCCCTCCCTGTTTCCCGGCAGCAACTCACTGATTCTCCAAAACTCTGGTTTTACCATTTCAAGGATGTTCTATAAATGGAGTCACCCAGCATGAAATGTTTTGAGATCTACTTTTCCCACCAAGAGTAATGCTTTTGAGGCAAATCAAGGTTGTTGTTGTATGTATCAATAACTAAATCATCTCCCTGTACCATCGCATGAATACTGATCATCTATCTTTCACCTTGCTGTTGGATTCTTCTTTCAAAAATGCAAATCTCATGTTGTCCCTCTTTAAAAGCCCCCGACTGATCTTGGCAATCGAGCCCCGTAAGCACACATAATCAAGCTCTCCAATGGCTCCCTGCGGACCTCTCAGCCTCCACTCAAGCCTCCTGGCCTTTGTTCTCTCCCCTGCCTAAGCAGCAGCCTGAGTTTTTTCCTGCATCCTCCGAAGGACCCTTCTGGACTTCAAGGATATACACGTTTCTTTTCTGAACCAACTCTTCTCAATCTTAACCCTTTCTGCCTCCCAGCCCCACTCCTTTTAATTAGCTAAATCACGAATTCATTGAATATTTGTGAGGTATAGTAACTCTAAGCAGAAAATGCACAAGGATGAACACAACCCTCATTCTGGATTACTCATGGTGATACTTATAGGTGGTTATTCGTAGGATCGTAATTCAGAAGAATTCAAGATTTCATTCTCGTTGGGAAGCAATCATGTTTTGCACAAAGAGCCAGGCAGCACCATGTACAGGAGAAGTAGCATCTGGGAGTGCCAGCTCCCACGCTCCCTAGCTCTGGAACTTTAGGCAAATCCATATAATGGTCTCAGTATTGTTCTCTTGAAAAAACTGTGTCAACTAGGTCTATGAATGATCAGGTAATGTTTTTCAGAATATTTCTGGCACATCTTACATATTTTATGTACTTAAGATAATTCCTATAAGAAAGGCAAAACAATGCAAACATAGAAAAAGAAAAAAAACCAGTATTTAGCTACTTTGTTTCCTAAAAGCTATTTATGTAACTCACGTAATACAGATATTCTGATTTCTCCCATGAAAGTATACTTATAATCTGACTATAAAGCAATATTTTCATTGATCATATATTTGTTAAATAACACAGAATATATCATAAATCTAAATAAATGAAAGAGTATACCAAAAATTCCAGTTATTTGTGTATCTTAAAGCAGCACTAATGGATAAAAGACTCTATGTAATTATAACAATTCTATTCCGTAATATTTATGGTAGCTTGCTTATCAATGAATCTCTTTAACACTCTAATCTTTTTAGTGTCACTTTATTACATTTGAAATTAGTTTCCAACACTGTGTAGAAATTAAACTGGCTTGTATTAAAGGCAAAGGATAACAGAGATCAATATCAAGGAATGAACATTCAGCATGTACTTAAGAAAAAGTAAATGGTTCTCCAGCAAAGTTCATGTAAATAAAAGGCACTATAACAAGCCAAATTTAATTCAAGGTAGGGATAGGCTCAATGACTATATGGAACTCATGTTACTATCAATTATCAGTTACTCTGCTTATCTCATTTACATATTCTAAATACAGGAAAATCTCATCTATCATGAGCAATAAAGGAAAACCAAAAATAGCTTTTCCATTCTCCAATTCTTCAAACCCCAAATAATATGGAAATTATTTAATAAAGAGAAAGAAAGTGAAATAGAAAGAGGAGTAGGCCAGCAAAGAGTGAGAAAATAATGGTCTACAGAAAAAAAGGTACAAATAAAACAAGGCAATTTTCGGTATGGGCTACTAAAGAGCACTTTGATGTCACTGCAACAGTGACCTATGGATTCCTTTCTGGTAGTTCCTTGATTGATAATATGCATATTTTTCCAGCAGGCTTTTTACATTTAAGCCCATGAACTTTCAATGTGCAGCAACACTCAGCAAATGCAAAAGAATAGAGAGGAAAGATAATCTGCCCATGGCAGTCAGACTCTCAGGTTGTCCTGTGAGTCCCACCTTCTGGTATTCAAGTCTTCGTGTAATTCCCTCCCCTTGAGTGGGTGGGGCCTGTACCTGCTTCTGCTTCATAGCACGTGACTATGTTTGTGGTGATGTGTGCATGATCACACATTACACAGAGCTGTGACATTCTTCTTGCTAGGGCATTCCCTATTCTGGCTGCCATGCTGTGAGCTGCCCATGGAGATAGTCATGAGACAGGAGTTAAGACCAATAGCCAGCCAGAGGTTGAACTCTTCCGTTTGACAGTCTGCCAACAACAAAACCCTGCCACCAATCATGTGAAACTGGAAACAGTTTCTTCCCCAGTCAAGACATCAAATGAGAATTTATCTCAGGGTGGCTTAAGGAGGCACCTGGACTCCCGCTCCACGGAATTCCTAAGATAATATGAAGATACTTCACACTTTCATGGAAAATGGAATTAAAAGATATCTTTATTTTGGCACAAAAATTGAAATTCACATATTATTTTTCCCATAAAATGCATTCTCCACAAACTCTGTGAAGTACTTCATCACTGTATGTCATAATAAGCCACTAAGTTTACGGAAGCATTATTATATACCACTGAATTACACAAGCCCTAACTTTTCACACTAGTAACAGTGTGTGACGTCAAACCCAGACTTCAGCGCATGACTCGGCAGAGGGAGCCTTCTCCCCTTTTCTCTAAGGGATATTTTAGAATACACAATGTTTGTTGTGTTGGTGTGGCTGAAGGGGCTGTCCTCTGTATGGTAGGATGGTCAGCCACACCTGAACTCTACCCACTAGATGCTAGCAGCACTCACCATCCTCTAGTTGTGGAAAAAAAATTTAAAAAAAAAAAAAACCTCTAAGATCTGCCAAATTCCTTTGGCATGGAAAATCATCCCTGTTTCAGAATCACTAGTTTAGAGGAATTTCTTCTTTTATCTCTAATCTGTATTTGTTCAATCAGTGGACTACTGCTTGATGATCACGGTTTTAGGATCTTTTAAGTATATAACAATCTAAACACGAAATGGCTGGATGCTTGCTTTTCAATTTGTGAAATGGTTCAAAGGCTGTCAATAAAAGGAAATTGGATGACTTTCAAAAACACAGATTACGTTTTTTCAATATCTAGTGATTCAATGCTTCCAACACACATTTCCACAAATCATGCATTAATATTTTAAAATTGATTTTGATTTTATTTTGCTGTGTTATTTAAGAGGAACACGCATAACACATATCAGAACACTAATGAAAAGCATGAAATTCAAAGCACCCCAACAGCAAATCTGATTTAGGCTGTGGTGGAGGGAGTAGGGGAGGGAAAGAGGAAGTGTGGAGGCCGCCTGCTCTCTGCTTTAGGAGATTACACTGCACAGAATGGGCTCTGAGAGCCTCTTGTTGACTACATGGTATCCGCCTTCCAGAGATGTTCAAATGCCTCTAGTGTCCAGTTGCTTTCTGAGCGAGAAATCTGAGAGTGAAACTTCTTGCTTCATTGCCACTCCACTCGATGATCACAAATTATTACTTTTCACATAAACCTACCTCTTAGATATGCTCTCAAGTTACGCATCTGTGGAAGAAATCAGGGAAAACCACCAAATCTGTTCCCTGAAACCAGTCTGTATCTTCCTCTTCTCTTGTATTATACAGTTGGATTCACATCATTAACATGCAAATCATACTGCACTACAGTGCATTTTAAACAAAGAACTGAAAGCCGGGTTTGTAATTTCTTTATTGCTTGATAAATAGATTTCTCCCTAACAGGACAAAATGAACTCCTGTTGTTTTATGTTCACACTTTTTGCCTTATATGATAATTTTAGAAAATGACTACTTTTCAGCCCTTGCCTATGGATATGGTTTGGTATCCTGATTTTGGTGTAAAAATGTCAATGCTGCTTTCAATTTCACCAAAGTCAACTGGAATACTTACATTCCCCCTCCCCCAACCTGAGAAGGCAAAGTATCTTATCTGAATTTCTACTTTTTCTTTAAAAAAAAAAAAAAAACATGGTTAACATTGTGACTAAAAACTGATTTGAGACTGACCAAATACACATTTGATTTAATGTATGGAAAGAAAAAAAGTGTAAAATAAAATAATAAAAAATGTAAATCAATCCTAAAAATTATATACCCTTGGTGTCACCACTAAGTCTAAGTACTTGACAATATAAACTATTGTGGAAAGGTTGGGAAACAGAAAAACAACCTCAGAGGTCCTTTCTGTAAAAAATTAAAAAAAATAAATAAAAGGAAAGAAGGGCGGCCGGGAGGGAGGAAGAAGGGGGGGGGGAGGGAGAAGGGAAGGCACCGTTCACTGCCTCCAAGATGCAATCAACTAACGACCCCTAAGGGCCCTATTCACCTCCCTTCCATCACTTGCTCCTGTCTACACCTGTTGATTCAGCCATAGACCTTCAATAACAGGATTCTTTATAATTACACTCCACTGTCTATCTTCCGAGCCAGTCATTAAAAACTATCTGTAGGGGGCAGTGTTGTGGCCCAGTGGGTTACACCACCACTTGAGAAGAGGTGGAAGACAGTCCAAGTGACAAGACTCCTACACCACGACTTGGAAGATGCAGATGGAGTTCACGGCTCCTGGCTTTGGCCTGGCCCAGTCCCAGCTGCTGTGGCCATTTAGGGAGTGAACCAGCAGATGGAAGCTCTCTTTCTCTGTCTCTCCCTCTTTCTGTAACTCTGCCTTTCAAATAAATAAATAAATCTTTCGAAAAGACTATCTGTAATATGCAAACAAACCTGTCTGTTGGAAAACTGAGCCTATCTGTCTCTTCTTTTGTGTGGTGTTTTTCATCGTCAGCAAATTTTTACTAAATCACGAAAAATTACCTGGCATTTGACAGAGGTTACACTTAGAGTAACAAATCAAACAAGCGAAAATTCCTCTCTTATGGAGAGGCAAATAACAAACAAGACAAGTAAGCAAAATATCAGTACATGAGATAGGAGTAACAGCAAAGGAGAAAACTTCGTAATTTCCGTGGGTGACGAAGGCAGGTCTAACTGAAAGATGACCCCTGAAAGCAACCAGAGTGAGCTAGGGTGAGAAGTAGGGAAGCTCACCCCAGGGAGAAGAGATAGCAAGACAAAGGAACACGTGTCTCCGAATCCTTCCTGCTTGAGCTTTTTTTTTTTTTTTTTTAATTTATTTATTTTTATTTATTTGACAGGTAGAGTTACAGAGAGAGAGAGAGACAGAGAGAAAGGTCTTCCTTCCATTGGTTCCCCCACAAATTGCCGCCACGAAGCCAGGAGCCAGGTGCTTCCTCCTGGTTTCCCATGCGGGTGCAGGGTCCAAGGACTTGGGCCATCCTCCACTGCCCTCCTGGGCCACAGCAGAGAGCTGGACTGGAAGAGGAGTAACCAGGACTAGAACCCGGCACCCATATGGGATGCCGGCACCGCAGGCGGAGGATTAATCAAGTGAGCCACGGTGCTGGCCCCCTGCTTTAGCTTTTAAGAGTAACAGTTTTGAGGCAGAATTCAAATACCATTCAATTGAGACTTCAAGTGTACAATACAATGGCTCTAGTACATACATTGAATTGTGCATGCAACACACAATATATTTTAGAGCACTAGCATCACCTAAAAAAGAAACCCTTTACCTGACAGCTCAAGAAAACAACTGACCTACTTTGTATCTCCATAGATATATTTATTCTTAATGGTTCTTAATAGATATATCTGTTCTTCTATGAGGCCCTTTGGATTGACCTATTTTATTTAGTAACATATGTTAAGGGTCCATCTATGTTTCAGCCTAGTGTGAATCAAACTTTATTCAATTATTTTGCTCATTATTATTCTGCTTATAAATATACTAATTTTATGTATCCATTCACCTGTTGACAGATCTTTAGGCGGTTTCTATTTTTTGTCTATTATGACTCCCTCTGCTATGACCATTTGTGTACATGAATTTTACATAGACATATGCTCTAATTTCTCTTGGGTATGCATGCAAGGGGAATTGCTGGGTCACCTGATGGCCACCATTTTTAACCATTTGTAGAACTGCCAGGCCAGTTTCTAAATGAGCTCTGCTAGTTTGCAATACCACCATTTGCTGTAGGAGGGCTCCAAAATCCTTCTGTATCCTGGCCAACATTTAAAGGCTTTTATCTTTCTGATTACAGCTTATCTAGTGACTATGAAGTGGTATCTCATTAGAGTTTTGACTTGCATTTCCTTGAGGGCTAATCACGTTGACTGTCTTTACATGTGCTTATTGACCATTTGTATATCGCCTTTGGAGCAACATCTATTCAGATCCTTTGCTCATTTTGAAATTGGGTTGCTTGCCCTTTCATTATAGTTATTAAAATTCTTCACATATTCTAAATATGTTCCTAATCAGATATAAGATTTGCAAATGATTTCTACAGTACTGTGGACTGTCTTCACTCTCTTGACAGTGTCAGTTTTAAAAAAGATTTATTTATTTTTACTTCATTTTATTTATTTTATTCCAATCCAGCTCCCTGTTAATGTGCCTGGGAAAGCAGCAGAAGATGACCCAAGGTCCCTGTCACCCATCTGAGAGACCCGGACGAAGTTCTTGTTCTTGGTTAGGGCCTGGTCCAGCTGTTGTGGCCATTTAGTGGGGTTGAACCAGTGATGGAAGATCTCTCTCAATCTGTCTCTTCCCCTCTCTGTATAACTCCACCTTGTCAAAATAAGTAAATAAATAAATCTTTTTTTTTTTTAAATTACAGAACTATGTGGTTTTAAATCTCAAATCAATGCAGTTTCCTAAGAGCAGTTAGTTTTCCATTTTTATCTTTTCTTTTAAAATCTTTCAGTGCTTGCAAGTTTCATCATAAGCAGCTGGTAATGTTTGATATGATAAAGAATGACCTTTCTGGGAGAAGATTTTTGGCTCAGCATTTCTAATGATTCTTGGGACATCTGCATCCTCTAACAGAGTGCCGGGTGTGCGACCCAGCTCCACTTCCAACTCCAGCTTCCTGCTAAGGCACACTCTTAGAATCAGCAGGTGATGGTTCAAGTATTTCTGGTCTCTGTTATGCACGTGGGAGACCCAGATGGAGTCCCTGGCTCCTACTTTCTGCATGGCCCAGCCCTGGCTGTTGCAGACATTTGGGAAGAGAATCAGCAAATGGGAGACCTCCTTCTATCTAGGTGTCTGATTCATTGCCTTTCAAACCTATAAAAAATAAATTTCAAAAAAGATAATCAGATGGATCTTGGATGACTAGTATTAGTACTCTGAGGATTAATGGCATCAATGGAACAAATTTAAAATTTGGGGCTGCTAAGGCAGAACCTGAGAGCACGAGTGAACAAGTAGAGCCAAAGGCAGGCAAAGCTACAACAGTAGGTTATCGTGATGCTTGTTAGTTCCTTATGTGCCTTGCTGAGGAGTTTGTCAACCAAATAAGGTATTAAAGCTTTGGCTGAGGTTTATGAACACAGAAAAGAGTTCTGTTTTAGGAAGATTAACTTGCCTTAAGACTACAGAAGAGGGGTGAAAAGACTAGTTTAGAAGATGTCATAATCTATCATAGAGCTAAAAGATAGTACAAGCGAAAGGGCACTGGTAAAGTGAAGTGCAGTGTGCACTATCAAATGCATTCTGACTAAAGGTTTGTTATGGAGACAGAGATGTCAAAGAGGAAAGTGGAACTTCATTACCTGTGGATGTGATAGGTAGAGCAGGAAATGATCTATTCAAAAGTGCTAGTGATAGATGTGTGGATAGATAGCATTAATGATGAAAGAGAGAAACAAAGAGATCTCTTGCAATTTTAAAAGAATCAAAAATATAATCTAAAATTTCCTGAGACTGAAAGGAAAACAAAGGGACAGAAGACTATGGGAGGAGCTACAGAATCTTATTGAAAGTCTTTCTCACTGAATTGCTCCCATTTTTCCAGGACATTTCCAAATCAGACATATTATATTTACTGGCAAACAAAAGAAAGCATGCATAAATACACCTCTAAGAAAATATGATTCATTTTACTTTTTTTGGTACTTCTGCATATCTAAACTATTAACTATCCTGAATTTACTATAAGAAAGTAGGATTAACAAAGAATATTATAGGGGCCGTCGCTGTGCAGCAGGTTAACGCCCTGGCCTGAAGCACTGGCATCCCATATGGGCGCCGGTTCTAGTCCCGGCTGCTCCTCTTCCAATCCAGCTCTCTGCTATGGCCTGGGAAAGCAGTAGAAGATGGGCCCCTGCACCTACATGGGAGACCCGGAAGAAGCTCCTGGCTCCTGGCTTCAGATTGGCACAGCTCTGGCAGTTGTGGCCATCTGGGGAGTGAACCAGCAGATAGAAGACCTCTCTGTCTGTCTCTACCTCTCTCTGTAACTCTGCCTTTCAAATAAATAAAATAAATCTTTTAAATAAAAATAAAAAATAAAGAATATTATAAAATCTTAAAGGGAAATCAGGGCAGTAAAGAACAACATATTGAAAAAAACTATTACAGCCTTTTGTCTTGATATTTCCATTTAAGTGAGTATGTCACAAGGTAATACTGCAAAAGAAATCTAAATATTTATAAGAAGTGGTGTCTATCTAAAGTGGTGTCCACTTGCTGAGGAGGAGATGAGAAGGATACATACAGTTCAAGAATGGCTTCAATGGCCAACAGTTTACTTCCACTGAAACTGATAAAGACACAAACTCCACAGATATAGCTGAAAGTTTATACAAAATCACTCAGGAAATACTGAAAAATATAAGACTGAAAAGTACACATTAGGAAACTAAGAAATAGCGTCTAATGGGATACTATCAATTGACCCAACATACAGGTGCTAGGAGTTCCTGAAGGCATAGAAGGAATGGATTACATGTCCTTTTTAGTGAAATAATTACATAAAATGTCCCTAATTTGGAGAAAGAAATGAATGTTCAACTATAGGAAACATATAGAGCTCCTAATAGACGTGACCAGAAAAGATCTTCACCACGATACAAACTCCCTACAGTAAAGATTCTACAATGTGCATGAGAGAAACACCAGATTACTTTCAAAAGATCTCCAATTAGACTCATAATTGACTTCTCATCAGAAAACCCAATAATCTAGGAGAGAAAGGAGAGTGATAGTTCAAGTGTTAAGGGAAAAATATAAACTGTCAACCCAGAATACTGTACCCTATAAAACTCTCAATTATGAATGAAGGTGAAATAAAGACCTTCCATAACAAACAGAAATTGAAATATCTGTCACCACTCCTCTAGCCTTAAAAATGCTTAAGGATGTGCTACACACAGAAACATGCTCATCACTACAAAAGAAGGTAAAGGCAGAAAATCTTCCAGTGAAAGTAAAATAGAAATCCAAAGCAAACAGTAAGAATATTTATGGGAAAATGGCAAGGCCAAGTTGTTACTTATCAATAGTCACCTTGAATGTAAATGGCCTCAACTCTCCAGGAGTGGGGTGCCTAGGTCATATGGTAGGTCTATATTCAGATTCCTGAGGTATTTTTGGGGGGGGTCTGACTGCAAAATTTCCAGAAATTTGTCTTCTAACTCTGATATTCTTTCTTCTGCCTCCTTGAGTCTGTTCTTAATGCTTTCCACAGTTCTTCAGGAAGTACTGAATTCATTTCCAATATTTCATTTTGAATTATCTTTTAAAATCTCAATTTCATGGGAAAAACTTTAATTCTTATCATGTATGGATCTCTTTAGTTCATGAATTTTCTTCTGATTATTTCTAAGTATTCCTATGATCAACTTTTTGAATTTCATTTCTGGCATTTCATCAATCTCTCTGTCTTCACATTATAGTATTGAAGTGTTGTATTCTTTTGGGAGCATTATTTTGTCTTCCTTATTCTTGTTTCTTGAATTGCTGCATTTATTATTAGACATTTATAGTGATCCTGTTGTTTCCCCCACCCTTCCACCCCTGGGAAGGCATTTATCTTTGGATTATTACTCTGTGGCTTAGTGGAGTGTCCACTCTTTCAGTGAACACTCAGAGGCATGTGCTGGGTGTGGTCAGGGAGCTCTGCTCAGTTCTCCAGGGTGAAGGGAGTGTCCAAGGTAACTCACATATTGGGTGTGGTAAATCTCTTTTGTTATTATTATTATTTTTTATCAGAGGGGACATTTGTTCTGCTCTGTTGGTATATTCTCACACTCACCTCCTCTCCTCAAAGGAGACCAATACCTGCGTGCTCCACCAGTAGATACAATATTCACTCTTGCTGCCATAAGAACCCAACAAAGGATCTGTTCAATCTTCAGTGTGAACTCAGATCCTGCAGCAATGACTCTCACCGGGGAATCATGGAGTCCCAAGCATGTCAAGCTGCCTACAGTGACTGCTCAAAGTCCCAGCTACACCCTGAGCCCTCCCATACAGCCACAGTGTTTATACAGTCCCAGTTTACAAGGCTCCCACAGTCACAAGCACCCAGCCCCCTGTCAATTCTCCCAGCAAGATCAGGTACCTCTTCTTGGCTGGTTGCTGGGTATGCAGATATGAGCTGGTGCAGCTGTGCAGACACACGCTGGCACAGCTGTTACTTACGTCCAAAATGGCAGCCCCCCACCCCACCCCAGCTAGTTGCAAGATGCTGATGCTGCATGCTGGGGGAGAGAGAAACGTGCCCCCTTTTTTCTCCCTCTAGTTTGGCAGCTACACTGTCCCCTACAGGGCTCCAAGCCAGGCCCACGCCAGGTTCATCCCACAGCTTTATGCTGCAGTCTGCCCTCACCTCACTCCAAAGCTGGTGCTGAGGCTCTCAGCTACTGGAGTCCCAAGCTGTGCATGCCCTCACTCTCCATGTAGGTCCACAGTGTCCTCCTCAATCTGCATGGAGTTTCCTTTTCCATTGTCTCCCTAAGGCCTCCCTGAGATTGCACTCTATCCACTTTTCTAACTATCCTCCTCTAGACTAGAGCAGTAAGCTTCCTCCCCATGCCATAATCTTGAACTTTTATCTTCATACGTGGTCTTTCTTCTCTTAAACTTTTAATTCTTAAACATTCTCTTGAGTGTTAATATGATCATGTAATGAGGTAGGACAAACTACCCCAAATGGCAGCTGTGTACAAGGAAACAGAAGCTGGCAACAGAAACTGGAAAGAACCTCCTTACCCCTTCTTCCCTGAAGAGGGCTCTGACACGCAGCTGATCTTCCCCTGAAAACAGACCTCAAAACCCTCTGGAACAGGGGTGTTCCTGCTCCATACCCCAAGGAAAGTAATGTCATACATGGGCCCCAGACCCCAGAGAAAATCTCAACAGGCCTTTCTGTAATGTCGCTCCCCCTCTTCGTGGAGGAACGACACAGGACCCTGCGCTGTTCTTTTGTCTGCTCGGCCCTCCCCGGGTTTGCTGCTGGTTCTTCCCGGGTTGGCTACCGACCCTTCCACCTCCATGGAAGGGCGGTTCCCCCTGCCACATTCCCCACTTCCGCGGGGGAGCGGCACACCGCCGGCCAGCTCTCTCGGGGGCTGCTCAGATGTTCCTCAGGTGTTCCCCTTAGATGTTCCTGGTGCATGTTGTCTCTCTCCTCCTTTATAGTCCTCTTCCACCAATCCCAACTCTGCTACCCACACGCCGAGTACGCTGCTCTCCTCCAATCAGGAGTAGGTCCTACAGTTTATTGGTTGAACTGGAGGCAGCTGTGTAGAAGCTGTTTTCTCCTCTCTCAGCTCCATATTGTGGGAGAGCAGATGCATAGAATAAGTCTTAATTCCAGTAACTTAGTCTAGTCCGGGTTGCTCCCCACACTGTAAATTTCCCCATCCCTGGTTTATTACTACTGGATCATACATCAGGTGGCCCAATCATGCTTCTTCACTTCTCCATCAGTTGCAGCATGGAATTATAACAGTTTGAATCATCATTTCTGAAGGTTTTCATGTTACTTAAAACTAAAATATCAAACAAATGTGCAAGCTTTTCTCTTGTTGACCTGCTTTTGTCCCATTTTAAATGGTTTTATATATTTGAGGAGTAAAGAGACTAATAGAGAGCTCTCCTCCATTGATTCACTCCCCACTGCCCCCCAACAGCTGGGGCTGGGCCAGGAAGAAGCCAGGAGCTAAGAACTAAATCCAGATCATCCACATGGGTGGTAGGGACTCAACTACTTAAACCTCCCAGGTCTGCCTCCCAGGTCTGCATAAGCAGGAAATAGGTTCTCCAATACAGAACATGGGAGTCCCAAGTGCAGGCTTAACAGCTATGCCAAATGCCTACCCATAGTGTTTCTTTGGTTAGGGGAGAGTCTCCCTATGAATCTTGCCATGAGTGAGAAATCTTTCCTTCCCTGTCATCATAACAAAACCCTTTACATTTATATGTAAATTTTGTTAGTAATAATGCACATTTTCCTTAGTATAACCTATTTTTTAAAAAATAAGTATGGCTAATAGAATGATCCCCTTTTTACTTTTTTAAACCATATAAAGAAACAGAATTTGAAGGCCAGGTACATAAGAATTTCTTATGTAGTAATAAAAGGAAACTTGCAACAAAGTCAATATAATCCTGGTCGTCTATGCATAATCTTCCCTGCGCTTTTAGTGGACTCCTAGGGAGCACAGCTGAATTCCCTGAGCTTCCATGGAACAGAGGGGTTTTCCTTTTGTCTTGTTTAATTTGTTGTTTAACAAGTACATGGAGGATGGATCCAGGGGACACTACCTTTAATCTCCAAAATAGAATTACAACAGATGTGGGAAAATAACCTTTCCTCACAGAGGGCTTCAGGGGGTGCTCCAGGGAAAGCTGCGTTTTAGTTAGTGCCAGGAGATGCAAGGAACCTTCACTGCGAACATGGACTGAGGAGCGCCTTAGTTACGTTACAGGTGTTGAAATCCCAGGGTTTGCAGCCTCTGCGTTGACAGGAAGGAAGAGAATGAAGCAGTTTTGGGCTGGTACTAAGAGCACCCGGGGTTTCCCTTAATGATGAGACCAACATGTGCCAGTGGACTGTCCTGGAGGAGGTCTCTGTGGAAACTTGTGCAAAGGGGCTGAACATGAAGAACACACTGCAGTGAGCAGAGGTCCTCATGCCACCAGCGAGTGTACCTAAGTTAGCAAAGGACTGGGGCTTGTCTCCCTCTTCTCCTGCCTCTCTGCCATGCAAGGTTGATTCAACGCTCCACCCTCACTTAAACCGAATGAGAAGATGTGTTGTAACTAAGCAGCTACATAGGTCTGTGTGAGCTGTAAGTTTCTGCCAGGCCCCAGTGTAACTCCATACCTCTACCTGCCAATCAAAACACCCCCTTTCCTGGAAAACATATAAGACTCCATGTAGGAATTAAGAAGCTATCATGAAATTCCCTGTTGGTTTCAAACATGTAGAGACACTACCCACTGTTTCATAAAAGAGGTATCAGCAGGGTTTGCTCTATCTATATACATCTCCCATTCCCTGCAGATCATAGCCGGGGGTGCTACTCAGGCGCTCCTCCCTCTCCTCCCCCCACTGCCTTCAGACAATCTTCTGGCTGACTCATGATGGGTATTTCTCTGTGTGCAGCAACCCATGCTCCTATGTTTGAGTTTAGTGTCTCACCTTTTGAATAAAATTTGCTATCACTTTGTGCACCTTACGTCCATCTGCACTTAGTAATCTTTTCTCTGTGTGGACTAGAGCCTGGAGTAAGATTAATCCACCATTGCCTACATCCAAGGCACTCACAGGAGCTTAATGTTTTCATAAAGTGCCAGGTCAAAGCAGAGAAAGAGAGATCAAGAGGCAGAGGGAGATGGCTCCAATTCTACTTGGAGAATCAGAATGGAATTGGGTTAATGACAGTTACAAAAGGAAGGTTGCAAATGATTTCCAGGGACCAAGAAAGGGTGCTGGTTGTGAAGCCTAAAACGACTTTCTGGAGGTACCTGTGGTTTCCGCAGAGAGGGGAGAGGTGAGCAGCTGGATTCCAAGAGGCATAAAGTGGAAATGTCAGTATCATCCATCTAGAAAAACATGCATCACTCCCTTTTCCAGGAGGCACAAATATGGGTAATACAAAAACCCAGCGAAACCATACCACTATTCAGCTTTCCAATACTTGCCAAAATTGGAGATTCCTCTTAATCCACCATCCTAAAAGGAAAGTAAGGGTGGAAGACATCAAAGCCTGCCACATAATGCCTTTCCTGCCCTTATCTGTCTTCCTTCTTACCTGGCCCGACCATTTAGGAGCCAGAGATTTCTAGCAAAGGGGAGTCAGAACCAGAAGTGTCAGGTGGGAAACAGAGAGGAAGCCCACGTAGCACCTGTTTTGCCAGCCAAGCTTGCTACCTACAGCACTGGGCAGAGGGGAGAGTTTCAAAGAAATTTTACTTGATATGAAGCTCAGAAATGTTACTGTCATATGAAACTGCAAGCTGGATTTCAAATATTGAGCTATTTTTAGGAGTCCAAGTGATGTTTGTGGAGCAAAGAAGGGCAAAAGAAGCATATGGCACAGTGAGAATAAAGTTGGTTCATGATTGGATTCAGACTCTTCCTTATTTAATGTGCTTATTTACAACTGAGTTGGTGATTTCAGTGCATTGAAATGCTGAACCACTGCCTTCCAGACATAGCTGCTATTTTAAAAATCCACCCGGCTTCCACCCCCACTGGCTTCCAGTGGGTGGGAAGGTATAAAGCCTCAACATCTTCTTCAAAGATACTGTGAGAATGGAGGATTTTTTTTTCTTTTAAAGTATCATTGCAACTGTGTGTCTGTGGTGGTGGCAGCAATAGCCAACTGCTAAGAGATACAGTTATTAGTCAGCCATATCTCAGATATTTCTTCTGGCCAGAGAAAACTGACTATGGAGATATTTATTCTTAAAACCAGAAACTGCTATCATAGTTTATGTTTAGTTTTAAACCAACCTGTCAGTGTGAGGCAAGCGAGACACCTGGCAAATTACAAACTTGCATACGTAAATAACAGCTTCTATATTTTATCCTAAACGGCCAGGTTCTGCCTTATTATTTAAGTAAATTAGCCCTTTAGCTCAAAGTAACAACAATAGAGTGTGTCCTCTCAACAAAACAGTAACAAAATACAATTAGACAAAGAAACAACAGAACACAATTAAACAAAGCATTGCGTACAATACTTTTGTGGATTGCTTTTTGAGTTCTACAGCTTCGTAATCTTCACCAGCTTTCTCACACTGCTCTTTCATGGGTCTTTGGGGCACTATTGAGACAACTCTCTCTGTTCAGTAAATGGAACATTTCCCCCCCTCCGTCGCTTCAGCACCAGAGTCAAAAGAATCCTGGGTGGAAAATTTCATTATTTGCTCCAGTTTCTGCAGGTGACCTTACTTTATTTGTTGCTTTAACTGTACAAAGTTACTCTAACCACACATAAAGGGAACCGGAGATCAAGCTCTAGACCCTCGACAGCCAGTATTACTAGTTTCCTCGTATGTTTTTGGCAGTAAGTGATTGTCACAATGGCATCCAAGAGCTTGGCATTTGGGTGAGTTCAGCTTAACATGAGTATCTGATACTCTGGAGCTTCGAAATGTTCAGAATCAAATGTAAAACAGGGAAGAACCAGAGTTTTTTGTTCCACACACTGATATTTACTGTGGACTACTGAGGGCCTTATACACCGAGGAGAAATTAGTTGGCTCACCTTCTCACTCCACTCTGAAGCTCAAATTCAATGGAGAAACTGTTACTGACTTAGGGAAGTTATCTTTGTGGATCAATGTTCCATACTTCCTGCCAATTCACTGCTAAATTAGAATTAAGACAAGGCAATCACTAATGGCTAAGCTGATTTGAAAAGATATAAATGGATTTGTATCAATTTTTAAAACTAAGGGGCTGGCATTGTGGCTCAGCAGGTTAAGCCACTGCTTGCTCGACAGAGTATGCCAGCTCCTTGCTAACTTGACTGGGAAAACATCAAAAGATGGCCCAAGTACTTGGGCCCCTGCCACCCTTGTGGCTAACCTGGATGGTCTTCCAGGCTCTTGACTTCAGTCTGGACCAGCCCCTGACATTATGGCCACTTGGGAAGTGAACCAGCAGATAAAGATCTTTCTCTTTCTGCCTCTGCTCTTCTCTCTGTTGCTCTTTCAAATAATACAACAAATCTTTCAAAAGAAATACCAACTAAGAACTTCTAACTCAGCAACTGAAGTTCCAAAGATAAGCTACATGGTTCCCATAGCAGAACTGTGAACACCATCTTTCACTTACATCCATCCAGGTTGTTATCAAGAGGCTGATGACAACCTAATTACTAGTTGTACCATATATACTCCACAGGTGTTGGTCTGTTTAAGCTTTCTATTTACTCTCTTGCAAGCTAGACATGCAGAACAATCATTGGTGACCAAACCTTCATCAGGAGAATTGCAATATGGGATGTGGATCCAAACACCTGTTCGAGTATAATTGCCATATCCTTTAAGAAGCGAATATTTTCTACAGCTATGCCAGATCAGAAATGGTGTTCATGAAGCAATGCTTGCATGAGTTCAATCTGATCCAACTGTGCCCATCTGCTGGCAGGCAGCTTCTGATCCTTTGTGCTGCCAATCATAAGTTATTGCCCTGAAATTATGAATTCCCGCATTCCTCCCATGACTAATAGGATACACTTGTAAGTCTTTTGCTAGTTTATGCTTAAAAAGAAAATAATATCTAGTGTATGTATGTGTGTGTTTGTGCTTTACCTGCTACTAAGATAAACTTTGACTTTTCCAGGCATCCCTCCAAGATGGAGAATGTAGTTACTGAGAACAAACATTGCCCAGACACCACATACAACCTTTCTGTGTGGAGTATGCATCCATCTATGTCAGTGAGCTCAGAATAGAAAAGGATCCTGCTGCTCACAGGGCTCCACTGGCACATGTCAGAGAAGAGTCACACAGTATTAAAGTGGCTAAGTTGGACTGCCAACCCTGGTTTCTGAAAACTGATTCCCATGTTCTTTCCCTTACACAACAGATTCCCTGACCCAGTCTGAATCACTTTGAATTCAGTGCGACTTAAAAAAAGCCCCTCAAAGGGCTGGCGCCATGGCTCACTTGGTCAATCCTCCACCTGTGGTGCTGGCATCCCATATGGGCGCCAGGTTCTAGTACTGGTTGCTCTTCTTCCACTCCAGCTCCCTGCTGTGGCCCGGGAAGGCAGTGGAGGATGGTCCAAGACCTTGGGCCCCTGCACCCACATGGGAGACCAGGAGGAAGCACCTGGCTCCTGGTTTCGGATTGGCGTGGTGCCAGCTGTAGTGGCCATTTGGGGGGTGAACCAATGGAAGGAAGACCTTTCTCTCTGTCTCTCTCTCTCTCATTGTCTATAACTCTGTCAAATAAATAAATCATAAAAAAACAAGCCCCTCTTCTCTATCAATGTCTCAAAGAAGCTAAACCTAAAACACTGTTTGGATTCACTCCATGGATGAGAACCATTGACCTAACACTAGTGCTGAGCAGTGCTTCTCTCACATCAGCAAACTTGATCAAAATCACCTGGGGAGCTCGTTGGACCACATTGCTGGGTCAATTCCCAAGGATTCTGAGTTTGACAGCCTGGGATGGACCCTCTGAATTTGTGGCTCTAACAAGCCCCACACTGTGGGTTGCAATGCTGTGGAGAGCAAGGCCACCAAGGGAGGTAGACACTTGCAGCAAAGTCAACTAAACTTCCAAGGCTGGTGGTAGCACTGGCACCGCAATAACAAGGGATGTGTGTGAGGGGAAACCCCAGGTTTTGTCTTTGTGCAAGGCTAGGATACCAGCATCCTATCACAGGCCTACTTCTTCTTCTCTTCTAGCACCAACAAGCAGCTCAGTTAAAAAGTGGGCCAGGCCCATGGAAACATCTTGCCAGTGTCTATGAGTTGGCTGCTCTAGATCCTGGCTGGTCATGGTTCCAGCTCTGCCCCATGGTTTCCATCTGCGGTACAGATTGTATCTTGAGGATCTTCTTCTCAGAGCTCCACTGAATCTGATGTTGCTCCAGAGAAGCCAATTTCCTTTGGCTTTCCTAGTTTTAAACTTGAAAGACCCACATTATAGTGAACCCCGGAGTCCTGGGGATACCAACAAGGCTGGACATTCTAGCTTGCCAGTCCCTCATCCAAACGAGAACCTCTTGCCTTCAATCCTGGCTGCCCTCAGTGATGGCTGAGACCAGAGCAATGTTCCCAGTGCATGGGCTGCATGGCCTGCAGGGCCAGGCACAGGAGGCTGCACCACTTCTATTCAGAAGGGTTAGTTTTGGGCATTTCCTTTCAGAAGTGGACACTAGGCTGACAGAAGTGAATCCCACCTGGAAGAGCACACAAAAGTGGGTCTTCCAGTTGTCAGTCTCAGGAAGGGCTTCCAGTAGATGTTAACCCCCTCTCTCTAGTCCCCTCCTATCTTCAGATCTCTTTTTTTTTTTTTTTTTTTTTTTTTTTTTGACAAGCAGAGTTAGACAGTGAGAGAGAGAGAGACAGAGAAAGGTCTTCCTTTTCCGTTGGTTCACCCCCCAAATGGCCGCTACGGCCGGCGCGCCGCACTGATCCGAAGCCAGAAGCCAGGTGCTTCTCCTGGTCTCCCATGTGGGTGCGGGGCCCAAGCACTTGGGCCATCCTCCACTGCCCTCCCTGGCCACAGCAGAGAGCTGGACTGGAAGAGGAGCAACCAGGACAGAATCCAGTGCCCCAACCGGGACTAGAACCCGGGGTGCCGGCGCCACAGGTGGAGGATTAGTCAAGTAAGCCGCGGCGCCGGCTTCAGATCTTCTTAGTTGAGACCATAGACTTGGTGGAGAAAAAGCAAACCAATCTCTCTATGCCCTGAATGAGTTACTGGCCCCAGAACTCATGAGTAGAATAATATGGGGTTTATGTTGCTAAGTTTGATCATGGCAACCCAATATAACCCAAAAAGTATCATCCTTGTTTCCATTTCAACTTTGCTTTGTCAAAATAGTTGCTCAAGCATGCTGCTTTTCTGTTCAATTTAATCTTCCAACCCTTGATTCTTTGATTTAATGGAACTTTCTAATCTAATATCTAACCTAATCTTTTCTTAACACTTAGGAGCACTAACTATTCAACAGGCATTAGCCTAAATCAATAACCTATATGATGATTTCATTGAAGTCTTGCCACATCCTGTGAAACTACTGTTCCATATCTCACATGTCCAAGTTTTACATGTTGTAAGCACTGCAGTGGCTTTGCATTCGGTTAAGCACCTTGGTTTTAACCATCATAATATACTCTCCTGCTCTCATGCTTCCCTGGCTGATCTGTGGTACTTGGGAAACTGGTTTTCCCAACTAGGAAACTCAATAATCTGATTTTGGATAATGTTAAGTAACTGAAAGTGCTTAAGTTTATTTTCATGCTTTTTTTTTTTTTTAAAGAAAAACAAGAAGAATGCTACTCCTATCCTGTGGCACAGAGCATTACCCTACATCCTCATTTTACTGGAAAGTAGACGTCTATATTTCAATTGTAGGAAATACTTTCCAAGTTTGATACTAAATCATGAGTCATTGAGCACAGTAAGACTTACAGATTGGACTGGAGATGGTTTGCATCCTGGCTCCACCACTTTCTATTATCAGCTGCTACTTTTGCTGAGATGCAGTTTTCTTATTTGTGATACAAAGATGATGATGCTAATAAAAAGAACCTGGCTCATAACAGTATGATGATCATGAAATGCAATGGCAGAAAGTGACCAGGAGAGGAACTGTCGTGTGGCATGCCGATAGTCCCATGGTGGCCACTAGTAGCCTGAAGGAGCTCTCCAAGACCATGCATGGGGGCATTTTGGTGACACCTCTTAGCCACAGCTCATGGCTGTGGATGAGGAGATTTGTACAATGCTGATAGCAACAAAGGGGCCCAGATATTGGCACTGGCACTGTGTATCAATGCCAGCATCATGAGTGTCTTTATTCCACCCAGATGCAGAGAGATGAAAAGATTAGCTGGCAGCTGCTGTCACCCTGTTTCTGCTTGCAGGCAAACTTGCTCATTTTCCCATCAGGAACCAAATAATTCTGCACTTCTTTCCAGTTCTTCGACAATGCCAGGAAGTAAAGGGGCTCACATTTACCTCCATATTGTTAAGGAAACAGACTGAAAAAGGAGTGAGGGATGGACCAGCCTACAGGTAAGTTATCCTAAGCCAGTTGCAAAGAAAGAAAACCAAACCAAACAGACACCAAGTGCATACTCCTACCACCACCTTTTTTCTTGACTTTGAGCTCCATGTTAGACAACACCTGGGAGCTTTTAACCATGAGCAGGCAGCACAAAAGCAGAGGATCATAACACTCCAAAGGCAACTGAAGAGCAGCTTGCAGGTGAAAACTTGGTTCCAAAGCAGTAAACGCAGATATTCGCCTTTCTTTTTCAGTTAAGTATACAGGAGTTCTATTTTGATAAATATCCATTAGACTTTAATGTTATTTTGTTAACCTAAAAGCCATAAAGACCCTATTTCTCTACCCTCAGTCAACCATCAGAAAGAGATAATGTCATTTATTTCTTTAACATGAATAATCAGGCATTGATTCACTTCCTTTAAAACTGATTTCACTGATGAGATAACGGGCTCTGTTTAGTGGCTATCTTATTCCTAAGAATAATGCCACTTTAATATTGCAAACACAAAAACAGGCCCCATCGCAGAGCCAGAACTACAGACAGTGCCCAGCACTTAATCAGAACCAGTTATAAATACGTCCTAGGAGTTTTAAAGTTTATTGACATTGAATTACTTCTAATTCTTACAGAACTGGAATGAAGTTACTGTTGTATCTATATCATGCTTCTGACAACTACAAATTGTAAAGTGAAAAATTATATTAATATGTAAAAGTTTCAAGATATATTTATTTATTTGAAAGGCAGAATTAGAGACAAAGAAAAATAGAGAGAGGGGGAGAAAGAGAGATCTTCTACTTGCTGGTTCACTTCCCAAATGGCCAAAATGGCCGCACCTTGGCCAGGCCAAAGCCAGGAACCAGGAGCTTCTTCTGGGTCTCCTATATAGGTGCAGGGGCCCAGGGACTTGGGCTGATCTCTGCTGTTTGCCAGGCAAATTATCAGGGAGCTGGATTGGAAACGGGTCAGCCAGGACTTGAACTGCTGGCCATTTGGAATGCTGGCACTGCAGGCTGTGGCTTAACCTGCTGAGCCACACTGCTGGCCCAAATAAGTAAATTTTAGTCAACTTTTCAGCACAAGGAAATAGTAAGCACACAATTTTTCACGGCATCATGATTAGAATACAAGAAAATTAAATTTAGTCACTAATTTGTCATATTAGAATTACTAATATTTTATTATTTGATTTGCAAATTATTTCAAAGATTCAAAGTATCTCAGTTAGCTTTCTGTTTATTGAAATTAATACTTAGAAAAAAAACAAAACAGACCATAACTTGAGGAATTAAATCAAACAGCTCTAAATAGGGGTATTTAGAAATTTTGATAACTATCCATCCCTTAGACAAACTTTAAAAGCCACTTCTATTCTGGGTGGTACACTAGGCACTGAAAAATACAAGTAGCATCACATGAGCCTAGAAATGCTCACAGCTCATAAGCATGTACACTTACCATTGCATGTTGGTAACATACATATAACACAATGCTAGGAGAGGCAGGCATTTGAAATAGTGGTTAGGACACCACCTGCAACACTTGTACCCCACACTGGGGTGCCTGGGTTCAAGTCCTGACTCCACTTCTGGTTCCAGCTTCCTGCTAAGGTGCACCTTGGGCAGCAGGTGGTGATGGCTCAAGTAGCTGGGTCTCTGCTGCCCAGGTGGAAGACCTGGATTGAGTTCCTGACTCCCACTTTTGGTCTGGCTCAGCCCAGGCTGTTGTATTTGAGTGTGAATCAGCAGATGGGAGATGTCTCTCTCTCACTATCTCTACCTCTCTCTCTCTCTCCCTCTGCATTTCAAAAAAATAAACATGTAAAATAAATAAATAACAACATGGGATTATTCACTACAGTCCAGGAATTGTCTTACCTCCTAAATGTCTTTTATTGCATTCTGGTGGTCCCCGAGCCAGATCTTAGCGATAATTTTTTCTCTATCAATCCAGAGTGATGACTGTGCTCACAGCCACCTCCCTAGATATCTCACTGTACATTGACAATAAAAAAATTCCTATTTTTAGTCCAGATTTGTTTCTAGATGAAGGGTTAAAAAAATTAAAGGCCACAGGCCAAATCTGCCCTATCGTCTGTTTTTATCCATCACACACCTGCCAAATGCTGTCTTTCTTTCCCCACTTCATAATAGTTGAAATAGAAAAAATAAAAATATGATGTGAAAATTACATGACATTCATAATTTAGTGTTTATACATGTTTACTGGAATGTGATCGTGCTCATTGTTTACATCTCATGTATGGTTGTCTTCAGTCATAGACACAGCATGGAGTCATCATGGGGACATTATACTGAGCCTGCAAAGATTAAACTGTTCCAACCTTGTCCTTTATGGTAAAGGCCTGCAAAGTCCTGCTGGACATCACTAGCTACTGCCACCTGGAGATGCTACTTCTCTGTACCCAAGGTCTTTCAAACTCATTGTCCTACAACTTAGTTCATTATCTTTGCTTCCAAACCAACTTCTGTTGCTCTCCCTAATGAAAAGTTAGTGATGATCTCTTATTTACTCCACCATTGATCAATGGATCAGTGTTGAAGTTTTTCACATTTGACCAAACTTGAATGTGGACTTGTCACATGGAACATGCAAAGAGCTGTCACGGCTGTCGACAATCTTACCCACTGCACAGCTTTCCTCAACTTCCTGCCCTGTTCCACTTGAAGGCTCTTATAACACCACTCCTATAGAAATGTTTAATAATGGTGGAAGAAATTAACAGTGATTGGCTGGCAAGCAATTAAAAGCCCAAGTGACATTTTAATAAGCAAACCACCTCATTTTCCTTGATAAACAGCTGTTGGAATGATCCAATCATCTTATTCCCTTACTTAAAATTCTAGCCTGGTTTTAAAGTCTCCCATAGGATATGCCTGTAATTCCAGGACTTTCTCTTATAAACCATTTCTCTAGAGGATTCTCTTCCCCAGCATGATTAACAAATCCTCGGACAACAAGATGTCCCTGAATGTGACCATCTGCTCCGGGCCTGGTGAAGCATGTGTATGCTCTGGAACCACCTGTGCTGTGAACCCTTTTTCAACCTTCCCTTTCCCCAGGAATTGTTGGCTACTTTGTCAATACGCTCAATGGATGCAAACAGTTTAGTTGATCACTCTTATTAATATGTCCATTGCCATCTGACATTGAAATTTTGACTACCTGTGTATCCTTAGAACCTAGCAACTGATAGGCATTCAATAAAGGCTGGCTGGAAAAAAAAAAAAAAAGAACAACTTACTTCTATCAACTTTCAGCCTATTATAGGCAAATATTCTTTTTTTTTTTCATTAAAAGGTCATAACTATCTCAGCACTACTTTAAATGGTTTAACTTCCTGTGCCAGCCAGCTGAGCAATCTAACTGGCACAACATGTTAATAATAAGAAATATAATTCAATTTATCATTTATATTTTCAACAGTCTCAGCTAAGTTTTTCTTAATTAATTTTGAGAGACAGAGGGATCTTTCATCTGCTGGTTCATTCCTCCAAATTCGGCATCAACTAGTGTGGGCCAGGTTGAAGCTGGGAGCCAGGAACTCAGTCCAGGTCTCCGCTGTAGGTGCTAGGACCCACATACTTGATCCATCCTCTGCTGCCTCTCAGGGTACACATTAGCAGGAAGCTGGAATTGGAAGCAGAGCCAAGACTAGAACTTTCAATGTGGGATGACACTCTAACATGAGATATGGATGTCCCAAGCAGTATCTTAACTGCTAAGCCAAATGCCTGCCCTAAGCTAATTTTTAAGAAGTGAAAAACAATCTTTAGCAATATTCCCTATCAATAGCAATATTCTTTATTGAGAGTTAATTTACTCAGTAATCAAAATGTTTTTCAATCTGAACTATCATCTGTGGAAAAGCAAGCAAATAGCTTGCTTATACTTTCTTATTCCTCTTTTTTTTTTTTTTTTGGATTTGATTGCTTCCAGAAGATGTTTAATATAAAAAACTAAATCAACTTTATGATTGTGAGATTTTTATCTCATAATTTCATTTGTCTTTCTTTTGAATTGAATTAACATTTTTCTTCACAACTAAAGAAAAGTTTCCTAGTTTATTACACAAAAGTTGAAAATGTAATACACGGACTCTCATAGAACTTGTGTTAGGAAAATGGCGCAGTTTTATCTGTGGTGCGATCTACACCCCAACACCATCCTAGGCTCCAGCTCCTGCCGCCATTGCTAGAAGCCAGGTGGCCACATGGCCCGACCACTGGTGTCCAGCTCCACCCCCATCCTAATGGGATTCACTGCTCCTGCTTCCCTGCCTGCCCCCTAGAAAAGTTTTAAAAGGACCTGTTCCTGAACACGGGGCTCTCTCCCTCCTCTCTCTCTCACTCTCTCCTTTTCTCCATCTCCTGATCTCTCTATCTCTCTCTTACGCTCTCCCCTCTTTTCCTTCTTCGCCCCTTCCCTCCAGTCTGTCGAGTTTCCCCCAATAAACTCTTTCCCTTACTCCAGTGTTTGCTGTGTTTTGTGGCGGCCTTACAACTTGTACCCTGTTTCCCCTATTTAACATCTTATGTTACTTGATACACTTAAGAAATAAAATTCAGTGAGTAGTTATCTGGTGAACTCCATAGCTTATTTGGATTTTGTTAGGGCTACCTAACGTCTTTTTCTTTAAGACAGAAATTCATTTTTTTTAAGTTACTTATGTATTTACATATTTATTACTGGAATGACAGAAAGAGAAAGAGGCAGAGATCTTCCATCTACTGGTTCTCTCTTCATATACCTAAAAACAAATGGGGCTAGAACAGGACCAGGCCAAGGTCCAGGAACTCAATCCAGGCCTCACAGTGGGGTGGCAGGAACCCAACTACTTGAGCCATCACCAGGTGCACATTAGCAGGAATCTGGAATTGGAAGCAGGATCAGAGCTCAAACCCAGACACTCATCCCAATTGGTGTCGTAACCACTGTGCCAAATGTACCCCCCAACACAAAACTTTTATCTGCTCCACAATCCCATCCAGGAAGTACATTACATTTAGTTGATAGCTCTTTCCTTAGCTGCCACTGCTGTGTGATACTTTCTTACAATCTGTTTTGAAAGTTTGTGACAATTCTGAGGAGCGCTGGTCAGCTGTTGGGTAGAATACCCTGGTTTGTCCAATGCTCCTTTCTCACAGTCACACTGGACTGTGGATTTTTGGAATGATGACCACAGAGGTCATATCCGCATTATGTCTAGGCTATTTGCCCTTAAGGTGACCTTCCTCCCACGTTCCCTCCTTTCCTGTGTATTCTTTGACAGAAAGTAAGTGCAGCCCAACCTTACAGAAGACTGGGGATTATGCTGTCTATCCTCACAAATTATTAAGAATTCTTTTCTACAGGGGATCTGACCTTTCCCCATTTATTTAATCAATAACTCGCTGGTATCAGAATGGATTCATGGCTACTCACTTTCTATTCTAGGCTATAATTCAGTATTGGATTCATTTGTTGCACAGGTTTTTTCCACCTTGGGCTGTGGGGTCTTTCCTGGGTTGGCTGCTTTTGTCTCTCTTTGACACATCCTCCTCATTCTATTTTTTGAACACTGCTTACTTTCTGGTGCTACAGGATTCTCCAGGCTCATTTTGCATATTTCCTGTCCTAGCCCTGGAACCAGCCATTTCTCCAAGGAGCCTGGTTTCTTTTATTGGCAAATCATATTAGAAACAAAACGTGGTCCTGGGAGCTTTTCTATTTTACTTTGGCTTCAGATTTGTGAGGAAGGTAATGGCTGGTAAAGTCTCTGGGTGCCTTCCATTATAATTTCAGCCCTTCTAATGCGTATCAACAGAAGCACAGTCACACATACACATACTCATTTCTGCCAATAAAGAGCAATACATTCCCAGATGCGGTGGCTTATAGATAGAGGCTTTTGAAGAAAATACACTAAACCAAATAACTATATTGTATCAACATCCAGAGCGACCCAGAAAGATAGATATTATTTCAATGTCAAGTTCTAGATCTCTTAAGTACTAAAGAATAAAAATCATAACTAAAAAACAACTAGGTCCAGGAATCATTACAGCTCCTCCTTCCCGCATCTGACTCTCTCTTGTTGAGTTCGACAAATGAAGCCTGTCCTTTGGGACTAAGAGTGAAAGGCTGGAGAGTAGGAATAAACCTCCGTAATAGGAATCGTATGTAAACAACAGCTTAAGGAAGGCCAGTCATGGGAGGAGAAACAGGTGGCCTTCAGGTAACACCCAGGCTGAGGATGCTCCATGGGCTTCTTCTAACAACCAAAAAACAGGAAGGTCCTTGACCTAATTCAAGTTACAATTTACCCCCTAGTAGACAAAAAGTACTTTCGAATTTTCCCAAGTATTTCGATAGCCATTTTACTAAAACCCTAAAGGCAGAAGTGAAATTCGGTAGAGAACATAAAATCACCAATGAATGACAGGGCAGCAAACGCTTAGTGAAAGCTGTCTGGGGGTTTGGGAGATGAACATCTGAGAGTGCCTCGCCCTCCTCAGAAACAGAACTGTGCCACACTAACAACATGTCCATGATGCTTATCCCCTTCCTGGCACTGAGCTCCCAGTACCTGGGGAATTCTCGTGTGACAGGAGTGTCTTTTGTTATTCTGCACTGGCATCCTTCAACCACAGGACCACACCTGTGTTTACGCTAATGAGGTGGCTTGAGGAGGGGCCTGATGGGTTTCAGGATGGGCACTGTTCATCAGAAAGACAAAACAGAGGGCTGGAAAGCAGGAACTTCCAGCCCCACCCACAACCTGTAGGGAGGGAAGGCTGGAGACAGTTTGTAAAAGCTCTTGTAGAACAAGGAGCCTGGGAGAGCGTCAGGCAGTGTGGTGCTATGTGCTATATGCATCACACCCACTGGCTCTTCCTTAGTTGTACCCTGTACAATAACCTTGGGATATTAAGGACAGGCTTTTCTGAGTTCTGTGAGCCACTCTCGAAAAACAGGTGAACCTCAAGGGTTGTTGTGGAGCCTCCAAGTTTAAAGTCAGCTGGGTGAAGGCACAGGTAGCCTGGGCGCCCTACTTGCAACTGGGGTAGCTCTGGGGGACTCAGCACTTAACCTATGACATCGGAGCTAATTCTGGGGATTGAACTGAACTGAGCTACATGACACCAGCGGTTGGCAGAACTGTTTGGCTGTCACAAATCATGTTTGAAAACTGTATGTACACAAACAATACACCTTAAAGAAATGACAATACTTACTAAAGACAGACATTGGTCCCTACAGAGTTATTAATTCCAAACTTCCTTAACACCTTCCATGCAGTATGGGAAAAACAAATGGAAAAAATATTGCTCATATTTTGAATTTGCAATGAATCTTTTTTTTTATTTGACAGGTAGAGTCATAGACAGTGAGAGAGAGATAGAGAGACTCCCCAAATGGTCACTATGGCCAGAGCTGCGTGGATCCGAAGCCAGGAGCCAGGTGCTTCCTCCCGGTCTCCCATGGGGTGCAGGGGCCCAAGCACTTGGGCCATCCTCCACTGCCCTCCTGGCCTACAGCAGAGAGCTGGACTGGTAGAGGAGCAGCCGGGACTAAGATCCGGTGCCTATATGGGATGCTGGCGCCGCAGGCAGAGGATTAACCAAGTGAGCCACAGCGCTGGCCCCTCTTATTATTTTTTTAAAAAGATACTATTAGATATAGAGGCTATAGCATTCAAACTATATTTTGGGTTGAAAAAGGAAATAGTAAATCAGGGAGAAAAAACAGAAGTAATACATTTTTGCAGAAATTAAAGCACACACACACAACACTGTTTCGGGGATACAGCCAGCCAAGCCAGGGAGGGAGAAAATGGCCCTGCGAAGAGGCAACAGAGATTTCAGCTGAAACAGAAAATCCTGCCTTCCTCCTTATTATGCTATAGCTGTTAGGCTGGGAGCGGGAATGCACCCATGTTAATCCAGCCTGGTTTATTACCTTTGTCAGCTTCTTTCATCTTGTGGAAACCCCTGGGGGGCAGTATAAATTGGTAAATAAATGTTAAGAATTTTAAGGTGAGGAATGTCCACAAATTCACTAATTAGCTTTGTAATTTGGAGCAACTTAGCACATTCTCTGGACTCTGCACTATCTCATGTGTAAAACAAGGAGAGAGAGGGCCTGTTACATAAAATTGTTGTAAGAATATAAAAACAGAATAATGTAAAAAGTTTCCACAGTGTTGCCTGGCATACGACAAGGATTTAATCAATATTATTAACAGTAATATCAATAACAGTAACAGTGTTAGAGACAGGATCAAAAGAGTAAATGGAATATGATTATAATATTGTTCTGAAATGTTTACTAATAAAGCAAATCATTTCAGTATCACAAACCTAATGAATCAGAATCCCTAAAATGGACTCCGAACAATGAAACCTTGATAATTCTCATGTAATATTAAAATATAAAAATCAACAGCTGAGGTACTTGGAAATTTTTAATAGACATTGGCTTACATAAGCTGTCTACATTTATATTTCTTTAAGAAATAGTAACAGCTTGAGGTAGTCAGTGAAGATCAGACTATTAACTCTTGTCTGCAAGAGTCCAGACAGCAAACTTGATGTGGGAAAGGAAGAGTCAGCAGGGGTGAGGAGCTATGGACTGCCAACACCCCAGTCATGTGCACCACCCTAATCCCATCACCTTCCACCGATTTCAATATGGCGGAAGACTCAGCACACCCACGCCTTCTCATGCAGCTTAGCCTCACTTTCCATCATGTACCCAGATGCCAAGACACCTTCCTGGAGACCATCACATGCATGGCAGCCCCACCCCAATTCCTATCTCCTTTGGAACTTCAATCAGGCTCTGCCCTGAGCACCACCTGCTTCCCCTGCCAGGGAAGGGGCAGTTCCATCTCCTGAGGTTACACCTGCTCACATCTGAGTGTGCACTACCCGTTTACCATTCACCACTATCTACCTTCCCACTGTATTCTTACAGGTGGGAAAACAAGAACATGGACAAAGTTTAGCTAGGGGTTTCTCAGAGCCCAACTAGTGCCATTCATCCCACTGCACCATTTGGGGATCCCCAACCCCACAAGAGACATTGTGCTATTTATGAACAGGAATACAAAGAAGAATAAACTGTTAAAGAGGGAGGCACACATCTTCAGCACCAGAGCTTTCTTCTTTACCAGTAGGTGGTGATATCAAAAGAGAGACATTAAATGTATTTGTTCAAAAGAAGTTAAGGATTCTTCTATGAACAAAAAGTCCTACCTGGTAAATTCTACACGTTTTTAGACTTGACTCTTTTTCATATTCAATGTTTTTAAAACAATTTTATATATTTATTTAATGTATTTGAAAGAGAGGAAAGGAGGGAGGGAGAGAGAGAGAGAGAATCTCTCATCTGTTGGTTTACTCCCCAGATGTCTGCAATAGTTAGGGCTGGGACAGTCTGAGACCAGGAGCCAGGAACTCAATAACAGGTTTCCTACATGAGTGGCAGGTACCGAAGTACTAAGACCACCATCTGCTGCTCTCAGACTGCACATTAGCAAGAAGCTGGAATGGAAGATGAAGCTTGGACTCTAACCCAGGTACTCCAATATGGAATGTGGGCTTTCTGAGCAGCAGCTTAACCACTATGCCCAAAGCCCTCCTCTTCATACTTAATTTTATGCATTCTAACTAAACACACTAAGCAGACTAAATACAGTAGCTGTAACATCTGCACTGCAAAAACACTTTTTATTGTACTAAACAGTTAAATACAGAGTATAATACCAATGTCACACAGTTAGGTGAAAATAAACTTTTATTTTAAGCAAAGCTCTTTTTAAACATGGTTCTAATGAGTGAACAGCAACAATACTGTGACGACCCACAGTTTTGTTGTTTTCCCATCTGGAAGCCTCCCAACACCCAAACTTTGGGATCTAAATTTTGAATTGCATTGGAAAAACTTAAGATACTAACAACATACACTATAGCTATGGCATTTTTTTCTCCATAAACACATACATGACTACATAATCAACTCTGGACAAACTAAGACCATGCTGGTCTGTTTCCTAGATGTGTGGCAAAACTATTCTTTATTATAGCATGCCTTTCAAGAGCTAAAGTCAACCCATTATACCTACTGTATTTCCCAGCAATGCATAACATTTCTTATAGCACTGGAGGCATCTGGTCTACATAATATCTCAAAGAGAATAAAACCAAACAACCAACCAAATACTCTAAAATACAATTTCAGGAAGCACCAGTCTAAAGTGATATTCTTCACAGAATATTTGTAGAATATCTGTTAGGGTTACTCCATAGTAACTGTCTCCTAAGAATGAGCTCCAAAGGCACTAGCACACAAACCTCAAATTCTAACAGATATTAAAGGCACATAATAAATGTTCTTGAAATGAGTATCTTTTTCTGAACTTACACCTTTGCTACTCTAGTTACGTCTAAAGATCTTCATTATTTCTGTCATTCAGACAGTATGATTAAAAAGAAACAGAAAAAAAGACCCGGATGTTAGGTATGTGAAGAAAATAAGCAGATAAAGAAGATAAAATTATACCTGTTTGAAAGTAACTGATATGAGCCATTTAATTCCAATTAACCACTGAATGTTAAAAGTGCCATTTGAGGCATTTTTAGTTCAATTTCTTCATTAGGAAATAAGATAATTTTCAATAAGATAAATTCACTGAGAGTGATGAATCCATTTTCAATATTTCAATATTTTCAATAGCAATATTTTCTTGATTGTGAGCAATTTATTATTTGATTCTATATGAAGTTATTCTTTCTTTTGCTGATCTACAGTAAATACTAGTAAATCATCTGTTGACAAAATTTTAGATTATCATTCTATATTCACAATTTCACTTATCTACAATTATTACTAATATGAAAGATAATTAATTCTGTTATTAAAAATGATAGCCTTGCTCAGGGTGATCTATTTTTAGTTTAAAATGTTGCAGGGAAAAATATAGCTTAGAGGGATCCCAGAGAACTCTTGTCCTCATGCTGTTATCTTAACCAACAGAAACAATACAATTTTTCTGCAGCCTTGGATTCTTTGGCCTAGAACAGAACTAGACACAGGATCTAAAAATGGATCATCACGACTTACTCAAATAAGCTTTTTTTGCAGCGAAGTACATTTTAAAAAGACACAAATAATTATTTATTTGAGAGGCAGAAAGAGACCAAAAACAAAACAAAAAGCAGACACAGATAAAAAGGACAGCTCCCATCTGCTGGTTCACTCCCTAGATGCCTCCCATGCCTCTGTCTGGGTCCAGGCCATGAGATGGGAACGTAATTCAGGTCTCCCACATGACTGCCAATCACTGCTACCTGCCCTGGTCTGCATTAGCAGGGAGCTGGAGTCAGGAGTCAGAGCAAGGTGTCAAATCCGGGTACTCAGGTGACTTAACTGCCAGGCTAAGCATACATCCCAAATTTGTCTTTTAATTCCACTTTTCCATAAATATTTTGAAGTACCCATATATGTAGTAAGTTGAATAAAAGCATTTAAAACTAGAATAAAAAAACCCAAGTATTTAATCTCCCTGAGATTATAATATAATCTGTCTATAATCGTGAATGGGAAAAAAAAAATGAGTAGCTCAGAGCTACTGTGAGGAAAGAACAGGCAAAAGTTCCTCTGCATAGAGCCTGAGACATACAGCATGTACTCAGTAACTATCAGAAAGCGTGGACTGACCATCCTCGTGTTCTGAGTAAACAATTTCCTCCAGGTATTGTTTTCATCCAGAACCACGTCAGAGAACATTACCTGTTCATTAAGAGTGAAGATGCTGATGTCCGAAATGGGTAGAACTGAGAAAATGACACCCCTTCAAAAACTCCCTTCATAACGCTGAAAATCTCCATGGATATACTGTGTCACAACTCAAGTGGATATTCTCAAGTCAATCTGCTTTGCAAAAGCATTCTGTTTACATGTAACATGTTTATACCTAAAATACTCATGGCAGTGTTTACAATGTTTACCAGAATATGAAAATATTTTAAGCAGTCCTCAAATTAGGAATAAACTCAATGTGTTTGGTTATGTTGATTGCATTTTCTCTCTGTTTGTAAGAAATGAAGGCACAGCTGGTATTTATATATTAAATGAATATAATATTTATAAGAGAGAACTGGAAACTTAACCTAAAGACAATTAAAGTCAGACTCTTGAAACAGAGGATACAAAACTGTTTCCAAATGCTACACATAACGTCTGTGCAAAATGGGTTGAAAATGCTCCCTAACAAATGTTCAACATTTTAACTTACAGAGGAAGAATCAAGTTATGCCTGCTGTGCCCACTGAGGAAGAGGGATCAGTTTTCTAACCATATTCCACAAAACACAATGTAACACATTCCTCTGTTCCATAAAAATCAGGAAACGTGCACTGGAATGCAGCCCAGGGACACAGAGATCTTCAGCGCGCTAGGAAGCTGGGTGGTAAAGAAAGCAAACAGCACGCACAAGTTTGCGCCCCAGGGAAGCATACTTCCCTGGCAATGCACGGCTAGAAATCACTGGATTCGAAGTGAAATTCAGGCATTTCTACAAGCAGACTGGGACTTCCGCAAACACCGACAAGTCCTAATGAAAGGAGGGGACACTGCAGAGGGGGCTCCAGTGAGAAAAGAGGGATTTCAAAGAGAGCAAAAAATCGACAGTGCTTGGAAAAGCAGGGAAATAGAAAACGAGACTGGTTTAAAAGGAACAATGATTTTACCACGGTGGCTCAGGCATGTCGTCAGACACAAACTAGTTATTGCTATCACAACATAACTAGATATAACTTTTAATTTATTAAAATGTACATACAGGGCTGGTGCTGTGGTATAGCAGGTAAAGCCACTGCCTGCAGTGCTGGCATCCCATATGGGTGCCTGTTTGAGTCCCAGCTGCTCCTCTTCTGATCCATCTCTCCACTATGGCCTGGGAAAGCAGTAGAACATGGCCGAAGTCCTTGAGTCCAAGCCTTCCCACACCTGAGTTGGAGACCCAGAATAAATTCCTGGCTCCTGGCTTCAGATCAGCATAGCTCCAGAGGTTGCGGCCATCTGGGGAGTGAACTAGCAGATGGAAGACATCTCTCTCTCTCTCTCTCTCTGCCTCTCTGTAACTCTTACAAATAAATAAATGAATCTTAAAAAAATGTATATAGGGGCCTCCATTGTGGCACAGGGAGAAAAGCTGCTGCCTGCAAGCTGGTATCAAAGTCCTGGGTACTCAGCTTCCGATCCAGCTCCCTGACAGTGGCTTGAGAAAGCTGCAGGAGATGGCCCAAGTGCTTGGGACACTGTCACCCACGTGGGAGACCTGAATGGATCTCTTGGCTCCCGGCTTGAGATGGGACCAGCCCTGGCTGTTGTGGCCATGTTGCAGAGTGAACCAGCACATGGAAGATCTCTCTCTCTCCCTCTCCCTCTTTCTCCACCCCCATCACCTTGCTTTTCAAATAAATAAGTAAATCTTTTAAAAAATGTATATACTTCCTGTTTATGTGAACTGCTTCAGTTAGGAGCTGTTTAGACAGTTCGCATAGAACTTTTCATCCTGATAGAGAGCACCACAGAGCCTGTGCTGTGTCCCCTACACCTGTGACATCATTAGTGTGTCTCAGAAAATCCTCAGTGTGTTTCAATTAGGATTATTTGTATATTGGAGGATCTCTACAACAGACCACAGTCATAGGATGCTAAATGAAACGCTGGCCATTTAATAAATGTCTCCATGCATGAGGCAATGCCATTCAAATTATTAACTAAAAATGACAATCTCATTACCAAAACCAGATAGTACTTTATTGGATAAAATTTATGTCATGGGTTGAATTGTGTGCTCCTAAAAGATACATTGAAGTCCTAACACTGGTACTTGTGAATGCGACCTTATTTGGAAATAGAGTCTTTGCAGATGTGGTCAAGCTAAGATGAGGTCCCACTGGAATAAGGTGGGCCCTTAATCCAATGGCTGTCCTTGCAAGAAGAAGAGACACAGAGGGATGAGGGACAAGCGGAGAGGGTAACAGTAACAGATGCTCTGTGCGCTGCTGCCAGCGTGGGACTCTTAGTCCAGCAGAATGCTGGATGAGACCAGTCAGGATCCTTCCTGGACGCTGCTTTCTGGATTAGGGACAGTGCACAGAACACGGCCCAGTCAGCACTTCGAGTTTGGACTTCGAGACTCCACACTGCCAGAATCACTTTCTGCTGTTCGAAGCCTCCAGCATCTGTGGTGATGCATCTCAGAAGCCCAGCGAGACTCAGCCACGTGGCTTCACAACTACTCTAGGTGTGTACTGAAAATCAGACTGGCCTATCAGAGACAATTTAAACCCATGACTTTAATATTATTCTGCTCCCTAACACTCGCATCTGTGTGCATTGTTTTCCTTTTAATATGATTTCCCATTTGAGCCTTCTAAACAGGCTTTCATGATAGGAGAGTAATGATTCTTCATAGAAAATTGTTTCTGTCCCCTGTGGTGCACACACCACCTCCCCTCCATCAAGTGGCAAACATTTTTTTTTTAAATGGAACCGTGCAGTTGGTGAAGTCTGGGGGAAAGCCCAGCCCCAGCCCCCAAACACTGCTGCGTGGTGACCTGCAGAATAGTTCTTGTGCACGTTTTTCCTGACCTAGGAGTTCAGGCTTAAGGACACCATCATGAACAGGAAAAAAATATATAATCTCGTGATTTATAAAAACACATTTACTGTGGTGTCATTTTAAATATGAACTAATTAGAACTGTCCAAATTATCCCATGAGATGGATGGTGCTATCTGTTACCCACAGAAATGAGATGTTAAATAAACAATATTATAGGAAAATAGTTATTGATGTGGAAGGTTATTTTCATGACCTATTCTGAAATTAATAAAAGAGGTTGCCACCGGGATCTGCAGCAGGATTCCCAGTGTTAACACAATGGCAGGCTGGGTGGCTGCAAGCTCGGGTGACGCTACTGGCAGCATCTCTGAAAGAGCTGTACGGGTAGGTATCACATTTTATTCTTCATTTTTAGTATGTCTTTAGATGAACATGTGCAACTTTTTTAATAAAAAGGACTTTATGCAGATATAAAATTTTGCAACCAATGGATTCCAGTAAATGCCATAAAAATGCCCTGAACACAGGTATTGGTGTAAGCAGTTTACTGGCAAGAACTGGTTTACATCAAATTATGTAAACATCTCTATCGTTTCAGTTCAAGTGTGTTATTATATCCCGACCTTCTTCTGTTTTTCCATAAGCTGTCATACTTTGCACTACAGGCATTTATTTCTGTCATAAAGGGTTAAAAATACTACTGAGCCAATAAATAGAACACAGTGGAGAATGGTAATTGTTAACAAAAAAAAAAAAAAGAGGAAGAGAAAAGTGTTAATGGGAGATTTGAGAAGTTCCTACACTTTTCAATATAAGAGACTGCATACAAAAGAAGAGGTAAGAAGGCATGTCAAGAGATTTTCTGCATCAGAGAAAATTAAAAAGCAAGGAAACAGACTATCAACACAAAAATAATAATAAAAAAGCTTACTGAACAAACCAGAAATGTATTTGATGACTGAACCTATCCATATAAAAGCTTAAAAATGAACATAAACAAGAGAGCAGTCTTACTTTATGGAAACTTGCTTCTATGCGGGGTCTTTGTGAAGTTAACAGAAAATGCATATTTTCAATGAACAATGCATGGATTTAATTTTTTTGCACAAAAATTAACCTTTTAATTCCATTTTCCATGAGCCTTTTGGAACCCTCTCCTATCTTTCCATCTTTCCTACTGCCACTTGATTCTCCTTCTTAATATTTAATGAGTAGCTACTATGTACCTGTTAATCCTATAGGAACTAATAGTTCCCTTTTTAACTTGTCCTGTCAGAAATCAAGTTCATGGTGTGAAGTTAGTATTAGAGAAACAAACTCATGGCAGCAGAGGGGAGGGAGGTGGCCGGTCAGAGACAGACAGCAGTGCAAAGTGGAGGACACACAGGTGATGAGGAGGGCCTGTAGGAAGACAAGGACAATAGGGGTGGACTGACAGCTTACAAGTGAGGATCTTTATGTCAGTGGTGTTCCAACTATGAACCAGTGAGTCTCTTGCCATTGATTCACTTTTAGCCAATCTTTCTCTACTTTTTTTACAGGAGAAAATGGAAGTATGGGGATATTTCAGAAAGTTGATGGAAAAATGAAATTAAAAGATATATTTATATTAATACAAAAATATTGAGTAAATAAGTGACTCATGCCTAATATTTTCATAACATATATCTTTCACAAGTTTTTTGAAGACCCTTTGATTTATGAATTGGTTGATAGCAAGAAAATCCAAAAATAACAGTTATGTGAGGGATCACTTTATTTCTCTCCCTCAAGGAAAAACAGATTTCCAGAGCTGGTATGGAAACTGGCATTTTATATCATGCATTGCCTTCATACAGTCTACCCTGTGATCTACAAGGAACCCACAGTGTATAGTACCAGTCAGGAAGAAAGAAGAAAAAAGGGATGGAGCCTGGCGCCTTTATTCAAGAACACTTCTTGGAAGCTGCCCAAGCCACCTTTATTTACAAATTTACTTATTGTATGTATTTATGATAAATGTGGTCAAGATACCGCACAGCTGGAAGGGAAAGTTGACAAATGTCTTTATTCCCATTAGCTAAGTGTCCAATGAAATGTAAGGGGCTCAAGAGCTGCTGATAAAAGAGAAGACTTGGCGAACACCTAGCAGTCTCTGCTACATGGATTTTGTACATTCTCTAAGTTTATATCTACAAATCACCCAATTTATGAGAGTGAAGGAAATTAAACAAGCTTTAGAGCTTTACAAGCAAGTCAGTCTCTCTCCTATTATACCTTTCTGACCTGGACTCATACTTAAAAAGATTTAATCCTTTGGAACTCTTTATTTCCCCTTCCTACCCGAGTCTCTGCACACTAGGATGGAGGCAGTAATTGCAAGAATTATAACTTGCTCTTTTTCTTTTCTTACATGCATTTGCTCATAGCCTACTAATGAAAGCAATTTGCAACAGCCCTTAAAGAATCAGTGCTGGGACACCTGTTTCCAATTTCCAATATATAAACCACCATTTTTAGTGTATGCTGTATTCATTCATGATGAGAACCTCCATTTAGCTGATCTTTTCAATAAAAGTATTCCAAAGTCATCAGCCCCGAAAACAGCAAATGATGCAGCTTCACACAAAACACAAACTGCTTTCAAGCAAATTCACCTTCTAGCCTTGAGACTACACGGACTTGATGGACTTCATTCATCTGGAATCAGTACATTAATACGATTTTGATTTTCAAGTTGCTACAGCTTTTTTTTTTTTTTTTTTAAGCAAAACACCTGAGAAGATGGCTTTCGGCAGATGCTGTCTCTCCCAAGGGAGGGTGACTCACAGCCCACAGCTGTCTTTGTGCCTGTTCCCCAGTGCAGGAGGAAAAAAACTCGCTGGCCTTTTCCATCATCAGCCCGCTACCTAACTCTACTGTGAAAAGCATCAAAGCAGAATGATGCAGAATGTATAGTTTTTAGAGAAATTGCTGTGATTGCTTTCCAAACATCAAATATCTTGCAGATTAGAATCCATTATTACTGGGGTGGGCATTTGATTTGGTGAATCCCCCATTAGAACACCTGGGTTTCAGTTCCAGCTCTACCCTGATTTTAGCTTCCTACTAATGAAGACACGGGGAGGCAGTGGTGACGCTCCAGGAGTCAGGTCCCCGGGACACACATGGGAAACCTGGGTTGAATTCCTGGCTCCTGCACTCAGCCTGGTCTTGCCCTAGCATTTCAAAAATTTGTAGAGTAAACGAGTGGATGGGAGTACGTGTTGGTCTATCTGTCTCTGTCTCTCTACCTCTCAAATACATAGAATAGAATAGAATAGAATAGAATAGAATAGAATAGAACTTCAAGCCGAAGTTTAAAACATGTATTACATAAAACAGAGTGTAAATTACACTTATCAATGCAGAAAAATCCATTGGCAACAGGAAAGGGGGAAAGCAAGGAAATATAAACTGCCCTCCAACCCACTCAAAATAAAATTTTGTTATTTTCCTAAAAATACTTACCACAGTTGTCTCATGTGATAATACTTAAACTCATAGAATTTATGTTCCTATTTCTCTGTAATTTATTGCCCTTGAATGTTTCAACTGTATAGAATTAATTCACTAGTGCCTTTTTAACATCTCTGTATTTTGAAGTTCTGTCATACACAGAAAAACAGATTTAAATTAGGCTTTGAGAGTTTGCCATTTCATAAAATTTTCCCTTAGGAGTTTCAGCTAATTAAACAAATGATTGCAAAATACCCACAGTGTCAACCCTGCTGGCTCTTACCAAGGACAGCTACAGCCAAGTTTCAGTCATCTGTCTCCCATCTACGCCGGCCTCCTCCTTCCCCCTCACCCTACCCCCAGGGGTGAGTGTGTATTGGAATGACAATGCAAGCAAAATAAATACATCCTAGCAGCAAAGACTGCTAAATCTTCAAGAACATACCAGGAAGGTACAAATTATTTCACTACTGATATAGGTATTCAGCAATGAGACTTCTCTTTCATTGTGGTAAATAATTTATTTTACTTTATTTAGCAAAGAAATCTTTTTCCATTCTTAGAGTTCTGAAATGATCTCATTGGTTAAATTCTCTTGTTGGAATGCAGACCTGCTCACTTGCCCATACATTACTATTATTACAAAAACACCAAATTTATCTTTTGAGCAAAACAACATTTATTGTTATTGTATTTACTACCACTACTGCCACAACTACTACTACTACTACTACTACTTACTACTACTACTTACTACTAAGGCTTGTAAGGAGAAAGGAACAGGTCATATCAAGGGGCTTGGGAATTTACAGAGTTAGGGTAAGTGTGGTAGAACTGAGTGGAACAAAGTGACAGAACATGAGAGGTGCTGAGAAAAAGGGCCAGGGAAATCATGCCTTCACATACATCACTTGTTCAAAGATGGCACCTGAAACGTCTCTGAGGTGTGTTGTTCAATGTTATAATGAGCCAAGGTAACTCTTTCTGGTCAATCTGACTTGATCTGTGCAGGCTCCAGATATAAGGGTAGCTGAAGCCAGTTCTGTCAGGTTTTAGTAGGGACCCAAAAAAAGATGGCTCAGCAGATTTTTGGCAAAGGCAACCATTACTAGATAGTAAGTTACTATGTAACAGACAGGCAGTTGACTATTATGGGCTGTTGGTATGTTGGACACCTGAGGGAAGTTTGCTGGAAGTGTGGGGAAGGCATCCCGTGTTGTTCCTTCTTTTCCTCTAGGAATTTATCCTCAGGTGTGAAATATTTTCCATACAAACATTTTTGCCTTCTTCAACCACCTTGTTCTCATCTTGCACTCTTGAAATCTCTACCAACCATGTGTTACGCACACAAAACTTTGCGTCCATTACAGTAAATACAAAGTGTGGGGAATAGAAAGCATCAAAAGAAACTTCCTTCAGGTACAGGTTGCTGTGATTTTGACTTGAAAATCACCAGAGGATATCGGTAAGGCCTAAGAATGTACATGGAGATTTAAGACACTACATCATTTATATGCAAATACACAGGTGAGTCTCCAGCACATTGGACTGGCCTGGTAGAGATCAACAATTTTCAGTTATGCTTGAGGATTTTCATGCTTTAAGTTTTCAAGTGTTGAAAGGTTGCACTAGGATCTCCATTGCTCTCACGGTTGCATGTACTTAGGCAAACAAGGAGAGAGAGGAAAAGGGGAGGACTCAGGGCACAGAAAGCCAGAGAGGAGGAAAGGAAAAGGAGTGTGGCTCACAATTGGCTGCCTTTCATGAGAATATGGACGATGTAATTTTAAAAATCTACCCAATGTAAAGTTTTAGTTTACAGGGATAAGATAATCTTGGAATTTAGTTATTGCTGCCCCTTAAGACTGGGGGAAGTTCGAAGAGAACATCTTCTTTAGACTAGAAATAGAGGAAGGGGAAATGGGAGAAAGCAATTCTAAAAGGCAAAATGTAAAGACAAAACAAGTCAACAAAAACACCAATCTCCCATCCTTTAATAGAAGAGTGAAAAAGTGTCCCCAAGTGCACACTGTGATAAGTCGTTCAGAAGCAGCATGGGTTCTTCTAAACCCCCCCTTCCTCCCAATTTCAGGTGCCAACCGATGAACATTGGCTGTTCATTGCTGCTTCACCAATTACCTGACTCATCCTTGTAGGGAGAAATCCTAATTTCAAGAAAACTAAGTAAATGAATAGACAAACACCTCCCAAAGACTTTAGCACACTGGATAATAAAATAGACAATGGGGGGGGGGAAAGAAAAGCAACTTCAGAGAAGTCCAATTATGTCTCCTCAGTGAAAGGCAATACGTGGAGATGTTCTTTGAGAAAAACAAGCTCAGACTTACACTCAAAAATTGTGCACTCAAAATGCATCATTGCCAGTCACAGACACTGAGAACTTTCTTTTCCTTTCAACGTCTATTTGTGAAAATTAAATGATCAAAGTTGTTAATGATCAAGTCCCTTTAAAAAGGTAATATAATTCTATGCCATACATTCCATGAAACCTGGAATTGCCAGTTTTTGTCAATTATAATTTTTATACACCTTATCTCAAAAACCAAAATGAATCAGCCAATTAAAGAGAAGGAAAAACTTGCCAAATTATGTCAATTATAAAGAAAAAAGGCCATAAAATATACTTTTTTTTAATTTAAGAACCATTCACTACAAATTGTATAATTATATAGAAACAAAGAAGACCACAAGTGTTAATACGCATTTTAAAACATAGGGTGTGATAGTTCTGAACACTCCAACTCATTGCTCCCCATTCTGTCCCTATTCCCAACTCCACGCTGCCCTTCCTTGGCAGAAAATCATTCTATCAACTCTTTGTATCAAGTGATTTTTGAAGATCATTGTTGTGAGTCTCACTGGCATTCTTAAAAGACCATTCCCATTTGCTCCAGGCATTTACACACACAAATGAAAGCAGCAACTCAAAGCCAGTGCCTTTCATTTTTCATTACATGAAACCAACTCTCTTCCCTCCTCTAAAATAAAAGATAACAAAGAGAAGTAATGAATTGAGATTTTTCAGGACTTTTGTTAAAGATAAAAGGCACAGATCATTTTTTACTTTCAAGGAGAGAAGCTACAGTTTTTCTTAACTCCATTAATATGAACATAAAAGGGTTGGTGACTGATTTTTTTCCTACTGGAAAACATTAGGCATCTCTGTTTATTAAATATCTATATCTTTATTGAACCAAAGTACTTACAATGTTGTACATGTTCAGGTACAGTTTTAATTTTCTTTAGATAAACAAAATGTGAAGTTCAAACAAAATGCGAAGTTCTAACAAATGGAAAAATGACCTTGAATTTACCTGCTTGACAATTCTGTATTAAATAGAACCCTAAGACTGATGTTTAACTGCCCTGAGAAATTCTATAAACACTTCCTGAGTTTATTTATTTTAGCTCTAAGTTTCCGTTTTATAGAGATAGGCTCATACTGTGCCTAGTAAATAATTCTAAACCATGGTAAGCACACTCTTAAAATAGCTCTGTGTTTTTCAGAAACTATTTATGAGGTTTCTAGATTTTAAGTTTGATTTTTATCTTTAGGTATAATGAGATGGTCAAAGTGGTTCATGAACATTCCTTCTCTCTCCCCTGTGATAGAATCCAGCAAGTGTAATTATTACTAACTATCATCATGGTGTGGTTTTCACTTAGCTACAGCTTGGGGCCTGGATAATGTGATTCATGATAATGAGAGTTTGATGAGAAACAAACTTTACCAACGCGAACAAACCACGCAGTTCTAAAGCTTCCTCCTCCATGCATAAAATACATCATAGAAGGGAACTCTTCATTTGGGAGGTCCATCAGTGCACTTCTCACTTCATTTGACTTTGGAATGAGAATGCGATGCCCACCCCTGGGAAAGAAGGCCCATTAACCCACAATAGTGCCATCTTTTCTTCCTAGACAACTATCGTGGTTGTTACTTTTAAGTTGTTTCATAAGAGATACTAGTGTGGGGCCACTTAGAAACTCAGAATTGGTTTGAAGATCATTTTAAGGTGGAGACATTTGAGGTTCAAGAGGTACAGAAAGCAGACTTCTCTCCACTTCCCTAAAGACAGTACCTTCTGGAACATAAGGCTGCTAAAAATTCCCTCTTTAGGGCAGGATTACTCCCAGGGGAAAGCGAGAGAATCTATCTTCCACAAATTCCCCCTCCGGAGTTTTATGGCCCGAAGAGGACAGAAAGACCCACCACACCTGCAACAAGATAAAAATTCTGAGACCCCTTAAATTTCATGACAAGGGATGGTGGATAGAGGGGAGGCCAGATGGGGCAGGTTAATCAGCTAACAGCCACGGGAAACAACCGAGACTATTTCACACTCCTGTCCCTGTGTAGAGATCTTAAATCCCGTTCGGATGCCCTGGGCTGTTCTGCTGCCTGCTTTCAAACCCAAACCAGTGAGCAGCAACACCTGCCTCACCTTGCGGGCGGTCCTCCCACCCCACAGCGTTCCTGGCTGTGCTTATCACACCCCCTTCTCCGCTCCAGCCAATGCTGCTTCCACGTAAGCAACTTAACGCTCTCCTTCCCCAAAGTGGATGCTATGAAAGTGTCCAGGGGACGTATCTGCAAATGTTAGCTCTTCTGCTGTGGGTGTTGCAGGAACATGTCCCAGGACCTGGTCCCATATCTGCCAGTAGCCATAATGCAATGTGAAAAATACACCCTCTTATTTCAGAGTTTGCTGTATCAAGAATTTCAGTTTAACATCTATATAAACAAACACATCACAACTTTATTTTTTTAAAGATCTATTTATTTAATTGAAAAGCCTTTATGTTTCTGTGTGGGAGCAAACTGTTGAAATCTTTACTTAATGTATGCTAAACTGATCTTCTGTATATAAAGAGAATCAAAAATGAATCTTGATGTGAATGGAAGGGGAGAGGGAGTGGATAAGGGGAGGGTTGCGGGTTGGAGGGACGTTTTGGGGGGGAAGCCATTGTAATCCATAAGCCATACTTTGGAAATTTATATTCATTAAATAAAAGTTAAAAAAAAAAAAAAAAAGCCGAGAGAAAGAGATTTTCCATGCACTGGTTCATTTCCCAAAAGGCCTCAATGGCCAGGGCTGGGTCAGGACAAGCCCAGAGCTTCATCTGGGTGGCAGGGGCCCAAGTACTTAAGCCATCACCTACTGCTTTTCTAAGTGCATTAGCAGAGAGCCAGATGGAAGCGGAGTAGCCAGGACTCAAACCAGTGTCCATGGGGAGTGCTGGTGTTGCAGGCAGTGGCTTAACCTGGTATGTTACAACACTGGCCCCTATCACAACTTCCTACTTCCTCTTTGTTCTCCAAAAAACCACTTGTCTTTCCTAAATAAGCCATGAAAGCCTTTTTCCCTACCAAGTTAGGTATTATCAGCATCAAATTCCAAACACTCCTTTGAGTTATTCATCAACTGCAAATAAGCTTTTCCTCCTGTTAAGCTGCCTTTGGTTAGTTTAAATCACAGGTCTCCAACAGTAGAACTTAAAAGCAGACAGGAAAGTTTTTCCTCCTTGACCTTAGTATCTTCTACCAACTATAGAAAATGTAGTTACTATTGTGTCCAAAATCCTGGCTCTAAAACCCAACAGCTGGATAAACCACTTCATTTCTCTAAGCCTCCACTTCTTATTTCTATAATGAACATAAAAATATCTACCTTGCCAAGTCTTTGTAAGAATTAGAAATAACTGATATAAAGTATGAACAATGTACCAGGCCTAGAATTGCCATGTAGTCAATGGTGACCACTCTTAACCGTATTTTATTTGCTAATGGAATGTCTAATGATATTTCCTATATGATTAGATATTCCTAAGTCTTACATTTCAATTTTTCTCTATTATGCAGTTGTGTAGTTACAGTTGAGTAGAAGCTGGGTAAAAATTGTATTTTAAATTGCATATTTGTAGAGACAAAGATTTTATATGCAAAAAAAATGGAAATTACGTACCATTTTTTTTCCTAATTGAGAACTTACAAAAAGTGCCATAGAAGTAAATTTGTTTCATGGTAAATACAGTCATTTAAAAATGAAATGTTATTAAGTACTATAATAAGTATCCATGAATAATACTGTTATTCAAAGAATATATTAGCATAAGGCAGACACTGAGTTTCACAGGTTTCATTTCAAATCGGGAAATTCAGCTTCATATAGTTTTAGAAATTGTACAATGCCTTAAATATCACATATTCAAACCTGATGGATAAAATTGAGACTATAAAGTCCCATATCAATCATTTAATACTATCCACTCTAAATCACAGGACAAATTAAAAGAAAAAAACACCTCCAGTGGATTTTCTATAAAGAAACATGAGCCTTTAATTGCTTCTGCCTGGTGTTTATGACTTTCTCGATTCCAAGGTTCAGCAAGTTTCATCCCAAATATTATCCCATAGGCACACAAGAGCAGGTTTTCATAGTTTAGAGAGGAACCTAGTTACAGAATGTCTGTCTCAGACAGCATACACTGCTGATGTTTTAATGTAATAAGCTGTCTTCCTAGTGGAGAAATCTGGGAGAGATTCATTCAACTAACCTACGTGAAACTTGAGAAAGGAATAAAGTCAATAAATGTGTGAATTCTCAAAAATCTGTCATTTTTCTTTAGATATTCTTCAATCGGCTCCTACAAGTAATTCTAATGATTGTTCCACATTCCCAGTTTAATGAACTTAATTAAAAAATGGTTCTAATTATAACCTAGAGGGAAGAGCAGTGTACAGTTTGGAGTCATTCCTTTTCTTGTTGAACTGAAAGTATTTTACATTTTGTAGCTTCATAGTGTACAATAAATGCTATATCTCAAAGTTTTCTGTTAAATTTGACATTTACTGAATGTTTATTGTTCAAGGTAGCATTTGTAACTGTCATTATTTGTAGTCATTTTGTTGTGAGTGAACACATTCTGCATAAATTGAAATTAGACTTTGGGGCCAGCGCTGTGGCACACTGGGTTAAAGCCCTGGCCTGCACTGCCAGCATCCATGTGGGTACCAATTTGAGTGCCAGCTGCTCAACTTCCAATCCAGCTCCCTGCTAATGCACCTGGGAAAGCAACAGAGGATGGCCGAAGTCCTTGGGCCCCTGCACCCACGTGGGAGACCTGGAAGAAGCACCTGGCTCCTGGCTTTGGATCGGCTAAGCTCATGTCATTGCGCGCGGCTATTTGGGGAGTGAACAAGCGGATGGAAGACCTCTCTCTCTAACTCTCTTTCTCTTTCCCTCTCTCTGTAACTTTCAAATAAATAAAATAAATCTGTTATAAAAACTGAAATTAGGCTAAAGGCTTCTTCCATATCCATGTAGCAATAATTAATTATCATATTCTATTATCTACTATGTGCTATTTCCTTTTAACAATACATTTTCACATTTTTACTTTTTATATATCTTCTATTTCAAAATTTAATTAAAATATTTTTTATATATTTTCTTTGTTCCTTACCAGTTGGTAAACTCAATTTCAGTGTGTATGATAACTAAAACCATGTGCTACTATGTTTTTTTCTAAGATTTTATTCATTATTTAAATAAATAAGCTTCAGGAGCTAGGAGCTTCATTTGGGTCTTCCACGTGGGTGCAGGAGCTCAAGGACCTGGGCCATCCTCCGTTGCCTTCCCAGGCACACTAGCAGGGAGCTGGATTAGAAGTGGAGCAGCTGGGACTTGAACTGAAGCCCATATGGGATGCCTATGCTGCAAATGGCAGTTTAACGTGCTGTGCCATAGCACTGTTGAAGATTTATTTTTTTGAAAATCAGAGTTCGTGGGGAAAGGGGGTGGGAAGCTCAATCTTGTATCCCTTGGTTCACTCCCCAGATGGCTGCAATGGCCAGACTGAAGCCAGGAGCCAGGAGCTTCTTCCAGGTGTCCCACATGTGTAGCAGGGCCCTAAGCACTTGGAGATCTGCTGCTGCTTTCCACAGACCATTAACAGGTAGCTGGATGGGAAGTGGAGCAGCTGGGACTCGAACTGGCATCCATATGGGATGCTGGTACTTCAGGCAGCGGCTTAACCTTCTACACCAGACTGCCAGCATACTAATACGATTTTTAAATTAAAAAAAAAAATGTATCTGGGAACAAAAATGTCAAATGTTCATTTTTGCACATTTTTCTAAATGCAAAATTAACCAAATGCCTTAGAAAGATTATGTAAGTTATTTTATATAAAATTTCAGTGTAGCCCTTTTTTCCCTTATTACTAACAAAACACGAAATATGCATCTATCTACAATTCAGTCCTGGCATAGCCAGCAAAATAAAATAAATTTGAGGACAAAGATACAAATAAGCCTATTTTCTTTAATTTCTAGATGGTGAGGTTCACTGAATGGTTTTATTTTGCACAAAAACCCCTCAAGATCTTGCTTTAAACACTTTTGGCTCTGTATATAGTGCTCCATGAACCTGAGATTGTAAGGGAGAGAAAAATGATGATTCTGAACCAGTAAAGTGACTGTATAACCAGCTTTTTCTGCAAGATTTCAGATACTCAAGCTAAATTTCTGATGTGGCCCATCCAATGAAGCGGTGAGAAAATGATGACATATTAAGACGGTGAGGAGAGAGAGTAAATGATCATGGTTCCCTTCCAAGTACCAGTCTGGTGTTTAGAACAGGCACTTTGGTTTAGCTATTCTGCTGGCTGGTGCTTCAGCTGCCTCGGGGCTCTCCCATGGGAAGCTCACTTTGCAGGTTTTGGAAATTTTTGCCAGCAGCTGAGACCTGCTGCCAGCCCCTCCTTCCTTCTGGTTACACTTGCCAAAGGCTAGGATATGTAAAAGGCAGGTGTCTCCATCAGTTCTCTGGGGGAGGCTGCAGCTCTGAAGAGACTCAGAGCCACTGCACACCATCTTTGCTTTCACCAAATAACCCTCAATGGCATTTGGTCTAGTTATTAGAAGGTCATCCCCAATAACACGGTACCTTAGTGAGTTTTGCAGTCACTCGGATCACAGGATATCCGAGTGGCTAGTGTGTCTTCTGACCACTACCTCTCTATAGGGAGGAGAACGGAGAAACTGCCCTGGTTACTGCACTCTTTCATAGTACCGAGGCTTGTAATTCTTCAGGATGCTGGGACGAAGTCCCCTGGCATCCCCCATTTAGTGTCTTTCCCTTGTTTTTACATGACATGTCTTTTTAGACAAAAAAAAATGAATAATCTCCTGCCATTCTGCCTCCAGTGGGAGTGCCACCATTCATCACACTGAAAGGTAGAGGTGGATGGAAGACAGCTAGGTCAGTGATGCCATGACATAGATGGAAGCCCCTTGCAGCAGCTCTAGCTGTTCAAACAGCCTGAGGCAACACTAACATGGTATTCCTATCTAAAGTGGATTCGTTCTCACACCATCCATCTCTATTATCAGTGTGATACTTATTTTGCCATTCTGTAACATTCGGTTTCTTCATAATCTGACTGGTTCAATAGTTTTTCTTTTCCCCTTTAGATTCCAAAGTCTTCGTGGGTAAATACGCTTACAAACAGTGGTCCATCCTGATTGCTTCTGAGAGTCAGTGGAAAGAAGGGCAGTGTCTGGAGCCCAGCAAGCAGATCTCTTATTCATAGGCCCCATTCATGCACACAAGACTCGTGGTCGACCAATTTTCAAGGCTTAGACTACAGGCTCATTTCTTACACTTCCCAGCAATTTTTACCAAATCATTGCCATGAATAATGCCTCTGCCAACCTGAAAGCAGAAGTCCTAGAGAGGGCACCTGTCTTGCACACGGCTGGATTTTCTCCCCAGTCGTGCTGGGCATGTCTCCACCGCACACATTCCCTCCCAGGCCCTGGCCATAATCAGCCCTCTCTCTGTGGACTTCTCCAGCCATGAGAAGAAAGGGTGGTCTTTCAGGTCAACGAAGTGGTGCTTCAAGTGTTCCTTCCTCAGCAGTCAGAGGGACTTCCTGGCCATATTCTTCTGCTTCAAGCACCTGCTGGTGTCACCGGGAAGCTGGCAGGCCAGGTGCACTGAGGAGCCAGGATGGGAGTGACCGCTGGACCAGGCCAGGAATGGTTTGGCTGCCAAACGGCTTTGAGACTGCATTTCTCATATAGCTGGGCTCATTGATCTGGTCCTTTCTCATTGGTGAGCAGTGCAGACATCTCGGAAAGGGTCTTTCTCATAGACGGCAACTTCAGTTGGGAGTATTCTCGAGCTGGATCCCTCTAATTCTCATGATGATCTTGAAAACAGACATGGTGAATTTCTCTTCACATTCCTAGTTCACGATAAAGGCCCCAAAGCATCCGCAAATGCCAGCAGGGAACATTAATTCTCGAACCTGCACAGTTAGCTTACTAGCTCTCTTTTTATTCCCTTCAGCTACTTCCTTACAAACTTAAGCTTCTTTCTTCACGGTTACTTTGCATAATCCCTTTGGACAGTGCCACCGTATACCTGTTTATGTTGTCCAAGGGGAAATCTTTTCTTTTTTCTTTTTGAAATTGGGGTTTAAAAAAAAAAGAAAAACGAATACAAATTACTCTCAACTAATTCTTAAATGTACAGTAGAGTATTGTTAACTACATTCAGAATGCTACATAGCAAATGCCTAGGGAGTTTTGTTTTGTTTTGATAAGAGCACTGCCACTCTCCTCAAATCAAAGTAAAGTTCATTAGTAAAAGGGCCTGAAGAACTGCAGCTGGGGCTGGCATTGTGGCACAGCAGGTAAAGCTGCTGCCTGCCACCCCAGCATCCCATATGGGTGCAGGTTCATAACTCAGCTGTTCTACTACCAATTAGCTCTCTGCTAATACTCCAGGAAAAGCAACGGATAGTGGCCCAAGTACCTGGGCCCCTGCCACCCACATAGGAGACCCAGATGAAGCTCCTGACTTCAGCCTGACCCAGTGTTGGCCATTGTGGCCATCTGGAGAGTGAGCCAGCAGATTATCTCTCTGTAATTCTGACTTTCAATATATCTAAATAAAAACAAATCTAAAAAAAAAAAAAACAAAAAACAAAAAACAAGAACTTCACTTACTGTTTCAAACAGATACGTGCCTTGACATACCTCTTTGGAATTGAGTATGGAATTTTACATTACACATAATTCACATGTGTCCTCCTCTCAAGTTTCACAAATATAAAACAGAACATCTTATATTCTAGAATGGCAATGGATATAAAATTAATTCCATGTGTTTAAAAGAGGGGGCCGGTATTGAGAGAAGGGGATTTACAGTAGAAGTGACATGAATTGACTATTCATTTGTATGACCACTAATTCCACAGGGCAACTGATCATAAATTAAGTGCCTGACATTCAGTAATAGATGATTATATCTGACATAATGAAGTTATAATGGAAGGTGTCCGCACACTGCTTGACTATTAAGTGCCCATTTATTGTCCCTGTACCAGGTGTGGTAGTGATAGGGTACACAAATCATCCGGAAGAAATGTCAAAATAGGCTCTTTTGCTGATGAGGCACCACACATGTTTATTAATACAGCAGCTTGTCTTAGGACTGGCCCATCTGCTCATTGAAAACAAATCTTTTCCGTATAAATATTTCAGTTAAGAGCACGACCACTAATAAAAGGTTTCAAGAACAAGGAATGGAAAGAGAAGAGGAAGGAGAAATGGGAAGAAGGCTATAATTAAATCAGATACTGCACTCTTCCTTCTGCCTAACAGAGGTTAACAGCAGAGGAGGCGGGGACAGAGCTGTGCATGCGACATTTGCTTTAGATTAGTGCTCCTGAGTATGGGCCAGCAGAAATGGCCCCGGCTCCAGCTGCTGCTGACGCCAGGTGGGAAATGGCAAATTTCACCAATGTTTTCAAAGTACACATTTCAATAAAGTGCAGAATGAAGTACTCAATTAAGAAATTCTCTAGAGCAGTAGTTCATATGCACTTAAACTCATCAGAAAATATTTTAGCTGGTTAGATTTTTATAAGGAAAATTAATGCTACATATTTTGGGAGGGGAATGGAGTCATTTCAAACTTGAGGGCTTGCTTTTGAAAATTCATTTTCAGTAACATACCAGATTTTTTATATAATACGGGCAACCAACAGAAGCAAAATTTGGCTGTTTACCCATTTTTGTTCTTTTTGTTTTGTTTTGTTTTTAACTTTAGGAAATCAGAAGTACAAGGCTAAGACATTTTCCATCTGGTATCCCGGGTTTTATATGCTCACAGAGCAGCCTGTATCCTCTGTGTTCTGTCTTCAAGAATGGTTTTATCTAACAAACAAATATGCCCTGAGGTACCCCTCTGAAATGAACACATGCATTTGAAATCAAGAAGTACAATTGTTCAAACCATTGAAACAAAGAAAAGGCAGGGACCAGAGGTGGTTCTCACTCGTAGCTTTAGCTTCATTTATTCATTTGTTAAAACCTAAACAGAGTCTGGCAGGCCTGCTGTTCAAGTGCTGGGAAAGAGCTTTATCAATTCACCATCACATAAACCTACTAGTCATACTTTTCTAAATAAATTACATCTTGGGATAACTAACCACCTGGTCACCAAAGGGCCAATTCGATCACTTAGAAAAGGCTAAGGGTCTCAGGAGCTCCTGAAATTATTTTTTACTTCTTCTTCCTTCTCTCATAGACTGAAAGGAAACACTTTCCAATCATATTTCATGTTACCTGTACCGTCTAAGAATTAACCATGGGTGACCTTTAGTCTGAACGTTATTTGCTCTTGGCGTCCAGAACAGCGTCAATGCCCACCCAAATTAGAAAGAAATCAGATTTTTCTCCCAACATCACCAAGTCCTATTCTGTAACGTTAGGGAATCCATTCTGTCTTCTTTAGATCCCATCGAGGTTGTGATTCTTTTTTATATTTATTTATTTATTTGAAAGGCAGAGTTACAGAGAAAGAGGGAGAGACAAAGAAAGCAATCTCACATCCACTGGTTCACTTTCTAAATGGCCTCAATAGCTGGGGCTGAGCCAGGCCAAATCCAGGAGCCTGGATCTCCAGACCTGGATCTCACACATGAGTGGCAGCGGCCCAAATACGTAGACCATCTTCTGCTGTTTTCCCAATTGCATCAGCAGAGAGCTGGATTCAAAGTGGAGCAGCTGGGATGCAAAGCAACAGTGATACAGGATGCCAGCTTCGCAGGCAGTGGCTTAACCCACATGACCCTGTCCCCTTGGATGGCCATTTTGTCTGCTCCTAGTCCACTGAAAGCTCTGGAGTCAATATTATTGTGCCAAACTGTCGCATTAATGCCTTCTCAACTGAAGTCCCTGTGGCTTCCCTGTATCTATAGACTATTTAGAATGGCTAGATTTAGGACACAAAGACCTATTCTAATCTAGGCCACAGTCCCTTTTGCCACTTTCTTTGCAATTTATACAGTGCCAATTGTTCACATTGAACTTAACTCAGTGCAAGGGGGCCATGTGGACTCAGCCTCACAAGGGTCTAAATCTATTCTTGCTCTAACAAGCTCAGTCCTCAGTGTGCCTAGCATGAGAATCCTATCCACCTGGGTTCAGCAAAGGCAGGCCTCTCATTAGTGATCTGTTAGCAGTCTCAATGTTCTTACTGTCTGCAGGGACAGCAACCCCAAGGCGTACATTGGAAGCCAGGCTTGTGCAGCCTCAGGCAATGCCTCTGAAGAGCTCAGCCCTTAGTCCCACAATTTCAATTTGCCCCTTTCCAAATTGTCCTGCTGTACCTGGAGGAGAGAAGTCACAGAACCCAGAGGCCAGGAACTAACTTGGAAAGTGGAGGGGAGAGAGAAGCTTCAGAGAATTGAAATGACAGGAGGGAATTCTGTAAATGAAATTCTGAGGAAAGGCCACACCACCGTGATTGAATTTACCTCTCTCTAAGCCATTCTCCACCCTGTAGCTATAATCATCTCTTAAAAATCAAAATCAGATTATGTAGTACTCTGCGTAAAAGCCCTTCGAGGCTACTCACAGCTCTTAAAGTTTAACTTCTTTACTGTCCTATGAGGCCCTGGCATGATCAAGGGATGAGTCAGGTCTTGTCTGTATCCCTACTCCTTTCATCTCACTACATTGTAGAAACTGGCTCCTCTATTTAATGTTTTTTCTCATACTTGTATAGTTTTCCTCTTCTGCTTACAGTATACGCTCCCCGGGAGCAGAAGTCTTCACAGTCTTATACACTGTACAATCCCAGTAGTAACTGGAAGACATAAGGCCTGCGCCAATATTTGCTTCAGAAACAAATGAGCTAACATGCCAAGAATTTCCTGCTGCAGTGTTTTCCCTTCAATTGCAACCTGGGCCAACTCACTTTCACTCTTCATGTAGCAGCTCCGAGGTCCTCTCCCAGGAGTGCTTTTCCTGGATAGCCAATCACTCTATATCTTTCTTTTTTTATGGCTGCTATCATAATTTATTTATGATCTTGATGATATAATTAATAACTCATCTACTATCTACGTACCCCACTGCAAACTAAAGACAAAGGGAACAGAAATCTTTTCTCACTTGCACGTTACTCTATTGTGCCTTGTAGAGTACAGGACAAACATTCACTATGGTACAGCATACCTAGCATGCATTTTCTTAAAATCAACTGAACATACTTAAAAAGAATTTGTTGCAAGATTCCATCTGCCATTTTACTCAATAAGCATGTGACCCAGCATGGCCAGAGGAGCAGGAATCCCATTCCCTGAGTTCTGTCTGTCTCCCCATACCTCTCAACACATACATTTCTCTGTAGTGGGATATTCAAATAGAGACATGGGACTTGGAAGCTTTTAGCAAGAAGCAGTGTTTTATTCATGCTGGTAGTGGCTCGGAAGATTCACATGCAAGGGCTGTCTTTTATAGCCTCTGTTAGTTATCTTAAACCTTGCGTCCCTCTCTCCTCCCTCTATGGTAAAATGCTTCTGACTGAGTGCTCTAATGCTACAGGGTGGTAACAGGGTTGCACATGTGTATGCTGTGAATGTAGCTGCTGGTAATGCCAAGGTTTCCTTCCTTTTTTCCTGGGCAGGTCTTTAACTTCCGCTCTGATCCAGGAGCATCCCTACCACATCTCCACACACAACAGAGATCAGGGATATTCTGATATTCACATTTTCAACATCCAGGAATAACACAGTGTTGCCATATCATCATTCATGGAATGATTTAACTTTTTTTTTTTAAACATGTATTCATTTATTTGAAAGGCAGAGATACAGAGAGGCAGAGGCAGAGAGAGAGGTCTTCCATCTGCTGGTTCACTCCCCAGATGCTTGCAATGGCTGGAGCTGCACCGATCTGAAGCCAGGAAGGATCTTCTCCAGGTCTCCCATGTGGGGTCAGGGGCCCAAGGACTTGAGCCATCTTCTACTGCTTTCCCAGGCCATAACACAGAGCTAGATCAGAAGTGGAGCAGCTGGGTCTCGAATCTGCACCCAAATAGTTTGCCAGAACTGCAGGCAGCGGCTTTACCCAGTGTGCCAAGCACCAGCCCCCGTTATGGGATTTTTAAGGAGGTATTTTGGCTTGTTTTGGTTTTTGCCTTACTAACTGTGGAATCTAACCCATGTATAATTTGCCACTGTCTAAAAAAAATGTGTTGGGTGGGGTGGGGATGTGGGGATGGAGGTCTGAGCTAACATCTTGATATCACCATTAATGTGTTATACAGAGCTTCAGACTAAAACAATAAATAGCACTGCTGATAAATTAACTAGTATATGTTAACATTCTACAGGTTACAAAGCAATTTCACCTTTGTATTTGAACAGTAAAGAACCTTGGGAAGGACTGTTATTGGAGAACGTCAGGTACTGTGGCTGTGGGATTAGTCCATGGTAAGAAATGGGGTATCGGGATGAAATGAGGGCACTGGTCTTCAGGCTCCCTACTTCCGTTGGTCTCCACCCAGGTGATCCTGACACTAGCTTAACTGTACTGGATATTGTTTTCTAAAGCTGTGCTCTTAAGAACTGGACAGGGAACACAGAGAAAAGTGCTTTTTAGTATTGTGAAAGTCAAGCACCTCTTAGTGTAAAGGCAACGCCGCTGCTTGGGTTGTTATCAGATGAATGACAGCTAAGGTGATTGCTGCCCATACAGAAGCAAATGCCTCTTAGCAGAAAGGGAGAAAAGACTACCATTCTCCAAGTGCTGACACATACGTGGATGTTTTATCCATAACCAACCCAGCCCCTGGACAGGTATAAATGGATGAATGGATCCAGAAGAGAGAGATCCCATCTCAGGCAGTTGACTTTAAGAATAAAAGATAATTTAAAATTTGAGGATTGACCAATTATAGTTTTTATCATGCCTACTTCTATGGCCACAAGATATTCCAAGATATTCCAAGATACTCCTGAGTGGCATGTGTATGTGCAGGCAGGCATGCATGTATCAAATGAATATGCCAAATAATTTGCAACTTTGTGGCTGGGGACATTCAGCAGGTAGGGATGGGGTGATGGTTACACTGGGAGGTCAAAGCAGACTTCCGTATTCACCCACTCTGGCTTTAGTGGGAGCAGCCAACACAACTATGAGCCAGCTACCTGCTCCAGGCAGCCAGGCAATTAATTCTTACTGTACAACTATAAACCGATTTTCTATTTTTTTTTTTTGACAGGCAGAGTTAGACAGTGAGAGAGAGAGAGACAGAGAGAAAGGTCTTCCTTCCTTTGATTCAACCCCCAAATGGCTGCTAAGGCCGGCGCGCTGCACCGATTCGAAGGCAGGAGCCAGGTGCTTCTCATGGTCTCCCATGCGGGTGCAGGGCCCAAGCACTTGGGCCATCCTCCACTGCACTCCTGGGCCACAGCAGAGAGCTGGACTGGAAGAGGAGCAACCGGAACAGAATCCGGCGCCCCAACCAGGACTAGAATTCAGGGTGCCGGCGCTGCAGGCAGAAGATTAGCCTAGTGAGCCACGACGCTCACATTTACATTAACCATTTTGGAGAGAGAATATTGGAAAAATTAAAACGAATATATCTTATTGTAAATAATATACAAGATTTAGTACACTGTCTTGTATATAATTTGTAACAATACATCATCAAGCTATTTGACCTCCTTCTTGTAGTATGATTTTAGACACCTCTTTTGAGAGAAACAATAAGTAAGACTTTTATAAAACAGAGTAAGAGGAAATAAGGTAGTAGGGAAAAACACTATTTTATAGAAGAAAGCAACAACCTCACAATAACATCATTTTTCACTGAGTAGATGGAAGGTAAGTGTTTAAACCATTGTGGCATATTGTGTTCTCAAAACAACTATTGGGGATGGAGAGGAATTTTTCTGAGAAATGCTACATTAGAGATGTTCAGGTCCTCTCACCCCTTGCTGGTGATGGTTCACTAAGAATTATGTGTTGGGGCAGGTGTTCCACGTAACATTGAGATGCCAGTTAGGACGCCTGCACCCCACACTGGAGTACCTGTGTTTAATTCCCAGCTCAGTTCCTCCTGACTTCAGCCCCCTGCTAATGTGGGCTCCAGGAAGCAGCAGGCGATGGCTCAAGTACTTGGGTCCCTGCCACCACATGGGGGATAAGGACAGGGTTCCAGCTTTCCAGCTCTGCCCCTGGCCCAGCCCTGTCTGTCGAAGGCATTCTGGGGAGAGAACTAGCAGATGGGCAGTGTCTTGCTCTCTCTCTTGCTATCACTATGTCTCTAAAAACAGCTAATACATTCCTTTTTAAAGTATGTGTTACAGGATATAGAGGTAGAAATTAAGCCACAGTTCTTTCTGTGTAGATGAAAAGCCATAATAACAGGTTTTATAGAGATTAGATTTTATGGATATTAGATTTGAATCCTATTATGCTAAATATTTAATCTTGATATTTTTCTTACATTAAGTACCTCTGCCTCATTTTCTCATTCACAAAGAAATAGTGTAAATACCACCCGCTTATTGAGCTTTGGGGAATTAATTAAATAATAATCCATGTGAGGGCTTAGAATAGAGTCAGGAACAAATGTTGATTATCCCAAGCCAGGTGCACTCAAAAATGGCTTTTCTAGAAGAAATCCTGAAAACATTATGATGGGTTCTCTTTGAGAATTTTGGAGAGGGTCATGTAAAATTATTTTTAGCTTGAACATGATTTAAAGTGAATAGTAAATGTTAGCTATTATTATCATTACTGATGAACAATATAACACTGTAAAAACTTGTGATATTTAGAAAATATTAAGCATATTAAGTGGGCCATCTGCCCACTTTCCTGATTGAAAGTGAAGATAAAATGAGAGAGCTGATAAGTCCTGGAAGCTATAGCAGCAAACGTAGGAAAGCTTGGCCAGTGAGTATGCTCAGGGTAGGAGGTGAGGACGGTGGCATTCAAAGGACTAACCCTCGTCTCAGCCGCTAGGCACACCCTGGTCCTGCTGGCTTCCCCTTCCTTTCACTGTAAGATCCAAGGGGAACCACCATGTTCATTGCAATGGTCATTATTAGTGGGCCTCCATCAGTCACGTGGCTCCTGGAGGACGTTCAGACCACCACAGCATCAAGTCTCCATCTAATGCCCTTTGAGTCCTAAGAATGTCATTCTGTCAGCCAACACGAAAGGAGAACTTGAACAAATCTCTTGTCTCTTTGTACTTGGCTTATTTAAAGATCACCAGAGGGGCTGGCATTGTAATGAAGCAGTTCAGTACTGCTTTCAACACCAGCATACAGTATAGGCACCAGTTCAAGCCTGGGCTGCACCACTTCCTGTCCTGCCCCCTGCTAATGCACCTGGGAAAGTACTGAAAGATGGCCCAAGTGCCTGAGCCCCTGCCACCCATGTGGGAGACCTGGATGCAGTGCCTGGCTCCTGGCTTTGGCCTGGCCCAGCCCCAAGCCTTTGTGGTCATTTGGCAAGTAAACCAATGGATGGACGATCTTGTTCTCTTTCTCCATCTCTCTCTTTCTCTGTCTTTTTCTCTCTAACTCTAATAAATCTTCAAATAAATAGTAAATAAATCCTATACTTCAAAAAAAAAATCACCAGTTGACTGAGAACCTAAAATGAAAAACCAGATCACTCTACTTTCTGGAATAATTGTTCTCAGAATATTCTACAAACAATAGACTAAACAGGACTAGCAAGAATGTGCTAAGTTATCTCAAACTATAACTACTACCTTTCAAACAATAACATATGTTCCAAAAGCACTTTGTAGGTTTACAAGATTTTATGCTCTTTTTTTTTTTTTTTTTTTTGGACAGGCAGAGTGGACAGTGAGAGAGAGAGACAGAGAGAAAGGTCTTCCTTTGCTGTTGGTTCACCCTCCAATGGCCGCCGCGGCTGGCGCGCTGTGGCTGGCACACCGCGCTGATCCGATGGCAGGAGCCAGGTACTTATCCTGGTCTCCCATGGGGTGCAGGGCCCAAGTATTTGGGCCATCCTCCACTACACTCCCTGGCCACAGCAGAGGGCTGGCCTGGAAGAGGGGCAACCGGGACAGAATCCAGCACCCCGACCGGGACTAGAACCCGGTGTGCCGGCGCCGCTAGGTGGAGGATTAGCCTAGTGAGCCGTGCCACCGGCCACTCTTTCTTGACAATAGTGAATAATGAGTGAATTTTATCATTAAATTCAGAATTCAATTTCAATCAAATTAAACCCAAATTTAATTAGTGCTACTTATGGTACTATATTTGATGCTGGTAATAGAATGATGATGATCCCAAGGTCTGAACTGAAAAAAAGGGTCCTTGTGACACTGAGACAATGCATATGCAGCAGTTTTCCCCGTGTTTGAGGAAAAGCACATGCAACATAACTTCAAAAAGTTAATGGAAAACTGAGTTGAAAGATTTGGTGAGAAATTTTTTGAAATCCATGTATATGCAGGGTCTTCAAAAAGTTCATGGAAATACCCATCATGGGGAAAACTACACATGACTTTGAGATTCTTTTGCACCATATTAAACATATCTTTAATGTTCTCTTCCAGAAAATTTTTGAAATACCCTTGTACTTAAATAAATGGGAGTTGCATTTGTTTGAATAATAACAAGACATATACTCTGCTTATATATTGTAGGTGTCCACAGTGAACTGAAATGATGCAAAAACTGTTTGGCATTTATAAGTGGTAATAGAAGAGTACTGATTAACTATGATCCACGTGCTGTGTTTGCACCAAGTTTCACTTTATTCTCCAGGAATAAAAGTGAGTAAAGGCTGGGAGACGGCTCTATGGTTAAGCCACTGCTGGCATCCCATAGTAGAGTGCTGGACCCTTGTTTCCCACATGGGAGGCCAAGATGAAGCTCATGGAGCCAGGCTTGGGCCAGGCCCAGTCCTAGATGCTGTGACCATTTAAGGAGAGAGCCAGTGGATGGAAGATCTCTCTTTGTCTCTCCCTCCTTCTCTCACTCTGCCTTTTAAACAACAAAATATCTTACAGAAAAAAAAGGTGAGTAAAGGCAGGGAACAACCTGCCATATAATATTTGCTAATCAAATTAACTAAAAAAGCACCATCATCGAATAGTAGAGATGGAGACTCTTGAATAAGATGCCAGATGTCACATTCCTATTATATTTTAATCAATTTCAAATGTTTTCACATCTCACTAGATAAAACCGTGTATTAATGCCTCCAATTTGTGATGCTAAGTCTTTGGCTACAGTTTATTTTTAATATAGATGCACCAGGCAGCGCCATCTGCTTATTTTGAACCCTAAAAAATATTTTCAATGTGCGGTTTGCTTGGTGTAATTCAATTCACACATGAAACTTAATGCCTCGTATTATTCTAGTTCATTGATTATGTGCCAATTGAACCATGTTTATATTACTCAGCTTATTATCAGAAAAAAGTTAGAAAAAATTGATGCAGTTTTTCAGCTACGAGCAAGCATTTCATCTTTTTCTCATAGTATAAATTGTCAATGTCAAAGTTAGCAAACATATAAATGAGTATTCAATATTTGCTTTTTTTTATTGCGATCCTACCTCAAGAAAGATGATACGAAACAAATGTAATAGGTTTTCACCAGCTGCATTTCAGTGGTGTTGGATACCGGAAGCCAGAGAGTATCTGACAACTTTCTAATTTGTTATATAGCAAAACATTCAGACTATCATCCTCACTAATACAAGTGTAGGAAAAACACAGAATTTTTTTCTTAGAAATCAGTATCTTTGGGGCTGGTGCTGTGGCACAGTGGGTTAACGCCCTGGCCTGAAGTGCCAGCATCCCATATGGGCGTCAGTTCTAGTCCTGGCTGCTCTACTTCCGATCCAGCTCTCTGCTGTGGCCTGGGATAGCAGTAGAAGATTTCTTGGGCCCCTGCACCCATGTGGGAGACCCGGAGGAGGTTCCTGACTCCTGGCTTCGGATCGGCGCAGTTCCAGCTGTTGTGGCCAATCGGGGAGTGAACCATCGGATGGAAGACCTCTCTCTCTCTTTGCCTCTCCTCTCTGTGTTACTCTGACTCTCAAGCAAAAAATAAATAAATCTTAAAAAAAAAAAAAAGGAAATCATTATCTTTTGTTGTTAATTGGCAGGAATTAATCTAACTTCAATTACTAGTGATACGGTACAGAATGCCTGGGCTGGGTTCTAAAACTGACTGCTAAGCCTGCCACAGATTGTACAGAGGAGCAATGAAACAGGCAGAAAAGAAAAGGAAAACAAACTCTCAACTCGAGGCCGTGCCCCAGCCAGTGTCTGAATCTCAGATGAGGTATACTTCTGCTCCGGGTCCTGGTCCAGCTTCTACACAAATTCCCACTCAGTCATCTTCATTGAGTGATTCTGCCTGTCTTCCAGAAACGATTTTGCAGTAGGTGTTTTTGCTCATAAATAATTTTGAGGCGCAATAAAGTCTGCGAGAAAGGAGAGCTAGCGAGACCACATGACCTTCAGCACTGCGACTCTTAACCAGCCCTGCTATGTACTGCAGCATGCTTATTTACCAATCTGCCGCAAAATTACCAAAGTCGTGTTTCGTTCATTTCCACTTAAATAAAACTGGAAAATATGTCTAAAAGGCATGGAGAACTTATTTGCATACAGAAATATATAATCCATCCCATTAAATTAACTACAAAATTGTAACAAACTTGTTTTAATAATGAAAGGTTTAAAAATAATAGCGCTTCTAGATGAAGCTATTTTTTTTACGAGTCCTGATTAATGAGACAGACGGCAAGAGAAATGACTATAATGGCAAATGCTGATTCAGGGTCTTCTTTTTATTAAGTGGTTTATAGTGAGGGCTGTGCCTATTTTTCTATTTATAGTGGCAGCTCTGGTTAATTACCTTGTAATGTATTGTGACATTAATGCACTAGTAAACTATTGGAATTTACACCCCTATTCAGTAATAAAAATCTGTAAATTGAAGATTGCTCATAAAGTCATCACAGGCATAAATTATGTGACCAAATGCCATGTTTGATCACATTAGCTTTAAGGCACAGAATCTCCAAAATTCGCTCATTAGTTGGTAAGTGCCACTGAGTGTATACACAACAGCTATTTTGCAAACTATAGAGAGTACGTTTTATTCAAGGATATTTTGTACATTTTCCTTCTGGTTACTAAGGGCATGTTGGACATAATTCTAAGTTAGAAAACAAAAAATATTGTGATAAATAAATCACACAGCAATACATTTTCCCTTAAGAAACATGGAGTGAAAATTAAACCAAGGAAACTGAAAGGAAGTAGGATGGTGTTAGATGGGTTAAAAGCAAAGTGAGGAGTAGGTGGTTAGCCCAGCAGTTAAGATGCCCCTGTCCCACACTGGAGTCCTCAGTTTGCTTTCTGGGTCTGGCTTCAGTATTTGGAGGGTTGCATTCCTGGCTTGCAGTTGCTGTTATCTGAGTAAACCAGCAGCAGGTAGGAGCTCTGTTTTTGTGAAAGTCTCTCTAACTCTCAAGTTAACAATAATAACAAGTTTCCAAGGTGACTCACAGGTGAGTGGGCCAAAAAAAAAAAAAAAAGGCAGATAAGAATGTGATTTTATACAAGTTGTATGCACAGTCACACACAGGAAAATAGTATCTCGGTCAACAACATGCTGCACACACGACAGTGAACCCATAGGACGACACTGCCCAGTGATGTAGCTGTACACTCTCATGGGTGCCCACAAAATCACCTGGAGATGCGTTTCTTAGAGCACACCCCCATCATGAAGCAATGGCCACAAAGTTCATGGAAAATGGAATTAAGATAAGTTTATGTTGGTGCCAAACGATTTTGAGATGCATATACAGCTTTATCATATTACATGTTTTCTGTGATCTGAGGATCCCGTGGACACACAGATTTCTTTTTTGAAAAAATACTTTTTTGAAATACAGTATACACACATGCACACACCTCAAGAAAAGCACTTAAGTGTGTAGATAAAGGAGGTTTTTTTTTTCATCATCTGCACTCATCATCTGCACTCAATACAACACTCAAATGAATAACAAAGCATTACTAGTGACCCAAGAGTCCTCACTATTCCTGCCTCATTTTTTTAACTTGTGTAATAAAGGGTACATCGTCCTTTATAAGGTAAGATTCAGTGAAGCGTTCCTTAGAACTGTAAACCAAATGATGAAACCCAGATAGTTTTCATATTCTCTATATATTCATGACCGCAAATAAAAGAAAATGTGATATTTGTCTTTTTGTTTTTCCAGGGTCTCGATTGCTTCAGGTCTTTTTTTTTGGGGGTGGGGGAGTACCAACATCAGCATTTTTTAATTACAGGTTTAAACCACAATTCATAAAGTTACCAACAAGTACTTAATTATCTCAAACATTCATACTAAAATAACTATGAAACAAAGAAAATACCAAATAATCAAATATATTTCAGATGAGATCAGAATAAAATGGCAAAGCACCTGAAGCAGGCTTTTGTGTCACTGTGTTTTAGCAGTTCTTATTTTCCAGAGGAAAATTCCCTGTGCTACTCTCAATAGCTACATGAATGTATCTTACATGTTTTTGTTTCATACTGCAAGACTTATAAATAACAGGAAATTAAGTATGAATTTAGTCAAGTCCATACAATACTGAAAAATGAATGTAAAAAGCAAAAATTCTTGCCAAATGAACATACACATGGACTGATGAAGTTGGTATAGGAAAGGAAAGCAAAAGAATACAGAGAATTACTGTCAGTGGAGGAAGGTCCCAAGGCCTCTCTCACAGATTCAGCATATACAAAATCATAGCAGAAAAAGGACAGCCAAGGTAGTTTGCTAGTGTTAGTGTACAGGTTGTTCAAAAAAGGTATTCTATAATCTCATAAAGAGGAGAAACAATTACAATTATTTGAAGAATTTAATTTGTTATATGATATAAATTCAAATACGAACCTACAACAAAAGAAATATTTCTCTTTATCCTTTGCTCACCCCCACTCTTGACAGAGACAGAGAGATATGAGGAATTTGGTGTATAACTGGACTGCATATAAATATCAATAATAAGGTACAAGATATTTAAAATCAGTAAGTGAAGATAGGGGTTGATAGTTGAGAGGAAGAACCTTATGGTTATAAATTAATCTTATTTTTAAGCTAACTCTATCTCCTATCTAATATTTGTCTTTAAATGATATATTCGATACTGTTAAGAAAAAGGCACAAGATTTTTTTTCAATGCTATTTTGGGAATTTGTACAAACTCCATTTTTATCTAATTAATTTTTTTAGTTTCAAGGCCATGTTACATGAGCTATGATTGTAATTCCGACTGCATTAATCCACAGAGAACTAGAAGCTCTCAAGACCATCAGTTAGAGCACTGTTTGAGGTAGAGATGCAGTTGAAAGGGCTCTTGGATCAAGATCATTCATTCTTTACCAGTTCAATGCCACCACCAGGAAGGTGATGCCATTTTACAGCCACGTTTTTAACAAGGCCAATGATCTCCCAACTCTTTAGAGCATGATATATGTAAGATACCTGCCAACAACTTAGCACATACACTTAGTCTTCTGTGAATGCAAAGGTGGCGTTATCTTCCTTGGCCTACAGATGGCAGACAAAAACAGACACAGGTCACACAGCCCTGCCTGGTTCCAAAGCCTGTTCTCCACCCATACACCATAGCCATCAACCAAAAAGTACATGGTAAAACCACATTTTACCTAGGACTACCCAAGGGCAATCTCTGTTCTGTAAAATCCATAATTCTCACAAAGGCACTGTGAAGTTCATATTTCTGATCTTCTGTGTGGCTGTTGAAGACACCAAGGAGAGTTCTGGAAGTTCCAACTTCAAGTTTACTGACTTCAAAAGCCCTTGATGTTACCAGTCAGAGTCACCTTTTTTATTTGTCTTATCCTGAATTTAGTTCACTTTTTATATGCTTTCTTATGGTAGTTTACAAAAGGCCCAAATTCTTCACTTTTTACATCCATGGTCTGTATTTAGGACTGTGGCTCCTCTGTCAGGAGATAGAATCTATTTCTGCTCTCTGAAGTTTGGAGTAGACTGTCTGATTTGCTTTGGGTAATGAGACATTAGCCACTACAATACAAGCAGAGGCTTGATATGCCACTGAAATTCAAGACTGATTCTCTGGTTGTTGGAGACCCTTTTGCCACAGGAATGAGCCTGGACTGACCCACTGAATGATACAGCAACATGTGGCCATCATTCCTGATGACAAGCAACTGAGAAAAAATGTGAGTGAGCCTTCTCCTTCAAAAAAACTGACCAACTTGCTAACTACTAAACAACCATCCTCAGTTAAGTCAACACACATTGAACTCAATCAGATCTTGGAACTATAATAAATGTTTCTTGTTTTAATTTACTGAGCTTTGAAGTAGATGAATGCAGACTGCCACATTACCCTTCATATGACCTCAAAGTACTTTTTCTCAGATCATATTGGGGTCATAGCTGAACAACTGAATTCTATTAAAGTCACCAACTTGCACAAACAGGTCTCCCTCTTGGTGGAAACAAACTTCCATCAAGAACTAACATGCCTAAAAGAATGCATCCATTTAGAATTCATAGCTATTTCTCAGAGGAGGGATTATGTCACAGATCTGACAGTCCCTTTGTACTGCTATATCAAGATACCTGGGTAACTTATAAAGAACACAAATTTACACTTCACAGTTCTGGAGGCTTAGAAATCCAAGATCAAGGCACTGGCCAATCCAGTGTCTGGTGCGGTCTGCTCTGTGCTTTCAAGATGGTGCCTTGGGCTCCTTTGCACATGTGAAAGGAACAACAGAAGAAAATGGCCTCGATTGCACTTTGGGGGGGGGGGGCATTAATCCACTCAGGAGCACTAATGGCCTAATTACCTCATAAGGTCCCACCTCCTGAAATTATTGCATCGAGCATTAAGTTTCAACAGGAATTTTGAAAGGGACACAAACTTTCCAATTGGAGCTGCATCCAATCATGTAACCCACTACAGAAACCTCAGAGAGAACTCTGCTTCAGTCCCTGTATCTGTTCACCCAAAGGCCATGTCTCTTCTGCACATCTCTCAGATCCTTGCACCGCCGCTGACACACTTCTAACCAGATCCCCTTCACTTTGGATCTGAACGACTGAAACAGCTGTACTGCCAGTCTCCCTTTCAGCTCACCATCTACAGTGACAGCAGAGGTACCCTTCTCATAGCCAGAACAGATCATGTTATGATGTCACACTCCACTGACTCGGGGTGGGGGGAAGGAAGAAAAACTTTTTTTCTCCAGAATAAAATACAAACTTCTTGGTACAAGACATAGAAGCTTCCCTGCCTCATTTCCTCTCTCCAGTCTTTCCCTCTAGAACTGCCCCCATTTTACTCTGTGTCCAGCACACTCACTTCCATACACCCAGGCTTTGGTTCCTTCTACTTCTTCTTTTTGGGACCCCCCCATGCTCTCTGCCCCTTTTTCCTCTTGAAAAGCCTGAGTGTATCCTTCAGAATTCTGCATGTCACCTGCACTGTCAAGCACTCAGACAGAAATCACTGGATGGGTTTCTAGCATGTTCCTGGCACACATGGCCAAGAGGAGGGGAGTACTAACTTACAGCCCCTCTGCTTAAGGGGAATGCAAACAAGGGAGCAAGACAGGCCTCCTGCAAAATAAGACACAGTATCTTAAATACAGTAACTGAGGGAAGCACAGCAGGTATCTGGATAGCACGGTAAGCACAGAGCTGCTCTCTGGCATCCGTCTGAGAAGGCTTAAAGGCCGGCGCCGCAGCTCACTAGGCTAATCCTCCGCCTTGCGGCGCCGGCACACCGGGTTCTAGTCCCGGTCGGGGCGCCGGATTCTGTCCCGGTTGCCCCTCTTCCAGGCCAGCTCTCTGCTGTGACCAGGGAGTGCATTGGAGGATGGCCCAAGTCCTTGGGCCCTGCACCCCATGGGAGACCAGGAGAAGCACCTGGCTCCTGCCATTGGATCAGTGCGGCACACCAGCCGCGGGGGCCATTGGAGGCTGAACCAACGGCAAAGGAAGACCTTTCTCTCTGTCTCTCTCTCTCTCACTGTCCACTCTGCCTGTCAAAAAATAAAAAAATAAAAAAAATAAAAAAAAAAACAAAAAACGAGAAGGCTTAACAGAGAACGGATCCTAAAGCAGAGCCAGGAAACACAGGAAGAAACTTACAGAGAAAACACCCTGCACAGCAAATGCACTTCTAAAAGTCAGGCCTAATTACTTTACCATGTTATTAACCCTGCGGAAACATGCTATAGTACTTAATACCACAAAAAAGAATAATCTCAGGACACTTGGCATTTATAAAATTCTAATATATATTTCTATCATATCAGTTATGAACATCATGAAACAGTTTGAAAGTCATTGCTAGGCATTTTTTAAATAGCAGAATGATGAATTTGGCATTTACATTCTGAGTTTATAAATGTTTACCTTCCAATTTTTATTTTGTATGATTATTTAAAAAAATCTGTTACTGAAACAGGTGGTGTCAATTTAAAAAGACACACTTTTAATTTTAACTACTCATTTTTAAGACAAAATGGTCTTATTAATATTTAAAAGAATAATATCACTTTGCAAGGAAAAAATCTGTTGATATGACTTAGAATAAGACATTTGGATGTGAAAAAACAGGACAGTGCAAAAAAGAAAGTTCAAGAAAAACCACAATAGTTATCCTGTAATCTCTAAGTTTACACTGTTACCCAACTGGTCCTTGAATCACTACTGGACTTGGTTTCCAAACTTTTTCAGAAAAATACTTTAGATTTTAGTTTATAAATAAGACTTGGTGTTTCTCTAGACTATGTACACATTTTATTTTTTCTCCTGCTTTTTAAACAGGAAATGCATGTCAAATAATATTTATAGCCATTTTAATTTGATTAACTGCATTAATCAAAGAATGCATAGCCTTCTTTAAGTAAAAAAACAAACCAATGAAAACAACCTTACCTCTAACAGGGGGTCTTTCCAGCTCAGAGTCGAGGTGAATTGGTGGAGAAATGTATGACACCTGCCCGTGATGCGCCTGCCCTATGGACCCAAAAAGAAACGTTAAGAATACATCATAGTGAGGGATTTTTACTTTAGTTTTCTGGTTTGTTTTTTGTGATGTCACATCACCTCACTCCATGTTGAATTAATAGGCATTATCAACTGCAGACAGATCTGCCCAAATGAAAAAATAGCATGTACCATACAAACATCAGCCAATTAAATAAGTGCTTCTCCAACCACTTGAGTTCACTTTTCTTTCCCCTTTTGGTTAAATTACCAATGTACTATGGAGTGGTACTTTTAGAAAACAAGTTACAAGAAAAAGGAAATGGAAAAACTTAAAGATACAAAATGCAAGTATCCATTTTTGCTGTTAGATTACATGGACACTAAGTTTCTTTGCTCTCAATGTCTGCACTTATTTTCTTTAAAATCAGTAATAACCACTGGCAAACTGCCCCTGATACACAGACGATTGACTGTGTTCACTTCATGACCCTGATTTGCTTATTTTTTCCTCTAAGATTTACTTCCATCATTTGAGTAGAAAATTATTCTTAGGTGCTTACTGTGTTCGATGGGAAAACAATAACTAACCACAACTCAAAAAGTAGGCAGATGGATACACCCCTCCATTCCCCTTACAAAGCACATGACTGGCTCACATATGAATTTATAATACACTTTCTGTCTTAAGAATTGAAGGAGTTACAACGTTGATTTTAAAGGTCAAGAGACTAACTGAAAAAACTGTTAGCTTAAATACTAACAATTTAAGTAGCTATTGTTTGTATACCGATGGTTCAGGAAGCAATTAAGATTTTTCAGGAAAGAAAGCCTAATTATAGAGTCACTTCAATTTAAAAAAAAAAAAAAACATTTATTTTTCATATACTTGAAAGGCGGGGAGGGGGAGGGGGAGGGAGAGAAAAGGCATATATTTCATCTGCTGGTTCACTTCCCACATGCCTGCAGCAGCCAAGGCTGGGCTAGGCTGAAGTCAGAAACCAGAAACTCCATCTGGGTCTCTCATGTAGTTGACAGGAGACCAGGCACTTGGGTCATTACCTGTTGCCTTTCAGGATACATCAGCAGGAACCAGATTGGAGTGGAGGAGCTGGGATTCCAACTGGCACTCTGATATGGGGTGGGGTTGTCCCCAGTGGGGACTTAACCCTCTGTGCCACAACACCTGCCTTTCAGGGCAATTTTAAAAGCTTCTTTATATATAAAGAAGGTTTGGGCAGGGAAAGAGGACCCATTCTTTCTACAAAGGTAATATGCAGTTCTATTTCACACCCTCCCTATAGTAATTTACAGGGTTGTTAATCTCTTTTCCTAAACAAGGAAAGTTAATGATACATAGATTATGATAACAGTTAGAGTAACCTTCCCGTTTCAAGTAATATTCAACTTGTAATAAACTCTGTTGATTCCTCTTATGAGGCACATTTCAAATAATTAATATGGCTCCCTGTTGATAGTGGCTGCCATAGCTCCCAGCATTTCCCTAGCTCATGGCACAGACAGTGGAGAGGCTATAATACACAGAGTCCCTCATAATGGTAACTAAGAATATTGCACATTCACTGGCCTGGTGTCAGTGGAATACTAAAAGCACTGTTATAAAAGGAAGAAGACACTATTGTGCACGGTTAGCAGTCTGTGTTCAGTACAGTTTATTAAAAACTTCAGATTATCTCATTTGCAAGCCGCCTATTTACCTATATGTACATACTGGGTTGCAACAACATTTCTGTTTTTGAAACTTTGTGACATTACATTTGAATTGGCTTGAAACATTGTGGTTCCTGTAAATAAAATAATAGAGCCTTCACGTTATATTGGCTTAAAATAACCTCAGCATATAAAATAATATTGATTTCACGTCTACTCCTGAAACGCAGTGTTCACCACATATGAGAATAAGCACCAAGTGCTCATCCATCATCTCTTTTCCTCCAACCACCGCCACTGTGAATATTATGCACTATATCACTACACACATATTTTTAAGACGAGAAACACGCAGAAGGGATTTGTAATTTGCCGAAGCACGTGCTGCTCTTAAAGAGCAGAGCACAGGGTTTGACTTCAGTCCTTGTGTTTTATTCTACATCATCATACGTTTCTCAAAGAAGATCTCAGTATGCTAAAACCTGGCCAAAAATACATACACATTTCAGAGATAATGCTCAGGAGTGACCCTTTTTTTGGGGAGGGTCATTCCTATATTCAGAGTGAAGAGGGCTAGATGCAGCTAGATGCCACATTTGTTTCTGTTTGGGGATAAACATGCAATTTCAAAGGAGCTCCACACACACACCCCCTCAGGTAGCATGGAGATCAGAGTGTGTAGATCCCCAGAGGTGAATGTGAATATCAAAGAGTCAATGGGACAAGGATCATGGATAGCCAAATCCTGAAGTTGCTTTACCATAATTTGCATTCTGTCTCCAAGGAGAAATCTAGCCAAGTGCCAGAGGAAAAGCCAAGAGGTAGGGGTTGTCTGAGAGTCTAGCACCTACAGGGAGGTCACACATTTAGTAGCAGTTTTTTATCTGCTGGCATTGTGGCATAGCAGGTAAAGCCTCCACCTGTGATGCCAGCATCCAACATGGACGTTTATTTGAGTCCCGGCTACTCCACTTCCAATCCAGTTCCCTGCTAAAGTGCCTTGGAAAACAGCAGAAGACAGCCCAAGTCCTTGGGCTCCTTCACCACATGAGAGACCCAGAAGAAACTCCTGGCTTCTCCTGGCCCAGTCCCAGCCATTGGAGCCATTTGGGGAAAGAACCAGAGGAAGATCTCTCTCTTTTTTGTGTCTCTCTTTTGCTCTCTATAACTCATCTGTCAAATAAATAAATAAATCTTTGTTGAAAAAAAATTAGCTTTATGTGATATCAAAGGACTTGAGAATTGCCATCCCAAATAGCCACTTCAACATTAGGATCCTCTTGAGCTGAATAAGTGGAGAATCAATGACTGTTGGCGGAGTTCTCAGCCCTCCTCCTGTCATCATGTGAAAGCAGGGCATAGATTTCTGTTTGAGGAGGTGCCACCACCCTTTCCAGTACTGGGGAAAGAAGAGTGACTTTTACCACTCAGGAAGGGGTGTCCACACCAAGATGAGTTCACACAGGCAGAGCTACCGAAAACCATCCTATGTTCCAGTTTCCCCATATATTTCCTAGTCACTGCCCTACCACTCTAGTCTCTTGAAGCCCAAGCCTTCCTTCCTTTGATAAGGATATGACAATAAATAGGACTAAGTGCTTAGTAATAACAATGGATAGAAATAAAAAAGGAGTGAATGCTCCAACATGGAAAGCAGTCCATACAGCAGACTCATAGAATGACAATCATCTTAAGTAGCACTCTGACCTCAGAATCAACCCTAAGGCATTCTGGTTTGGCTGAAAAGCCCAGGGGAGAATTTCAGGCATGGAAAGCCAAGATGCTGTGGTGAAAAATGTTCTACATGAAGGACCTCTGTGGGTGAGACCCCAGTGGAAAGAAGCACCCACCAAAGAAGGATGTACTTTCCTCTGAAGGGAGGAGAGAGCTTCTACTTTGCCTATGGTCTTGTTGAAATACTGACAGAATTTGTGGATCCCAAGGGCTTCCATGGCCTAGGTAGCTCTTGTCAAGAACCTCGGGTGATCACTGACGTCATACACAAGCGTGTTAAATGTTAAATAAACAAAAGGAGTCACTGTGCATTAACTCCCCATGCAGGATCTCTGTCCTGAAAGAGCTGCATTATAAGACTTGGTAATAAAACTTGTTTCCAAAGAACTGCTTTATTTTAGTGTATTAAGTGGAGGATATTTTTATGTCCCATAAATTATAGTTATGTCTAAAAGTGCTTGCAAAAGATGTATCATTCTTGGGTTCCTCTTTAAAGATATTGAGTTTCTTTTAAAAAAAAAGTGAAATCACCATCAAGATGCAATGATTGAACAGCCCTTGTCTGGGATGTTGAAGAACAGCTTTTGTTCTTGTTTTTTCTAATGTTCTTTATTAGTTTTTGTTTGTTCTTTTCTCTTTTTCTTCCTCATGCAAAGTGTTGAACTCTATACATAGAATAGAGTTAATCCTCTGTGTGTAAGATTAGATGAAATGCCCACATCTGCAATGCCCACAATCTCTTATGGGCACTGGTTCAAGTCCCAGCTGCTCCACTTCTGATCCAGCTCCCTTCTAGTGCACCTGGGAAAGCAGCAGAGGATGGCCCATGTGCTTGGGCCCTTGCCACCCATGTGGGAAGCTTCCTGGGGGGAAGCTCCTAGCTCTTGGCTTCTACCTGGCCCAGCCCTGGCTATTGCGGCCATTTGAGGAGTAAAGCAGCAAATGGAAGATCTCTTTCTATCTTTCTCTCTTTGCAACTCTGCCTCTCAATAAATAAAATAAATCTTTAATTAAAAAAAGGTGTGGGAGGCTCAGCATTTAACTTTTTCTTTGAGTTTCACTTCTTTCCTCTGCACTCCTATGCAAGTCAGTATTGACAAAAATATTGCCTTTTCTCCTGTTAGCTTCATTTCCAAATGCCCAGTCACTTAAAGTAGGAGGGTAGAGGAAAAGGTTTTCCCTCTTGAGAAATAATAGTGGCAGGGCCAGCGCTGTGGCACAGCCGGTTAATTCCCTGGCCTGAAGCACCAGCATCCCATATGGGAGCCGGTTCGAGACCCAGCTGTTCCACTTCCTATTCAGCTCCCTGCTATGGTCTAAGAAAGCAGTAGAAGATGGCCCAAGTCCTTGGGCCCCTGCACCCACGTGGGAGACCCGGAGGAAGTTCCTGGCTCCTGGCTTTGGATCAGCGCAGCTCCGGCCATCGCGGCCAGTTGGGGAGTGAACCAGCGGATGGAAGACCACTCTCTCTCTCTGTAATTCTGACTTTTGAATAAATAGATCTTTAAAAAAAAGAAAGAATAGTGGCAGCAGAGAAATGGGAAGGTAGCTTATTAATTAGTTTTTATTTATATTTACTCTAGGTAAAATGATACATTTTTTATGGAGAAAGAGCATATATTTATGATACACACCTATTTGTACTGTCATAATTCATGTATCATAAATAAATCATTTCAAAGTATACAATTCAGTGGATTTTTGGACATTCACAGAGTTATGCAACTACTACCACAATCAATTACAGAATATTTTCATCACCACAAACAGAAGCCCCAAGTCCATTAGCAGTCACCCCCCATTTCTTCTCAACCTACTCTTGGCCCAGGAAATCAGTCATCTGTTTTCTGTTTCTATAGATTTGTCTATTCTAGACATTTCCCATAAATGGAATTACATAATATGTGATCTTTTGTGATCTGCATTTTTCACTCAAGATAATTTCTCAAAATTCACTCATGTTATCACATGGACATATATTTCATTCGTTTGTTTGTGCCAAATAATACTCCATTGTGTAGACATCTCTCATTTCATTTATCCATTCCTCAATTCATGGAGATTTGGGATAGTTTCTACTTCGGGGCTATTATGAACAATGCTGCTACGAATGTTCCTGTTTTTGTGTGCATTTCTCTTGAATAAATGAAGATATTTCAAAAAGTTCACAGGAAAATAGAAGTTAAAAGTCTGAATTTATTTGGATGCAATTTTTTTAAATGTGTGGAAAACGTGTATTCTGAACCAAAATAAACATTTTTAATTCCATTTTTTCCCGATTTTTACAAGTGTCCTTGTATATCTAGGAGTGGAATTACTGCCCCCTATGGGAATTCTGTGTGAGCTGTTAGGACTTGTTGGGTTGTCATAGGGAGTGAGTGGATGAAATTTTAAATACCGTGGAGATGTTCTTCAGGCTTTTTGTTTTTTTACAGGTGATGGAACAGCTAAGTCAGGGTCAATATGATTTTCAAATAATTAATGTTAAAATGATCATGCTATATGGAAAAGGAATAGAGAATAGAAAGACAAAGCAGATACTCGGGGCCAGAATTTGTTTAGTTCCTCCATACTGAGAGGGTAGGAGGAAAAAACTGATTGAGCAAAAAGAAAAAAAAATTAAAGAGCATCTTGTGTTCTGAATGAAAATGTGAAGTTCCCAGTGTCAGGTATGCCAAGGACGTGGAAATTTCAAGGGTCTGGCCAATAAAGTCCAGCACTATAGCAGAAATCCAAAGGCCACTGTGGATTCTGGAAAAGTCATTATTTTTTCTATCTTCAATCTCTTTTTCTACTTCTATTTAATTTCTCTTTGACTGAAGGACTCTGCAATTTCTACTAAAGTTCAAATATAGAAAGGATTTGGCTGGCATTCAGCACAGGAAAAGGCCTTTTTTTTTTTCTTTCTTCTGTCAATACTTTACCTGTACTTCTGAGTATAGAAATGCATTTACAGAACCACAGAATTTGGAGGGAGAAAGACATCTGATAGCTTAGACTCCCAAGCCCACATGTGAGAATGAGGAAACTGACATCTTGAGACGCTGGGGACATTTTCCAAAGTTAAATCGAGGTGGTGGACGTCAAGAGTGATGTCAGCCCCTGCAAGAAGGGGGATGCTTTACAGGCTTGTGTGTGCTATACTGAGACATTCAAAAGGGTGAGAGATATTTATTATGGAAACCTGTACTCCCCCCATAAGAGTATGCATACAAACTAGAAGCAATTTAGCAAATAGGTAAGATCATGGCCCTGAAGCAGACAGCCTGGGTTGGTTCCTGGACTCTGCCACTTCTTAGCCATATAACGCAACAACATAATTAACCAACAAGTCGATGCACTTCTGTCTGCCTCAGTTTCCTCATTTGTATAATAAGGACTACACTAGCACCAATCTCACAGGGATGCTCTGAGCATGAAGTGAATTAATATATTATGTATTAATTAAAGCAGAACAGTACTTGGTACTTAGTACATGCAAAGTCTTTGCTATTATTATTTCAGATTCATTCTTTCATTAATTAATTCATCAGACATAGATGCCATTCTAGGTATGTGGTATAACGAGATACCAAACTAAATGACACTATATACTCTTATGTAGACAGCCAGCCAGCCAATAAGCAGTAAATGTAATAAGTGCTTGAGCCTTAATATAAATGCGACATGCTAAGGGGAATGGAAATAGTTGAGAACAAGCTATGATGGAGGTGGAAGGGGAGGGAGGCTGCAGTTCTGCACGCGCTGTGCAGGAAAGGCCTAACTTCACTTCTGTGAACAGTATTTGAAGGGGTCAAGAGATTAAGAGATATAATATCCGACTATTTAACAAACTCTAAAAAGATAAGAGTATAGATAAGGGCTCAAATCTAATTTTAATAATTAAGACTTTAAGAACTAAATAAACTGGTATCAGATGCTTTTTCCCAGTCCATTATTTAAAATTCTACCCATATTCATAGAAATACTAATAAATGTCACCACTGATCAATGGATTAAAACAATTTTAAGTAAAATGCGGAGATATGCAATTGGGAAAATGAACACAACTCTCTTCTTAAAGTAAAATCATGTTACACTACCCTAAAATCTCTACTGGATTCTCCAGCTATACCACCTTTCAACTCAATTCTCCCTCATTTTCTATACAGTGTGGTAAACAAGTTTAATAGTTTATGGCCCTGCAGGCAGATTTTATAGCTTCCATTTTTTGTTTGCTTGCTTTAAAATTTTCAACTGCTGATCTTGATTATTTTACTCTAGAGACATGACATTTCCCCTCTTAAAGACAATAAAAGAGATGCCACATTCTTGCTCCTGTGGTTTTTAATACTATTATTATTTTGCTTTTACAACCTTTAGGATGACAGCAAGTTATATCTCTTTACTACCATAATGACTCCATGTGGAAACAGGGAGCCCACACTAAATAAACTACATTTAAGAATGGCACATGGAGTTTTTCTAAGTTGTTTTTTTTTTTTTTTTTTAGTACTCTGAATGTAGCTAAGCTTCCCTCCAAAAAAGTTCAATTTCTTGTTGAAAGTAATTTCTCCATTGACAATATATATATGCACCAGGGGTCAATGTGCTGTTTGTGCTGATGGAAAATTGGGCATTCCTAGCATTAGAACAGCTTGCTTTTTTTTTCTTCAAATACCACTCTGACTATAAACCACCTGGCGTTTGTAAAGTCAGCTTGCAATGACGAAGTAGAAACATCAATCAAAAGTAATCACGAATGAAGAGATTTGTAAAGTTGCCAGTTTCATACATTTTCATTCTGCTTTCTTTTCTCTGCTTCATCTTACAATCATACGTATTTTCAGGGAATTCAGTAAAATCAAGGTAGCTCAGAAACAACTACATGCTTGACTTCCCAAGGAAATGAAGTGATTGATGGAGGGGGAAAGGCCACGGGTGGGCTTCTCTCTGCTGAATATTTCGTGGGGTGATTTGCAGCAAAGGCATCTTGATGTGTGTGTTTTTCATTCAGCAAATATCTTCCTGGCACCCAATCTTTCTGCGAGGCCACTATCATGCACACCATGTGAACAAGAAACCATCATCTGTCCCCTGGCAGATTCAGTCTAGACACAGGATTGGGCAAGGACAGTGACTAAGATGTGAACCTGCTGGAACTGAGAGAGAAGAGTACAACGGCCCCTAACGGAGGTCAGTGCAATGAGGGCAGAGCAGGACCTGGAAAAAGCCAGGATCTGCGGGAAGAGCAGGTGGAGACCTGGTAAAGACGGTGGCAAGGTGTGGACAGGCAGCAGGAAGGGATCCTGCAGATCGCAGAGTAAGAGATGTAGGGGACAAAGAACCATGGGTAGGCACAGGCCAAAAAGATGAAAAGATAATCTAAAATTTCAGAATGTATTAAGAAAGGAGGGAAGACACAGCACTGTCTATCATTTAGCTTCAACAGTGGTCAGTTTAGGGCTGACACTGTCTCATCTTCTTCTCACGCCTCTCATTCCTCTTCTAGAACATTCTGAAGCCTATCTCGCAATCACATAATTTCATCAGTACATTATCTAAGTATAATCTATAACTCTTTAAAAATAACCATAGTATTATGCTATCTAGAATTTAAGAAGGAACATGAAAAAATGAATTTAATGTGAAATGCAATCAAGCAATTATCAGGAAGAAATCAACAAACCTGAAAGAAATGAAGTGTTTCAGTCTGCAAAATATCACATGGGTCCTACTGCTGGAATTTATACAGGAGTAAGAAATGCCTTACGTTTGTGATGAATTTCAGGTGCTTGCAGATGTAGAGTGGAATCTATTTTATAAAGCCATACAAACACTCTTCTTTATTTCACAAGCATGAAAAATAGGCTTGCTGGTTAAATGACAAATGTTGAGTTTCGGAAGTCCCATTTCAAAAAAATATACCATAAAGTCTCAAAAACCTATTGTGAATACCAAAACCTATTGTGACAAGCATTACAACAAACTGAAAACAGTAGAACAAAGAAATCAGAAAGTTTATCTACCCTGAATTACTAGGTTTTACTGTATGATCCTTCAAAAGTAAACAGGAATGAATAGGTTGGAAAGCTGAGAGAGTCATTTAATAAAAATGATCAGACTCAGGCCCTAACCTGAAGATGCACCATGTAACACTATTCCCCACGGTAAAACAACAGTACCATAAGTTTCCTACGAGTGAGTAGACCGTGCAAAGTTATATAACTGTGTGTGTGTGTGGGAGTCATGGTTCAAACCCAGAGACCATGTACTTTCTCTAGAGTCCTTGGCCCACGCATCTTATAAATATACTCGTGGGGGTGGGAAGAGGAGGCAACTATGCTACAATTTCTGAAACATTAGACATTTTTAGTTTTCTATTTTCAGGCTACCTAAAGTTAAGTGTTTACATTACTAAAGGTCTAAGCCACAGAGCAATCAGGATTCTAAAGTTAACTTTTATTCAGACAATGAACAAAACATTATGTTCTGCTTAACAAGAAGAGGTATTTTAGCTCTCTGCTGGAATTTTTTTTTTAATTTTGCTTTATTGGAGGCCTTAAAAAGGGTTAGGGACCAGTAATACAGATCTCATTGAATCACTATGATTTCCAAGAGCTAGATCAAAGACCCTTGAATGGACCCACCCCACCAAACTCCAGATGTCCCCTAGTCTGTATGACCACTGCATTGAGGCCACATTTTGCATACGGTAGTGGAAGAACAAGAGCTTTTATTGCCAAAGTGGTTAATGGAACCATGAGTGTGCCAGGTGCAGAGTTACAACCTGCAAGATCAGAAAGGCTAAAATCCGGGAAATGGGCAAGCTTAATCAGTAGATCCATGGAGGCGGGGTTCAAGGACTCCAGTTGCTCAAATTAAAACAAAATATCTAAGAGCCTTCTTTCATTCTAAGATCAATTCTTTTATTCTTTTTAAGATTTCTTTATTTGAAAGGTAGAGTTCCAAAGAGAGACGATGAGACAGAGATGAAAGAGAGAGAGAGAGAGAGAGAAATACCTTCTTTCTGCTGGTTCAGCCCCCAAATGGCCGCAAAGGCTGGGTCTTGTCAGGCTTCAGGCAAGGGTCTGGAACTCCATCTGGGTCTCCTATGCAGGTAGTAATGGCCTAAGCACTTGGGTCATCACCTGCTGGCTTCCCAGGCACATTAGGAGTGAGCTGGATCAGAAGTGGAGCATCCCAGACTCGATTTCACCCATATGGGTTGCCAGCATTCAACACACTGTGCCACAACACCAGCTCTCCCAGAGCAACTCTGATGCAGGAATGAAAGCTGGCTCAGATATTTTGCTTGTGGCTGTGACAGGCAGAATAAGGATTCCCAAGAGGTCTATTTCCTACCTCCTGAAACCCACACATACGTGGTCTCAGGTAGAAGAGACTGCAGATGAGGTTAAGATCACTTCTTCCCATGAGGCCTCAGAGGTGGAAAAGGGCGCAGAAGAGCCCCTGGGTCAGAGTGAGATGTGAGAACTGGACGAGGTGCGGCTGGCCTAGAAGATGGAGGAATTGAACCACGACGAGGAACAGAGCCTGCTCCTACAGCCTGGAGAAGACACAGAGCCCCAGCCTTCCCAGCATCTACAGAAGATACTGATTTCCAGCCTAGGGAGCCCGTTGTCAAATTTTTGTCCTAGAAAAATGTTCAACAATAAATCTGCATTATTTAAGGCTCCAAATTGTAATAGTTTGTTACATCAGTGATAGAAAATTAATACACAACTTACTGTTATTTAATTATAGAAAGCCTATTTATATTAAATGTGTTAATTATTTGAATACCTCTTGCATGGTACCTATTCAACTGTGATAGAACGAGAACATCCAACTGATAATTCCTCTACCTACCACCCTCCCCATGGGCAATCTGTTTTCTAGATTTTATGTATCTTTGTTGAATTCTTCTTTGCCCTTATAATACACATGCACACAAACATGTATATGGACATTTATTTATTTGAATTGTTGCCATATTAAAACACACTGTTGGTCTGCATTTCACCAAGTCTGCTCTTAATGGTAATTCTAGAGCCTCAACTGTTTGGTCACACCTTTGTAGCACATCCAGGGCTCTGTGTTACATTATTCACAATCTATCATGACCTAACATGTCATGGATGGCCCCGTTCACACGACACTCTTAATCAGAATTAGGGACCATTTAACATAAGGCAATGTTATAACGACAATGGCAACACAAGGAGAACTGTAAAACACAACCATAATGAGATATTTTATTGGACAAAGCTACAAACCAAAAAGATGGAACGGTCTCTTTGGAAGTCAGCTAGCCCATCTGCTCTAATTTAAAATGAGGGAAACAGGCAAAAGATACGGGCCACTCATAATGTTTGGTAAGGCTGAGGTGGGAGTATGACACTTGTCACATCATAGTAATGTGTTCATTCCTCTACACCATGCTTTATCACCATATATACATACACAATATGCATGTATGTGTGTGTATGTATACTTTTATTTACCTGAAAGGCATAGTAACAGAGAGAGGGGGAGAGCCACAGAGAGATCTTTCATCTGCTGGTTCACTCTCCAAATGACTGTAACAGCAGAATTAGTCCAAGCCAAACCTGCAGCTGGGAACTCAGTCTGGGTTTCCCATATGGGTGGCAGGACTTCAGTAGCTTAGCCATCACCTGATGCCTTCAAGGGTGCACATTACCAGGAAGCTTGAATTGGGAACAGAGCTGGGATTCAACCTAGGCCCTCTGAGATGGGATCTGTACGTCTCACTGTGATGCCAAACCCTCACTTTATCTTATCTTTTTATTGTTATGATAGAAAATACAGAAAGTATAGAAAAGTCATTGGCAAACAAAATAGGAAAAGAATTTCTGTAATATAGGTGAACAAAGTTTTGTAGAGAAGTAAGATTTAGAGCTAACCACTCCTTTTCAATTTTGTAGACCACAGAATTTCTATGACAATAAAATTAAAAGTCAATAATAGGACAATTGGTCTAAGTTTCCTTCCCCTTGCTCTCCCTGTAATATATCCCTCTTCTGGGTCATTTAATGGCTATGATTTTGTATTTCTGATGTTTTACTCATTAGCCAGCTCATAAAAAAAATCAAAAAAGGGACAAAAATAAGTAACATAAAGTAACTTTAAAGTTTTTTAAAGTACTTAATTTTTGGAGGTACAAAATACAACCACACACAAAACCTGGATATACAAAACCTGGATATATACATGTAGACTTGGAATCTCTGTTTGTCATGATGTTACTCCAATATTCAGAACTGCACTATTTAGTGATATATGAAAATGAGGATTGGCTGTTGATTCAAATTTTATTCTATGTATTATGTGCATTTCTTATTAATATTCAGGTACTACTTTAGGAATAACAGTCAGGGCTGGCACTGTGGTATAGTGGTTAAGCCACCACTTGCAAAGCCAGAATCCTGTATGTGTGCCAGTTCCAGTCCTGGCTGCTCTACTTCTGATCCAGAGCCCTTCTAATGCACTTGGGAAAGCAGCTGAGCAAGGCCCGAGTACTTGGGTTCCTGTTGCCCATGTGGGAGACCAAGAAGAAGCTAAGGGCTCCAAGACGAAACTCCTGGTTTCTGCCTGGCCCAGAGGCCACCCTTGAGGTCATCTGGGGAGTGAACCAGCAAATGAAAGATCTTTCTCCTCTCTGTAACTCTTTCAAATAAATAAATCTATAAATAAAAACATTAATTTTAAAAAAGAATAGCACAGCAGATTTTCTGCACAGGATTGTGATAAAAAAGCACATTTTATCTTCAAGGTGATGCATCTTTGCTCAAGAATGAGTTATTCTCAAATTCTAGACCAATTTCATAAAATTTCTGATGTTATTTTTCCTCTATGTTATTGATCCTGGGCCTTGCAAAGACTGAGAAAAAGAACACTGGAACACAAATAATGGAGAGAGAGACAGAGAAGAGCTTCCTTTAACTCCCTCAATTACACATTTATTCACTTGGACAGTAGTTACTGAGTACCTACTGTGGGACCGAGACCAATTACTAGAAATACACTGGTGAACTTTTGACTTTTGGAATTTATGATCAGATATAAAATTATGGACTTTTTTCAAGGGAAATAATTATTCATTTATTTGTTTATTTGAAAGACAGAGGGATTGCTCCATCTGCTGGTTCACTCCCTGAAGGTCTGCAATGGCCTGAGCTGGGCTGGCGCTAAAGCCAACAGCTGGGAACTCAATCAGGTCTCCACATGGGTGGCAGAAACACAATCCCCTAAGCCATCTCCCTTGTACCCCGGGGTCTGCAGGAGCAGGAAACCAGAGTCGGGAGCTGCAAGTAGGGGTTGAAGCCAGGCACCATCATGTAGCACACAGGTTTCTCAATCGGAATCTTAACCACGAGGCCAGAAATTACGGATTTTAACTGTTAAATCTATTTGCTAAAAAAAAGGAACTCGACGAGTATGGGTCACTCACAGGAGGTGTTCAGTAAGTGTTTATTATAAAGTCTTGTCTATTAGAGACACAAACATAATCTTGATAAGTAAGATGTAAGCCTCTTTGGGGTAACTCAAGAATGCACTCAGACAGTGTGACTCCGTAAGACAAAAGCCATTTGTCACATTCTCTCTTCTATATCTCTTGTGATATTTATTATTTTGATTCACCACAATACACATTGCTTTGGAAGAGACAAAAATATGAAGAATATTTTATGGCATTCAATTTAGCCAAATACTACTTAAAGGAAGTAGGTTATGAATTTCAAGAATTCATATTTTTACTTATAATACACTTTTCAAAACAACATCAAAAAAGATAACAATTATTTCACTATTTTCAACACAGCTAAGTATCAAGTTCCACAAAACAAAATGAGAGAAATGGCCTTTATATTCCTATTTATATTTTCTGTTACGAAAATTTATATAATTATAAATATATTACTATATAACATCAGTATATAATTTATATATCATGCTACAAAAATTATATAATTAAAATTTGGTGCTCTCTAGAAATTGTGTACCATATAGAAAAATGTTAATAGCAAGTTTATATATAGATGTGTCTGTATGTATATATATTGATAATATATGTAAATATATACACACCTCTGCAGCTACCTACAAATTATTTTAGAATTTCTTAAGCTTATTTTAAAATTTGCTATAATACCAAAGAGACACCCTTTCATACATATTTTGGAAGCATAACCTAAATGAACATATTTAGTGATTATGATATAGGAAAAATCACACCTAAAACTCCAAAAAGACTGGAAACACGTCAATTACAGTTCACACGTGTTCTCTGTCTTATGAGGATCCACTCAAATATCCCGAACACTCTAAGAATTCAATGCATTTCTGGTGAAAACATGCATGAAAGCAGCAAAGAAATCAAGACAAACTGCTACACTTAAAATAACAGACAAGGGAAATGTAAAAAAGTCTGAGAAATTTTCTTTCAAAAAGAGAAACAAATTAGGAATACCACACTTCCACTTACTTGATAAATGTTAGAAATGTAATAATCATGTTAACTCTCTCACCTTGTACATTTCCTAGCAGAACACATTCATTTCATGGAGGGAGGATGGGGACAGGGGTTGGGGAGTGCTGTAGCACAGCCGTTTAAGCCACCACCTGTGACTCTGGCATCCCGAATCAGAGCACTGGTTCCAGTCCCAGCTGCTCCACTTCCCATCCAGCTCCCTGCCAATGCGCCTGTGAAAGCAGTGGGAGACGGCTCCTGCCACCCACATGGGACACCTGGGTGGAATTTCAGGCTCCTGGCTTTCACTTTTTGAAGTCATCTGGGGAGTGACCCAGCAGATAGAAGATCTCTTTCTCTGTCTTTCCTTCTAACTCTTTCAAGTAAACAAATAAATCTTAAAAAAATAAATCATGCAATTCTTGAAAAGTTCACTATCAAATGAAGGACATAACAATCCACCAAATACAAACTTTTAGTCCAACGAATGCATGTAAGTTAGATACATTTAAAATACTCTTCTAATATGCTTTCCTCAGTTTTATTTTCCTAAAATAGTATAACTGTTAAGGAGGTGGTAATTATATCAGTAAGACAAACTATGAAAAATTTGGGTAAATTGGCCTCATATTGCTATTATTCCTCTCTGTTTATCAGAACTGAAAATAGTTGGAACCCTAAAGAAAAAAATGGGATTATGTGTATAGTGAAAAGAGTTACAGTGCTTCCAAAGTGATACCAGAGTTTCTTCAAAGACTTGCAGGGGAAAAATTTGCTTCTGGATGCACAGAAGCAACCAGCAAGAGGAAATCCCACAGCCCAGGGAGTCACACAGGGAGGTCTGCTCCCTAGCAAGCAAAGTCAGGAAACTGGGGCTGCGGTGCCTCTGTTTCTAAAGTTCTGCTTTGAAGGCTATCCTAACAGACTAAGAAAAATAGGAGAGGTAACATTTTCCTTTCCTTCCAGAAAAGATCCAGTAACATAACTCAAAATGAAGAACAGGAAAACAGGTTGAAGACACCTGAAACAAGGTTTACAGGTAGAAGGAAGGTGACACCATGCTCACACCTGTCCCCCAAAGCCCACTCCCAGGGAAGGGGCCCAAGATATGGAAAGGCAGCAGTCTGGATTTTGAAGTAACACCTTGACAGTAGGGACTCCATTTTAGAGCACCCAACACTCCATCTTGAGAAAGCACCCCCGACTGAGAGACTCTGGCCTGAAACTACGATCTAACAGTACACTGCATCCCACTTGGCAGAACACAGAAACTCCCTAGCATGACTGCTCAAACTTCAAACAGATGGGCTGCACCTGGATTAATGTTAAGACTGTAATTTGTCTATTGTCAAGATTGTAATTGGTATTCGTTTCCCATAGGTCTTAGGTCAGCTTGACCCTAGTAACCATGTATCCTAGCAACTGTATATTCCCCATCCTGTCCTTGTGTTTTTTGCCTTTATAAACCCTTCTGCTTTGAGTTTGGGGTCAAGAGTTCTTTAGGGCATGCCCACTATCCACCGCCGGCAATAAAGGACCATCAAATTTTACCAATGTGTGGTGCTCCTCTGTCTGTACTCGCTCAGACACAACATTTTGGAGACCCCAGCGAGATTCAGAGACCACCCCCGGGAAGGTCTCACTCTGATCTTTCCAGGTTGGTGCTCTGGCCATAGGGGAGGCGGCCCCTGATGTTTCAGGGCCCTGTGTTCTGATCCACCAACCTGGAAGGCTTGGCTTGACCTCTTCACCAACCAATTAGCTGTAGGTCCTCTGGTAACTGGACTCCTATTTTCTGGTGGCACCTTCTGGGTGTTTGGATGTCTGACGAAACACCAACACAAGTCCGCTCCCGATTGAGTGCAACAGCGTTAGGAAGTGGGACTCTGGTCTGATTAAAGAAAGGCCTTTCCTGGATGTAATTTGTTTTCTGTCATTGTGCTGTTTGTCATCACTGTTTTTCTTGTTTCTGTCTCCTACTTGAAACATTAGGACAGAGACTCTGGTCTGTTAAAGAAAGGCTTATTAACTGTTCCGAGATATCACTGGTTTCTGTTCCTGTTTCATGGCCATTTTTGGATGTACTGGCTATATCCCTAATCTTGGGAGGTAAATTATTCTCCTTGTCCTGCCTGTCTGTATCCTTCATTCCCTTGTCTCTGGAGTCTGTCTGTCCCTTCCATTGTACATGGGCTCTGCTCAGTCTAAGCCGACACCTTTTCAGTGTATGTTCAAAAATTTCTCTTTTGAATTTAGAAAGATCACTGCCTTAAAAATTGCTTTGGAACTTGCCAAACTTGTTCTGTGACTTGGTTTTCACAGATCCAGTTAGATAGATCTAAGCTCAATTTTTGCGGTTTCTGGTTTATGTCATTGATTTCCAGCTAGAGTTTTATAAAAAGAGTAAAATTCCATATAAATGTAATTTTGACCTTAATTCAGATAAAGGTGTGGTATCATATCAACATCTTAAGTCACCTAGGTATAACCGCTAAATGTAAACTGGGTAAAGGTAAATGAGATAAGTGTGTCTAACAAAAATGTTTTCATATGCAGTCCACATATGAAGAATAATTCAAGACTGCTTAAAAACAACTAAGGTTAAACTTTGATGTGTTGTCTTATTTAGAAAATGTTGTTTTAATTTAGAGATTTTTAAAGGATTATTTCAATGTAAATCAAATCAACAGATTATAAAAAGGGGTCACAAGAATAAAATTGTGTTCTTGATAAGGAAGTTTAAGAAGGAAAGAGGTTAAAAAAACAGGTTTAAGTTGTAGAAAGTGTGGGAAAGTCATGCAAGGAAAATTTTCTGAATACGAAAGCTATTGATTAAAATCTGATCCTCTGCTGAAACAATGAGGTTTTAGTAAAATCTGTTTAAAAACTACAGCCCCTCCTTTTAATAGTTTTTGTTTAACTGGTGATTGTTTTCAGTTTCCTAGCCAGCTCCAGGAAGCCCTCTTCTCGTTCCTAGTTCTGACTCTGTTAAACTTGCTCCACATTAAGGGATGATTCCATGTGCTGACTTATATTTAAGGTTTTTATTTCCCATTTTAGTGACAAACTAAAGAGACATTGATTTCGTTTCCATTTGAGGTAATCTTTATGTTCTCTGTCTCTCCTCAAGTTCTGATTGTTTAAAAACAGCTGAGCTTTTATTAAAAAGAGTTATGGTTTGGTTAAGTATATACTCATTCTAAAATATTTAAATGATCACTCTGTAACAATAAGAAAATTTGGTCCATATTAATAGTACTGATACAAATGTCCAAAAGTTACAAGTCTAATAATTTTGTTGTGTTTTCAGTCATAATGGTTATGTCAATGAAAAAAGGGCCCAGAAGACTAAAAATGATAAATGTTTTATAACATCTTACAGGTGCTTTCTAAAATACTGTGTAAACAAGCGCCTCTTGTTGGTTAATGAGTTTTATCATTTTAACCATGGCTGTTTAAAGTCTTTTGCCATGCATAGCTTTGTATTTTCCTCTAAACACTAAAAATCAGATTTACTGCACATGAAAATTAAAACATTGTTGGTTCTGTTTAAATATGTCCTCTTTTGGGTTCCAAAGGACTGCTGTTTCCTGACCTTTATTGTATTTCAGTACTTTAGGGCAACTCTACAAATAGATAAAGCCAAAATTTAACAGGTTCCAACTGAGAAAAAGTATGGTTAGTTCATGTTACTACAAACAGGAAGCAACTCTAATCTATTGGTAATTGAAAAAAGGTAAAGATTTTAAGATGCTACTATTGAGGATGGCACCGGGGCTCAATAGGCTAATCCTCCACCTAGCGGCACCGGCACACCGGGTTCTAGTCCAGGTCGGGGCACCGGATTCTGTCCCGGTTGCCCCTCTTCCAGGCCAGCTCTCTGCTATGGCCCGGGAGTGCAGTGGAGGATGGCCCAAGTGCTTGGGCCCTGCACCCTATGGGAGATCAGGAGAAGCACCTGGCTCCTGCCTTTGGATCAGCGTGGTGCGCCAGTGGCAGCGCGCCAGCCGTGGAGGCCATTGGAGGGTGAACCAATGGCAAAAGGAAGACCTTTCTCTCTGTCTCTTTCTCTCACTATCCACTCTGCCTGTCAAAAAAAAAAAAAAAAAAGATGCTACTATTGAAACTGCTTTATTATTGTTCTATCCTGTAACGTATGTTATGTGCTACATGTGCATACATATTCTATGTCTACATGGAAAAATAAGACCTGTATTTTAATCGGCTTAAAGGTAAAAGATTGCTCATAAATTTAAACTACTAAATTAACCCCAAAATATTTTTGATTCATGTAAAAATATTTCCAATTACAGTTATTCTTATCTGACAGTTAAAATTCCTTCTAATTTTTCATTTGATATTAAGTTATTGACAGTAAGCAATCTAAAAAGCCTCTATTCTCTTCAGGATGAGAAACAGATAGATTCTACTTTTTTTTTTAGAAAGCTTTTACGTAGTGAATACTAATTTCATAGGTACAGCTTTAGGAATATACGGTTCTTTCCCCCATACCCACCCTACTATTCCCACTGCCATCCCAGCAGCTGGGACTTGACCCAGTGTCCATACGGGACTCCGGTGTCACAGGCAGCATCCCTACCCACTGCACCACAGCACCGGCCCCCACTGATTTTTTTCCTCCAAAGGTTTATTTATCTGAAAGGCAGAGTTAGAGAGAGGCAGAGGCAGAGGCGCAGAGAGAGAGAGAGAGAGAGAAAGGTCTTCCATTCACTGGTTCACTCCCCAGATGGCCACAATGGCCGGAGCTGCACCAATCTGAAGCCAGGAGTCTAGAGCATCCTCCAGGTCTCCCATGTGGGTGCAGGGGCCCAAGGACTTGGACCATTTTCCACTACTTTCCCAGGCCATAGCAGAGAGCTGGATTGGAAGTAAGCAGCTGGGACTGGAACCAGTGCTCATATGAGATGCCAGCACTGCAGGTGGGGCTTTTTCCACTACGCCACAGAGCCAGCCACTCTGAAACTGATTCTATTCCAAAAGACTCTCCATCAGCATGAACAGTGTAATCTTTAGACCTTACAAAAGGGATGGGTAATATTTTTCTGTGCTAGTGCCTGGCCACATATAAAAGGCTCAAATAGCCTGGGCTCGTGTAGAAAAAACAAATAACATAGCCTAAATGAAAGTTTACATTATGACATGATTTTGCAGCTAGATTTATTTTGCCATGGGCACAGTAAACAGACCAAAACTCCCTTTTCAAACTAAACTAAGGGAGAGATACAAAGTCTTTCTACAGTTTGGATAAGGCAGTCTTCATGTCCTCGTGGACATTGTCTTATCTAACAGGAAAAATGCTGTCAGAACATACCTTTGACAACAGATTTCTAGCTCAGGCCACCAAAGATTAGCAATAGGATTGAGCCCCCCCTTAGCTGACATCCTAAGGGCCTCCTGTGTGGTCTACTTTAACAAAGACCAGGAGAAAGAGGAGTGAGCTAGGCTACAAGGGCAATGTAAGGATAGGACAGGTCAAGTAATAACAGCTGTACACAGGGATCTGCTATCAAGGACACCCAACAAGGCCAGTCCACCCTAAATGGCCTTGGTTTTCGATGTGGAAAGCCAGGGTTTCAGACAGACAACAGTCATGACAGAAGCCAGTCTCTGAAGAGCCCCATTAGCTCTGCCAGCAAAGAGCTGGGTCACTGAAAACGGAACTGCCCTGGAGTTGAAGGACTCCTGGGTCAGAGCTGCAGACCTTGTTGGCTCTAAGCTGAAAAGCCCTTCACTCTGCTCAGCTTCCAAAGTAACCACCATCATCAGGGGGACAACCTGGGGTCAGCCACATTGCAGACAGAGCTGTAGCTTTGCTTTCAGAGACGCTGCCTATTCTATACTGACTTCCTATTTAGGCCAGCTCTGCTCCCAGGCCAGCTAGGAAATGGGAGTCAACAGAGTGCCTTCCCTAAGGAGGTTCACACCTCCCTTATGGTGTTTCTTCCACTACCCCATGTAAAGAGACAGACAGGTCCGGGCCTCATATACCTGGCCAGGCCTTAATACCAAATTATTATTATCAAGCCCCTCCTGTCACTTTCTGTTTGCCTGTAAATGACAAATCTCCCTCCTGGTTTGGACAGCACCTTTCATAGGTCCTCTAATAATGACTCTGTCCTTTGTTTTAGATGCTGTGCTAAACTGCTTGTTAGATTAGTTTTTTCCAGTCTTAAAGCAATAAAATTCTAGATGACCAGGAACATGACATCTTGGATAAAAACAGTTTCTGCAAGCTGGCACTGGAACCCCCCTGAGAGGCCACCTCCCATTGGAACCCTGTTTTGACTGCCATTTTCTACTCCACAACCGAAGGGAACCCCAGGACAATGACTCCCTGTCAGCAGGAAGTAGCCAAGACAAGATTGACACCCTGGGTCCCCACAGTAGTAGGGTGTGGTTTAAAAGAGGGGGTGCTAAGGCCATCCAATTGGGGTAAGTGTCTGTGGGCCCCTTAGGCTTTAGCAAAGTGTCCTGTGCATGCAGGCTATAAGCTGTGACAAAAAGGTTTGCTCTGAGACCTGCTCCTACCTCTCCCCACTGTGACATCCTGTTAGACCACATCTTCAAGCTAGTCACAAATTTTCCACCCAAAAGCTAGCAGCGGGGCTGTGTCCACCAAGGAAAAAGTTAGCTCTTAGCACCTCCCATTCATCTGTCACCGAAAGTCCCCACCCTTTGTATTACCATACATGTCCTTCCTCAGGTCTATGCTTACAGTGGGCCTGAAGGACATCATTTGATCCCCCAGCCTTAATGATCACCAATGTTGCACTGCCTTCTTGTTAGTCCTGGTCCTGGTTGGGTTCAGTGTGACAGGCACACAGCAGCCTTGGTTCAGGGTGAACTAGGTACTTCCCATATGCCAACATCAGCCACCTCCAATCTTCTATTGATCTGTTACACAGCCAGGTAGAGTGTCTGGCAGGGGTTGTCCTACAAAACAGCCTCCTTCTCCTTAGACTGATTACAGACCCCTGCATTCTTAACCAGTTAGTAAATTTCATTAGACAAAGTACATATTACTCTAAATAACCTTCCTGATCAATGTGATGATGTGGCTAAATCAAGGATTTGATTATTATCAATACATAAAGGTGGGAATGAAGTAACACCTTGACAGTAGGGACTCCATTTTACAGCACCCAACACTCCATCTTGAGAAAGCACCCCCGACTGAGAGACTCTGGCCTGAAACTGTGATCTAACAGCACACTGCATCCCACTTGGCGGAGCACAGAAACTCCCTAGCATGATGGCTCACGCTTCAAACAGATGGGCTGCACCTGGATTAATGTTAAGACTGTAATTTGTCTATTGTCAAGATTGTAATTGGTATTCGTTTCCCATAGGCCTTAGGTCAGCTTGACCCTAACCATGTATTCCCCGATCATGGCAACCATGTATTTCCCCTCCTGTCCTTGTGCTTTTTGCCTTTATAAACCCTGTTGCTTTGAGCTTCAGGGTCAAGAGTTCTCTAGGGCATGAGACCACTCTCCACCGCCATCTATAAAGGAACATCAAGTTTTATCAAAGCGTGTGTACAACAATTTAACTAGATGAATGTCATCAGAGAAGAAATGGAACAACACAGACCTCAAAGCAAACACTGCCTATCAGGTGTGACTCTCAAATAATACCCATCCGGCACTCTTCACACCATGAATGGGTAGACCTTGGAGAAAGAAGAGTTATAATATCAGAACGAGTCTGGACTGCAGAGCCATTGTGAACTAAAGGTATCCTGCCTTAGTTCAGAGAAATGTGGGAAATTCTGAAGAATTTGTGTATCCAGTGTTCAAAGATAAATCTTTCCATGTATAATGATACAGTTAGTCAGGTCATGAAGAATCAGAGAAGGAGGCTTTTCTAAGAACACATATAAAGAACTGATTGTGAGGCCGGCGCCGTGGCTCACTAGGCTAATCCTCCGCCTAGCGGCGCCGGCATACCGGTCTAGTCCCGGTCGGGGCGCTGGGTTCTGTCCCAGTTGCCCCTCTTCCAGGCCAGCTCTCTGCTGTGGCCCGGGAGTGCAGTGGAGGATGGCCCAGGTGCTTGGGCCCTGCACCCCATGGGAGACCAGGAAAAGCACCTGGCTCCTGGCTCCTGCCACCGGATCAGTGCGGTGCGCCGGCCGCAGCACGCCTCCGCGGCGGCCATTGGAGGGTGAACCAACGGCAAAGGAAGACCTTTCTCTCTCTCTCTCTTTCTCACTGTCCACTCTGCCTGTCAAAAAAAAAAAAAAAAAAAAAAAAAACTGTGCAGTTAACTTATCTTTAAAAGATAAAAGACAGAGAGTTGCTTTTTTCTCCTATGTGAAGTCAGAATGTCTACTTCTTTTTGCCCATGCACGTGGTCTGCGAGAGGATGTGCCAGCAAGACAGTCCAGAAGACCTGATGCAGGTTCTTTAGCTGAGATAAGTATATGCTTCCCAATGACTTGAATTCAGAAAATTCCATGCAAAGGAACATAGGCTTATAAAAATGGATCAGAATGACCCATGCATAATACAACCAGATTGTCACAGACAGAACTGAAAAAAAAAAAAAAAGATATCTTCTCAAGATGATGACAGTGAATTTTACCACCTAATTCTTTTCAAGATACTCTAAAATATATCATTGTATAGAATGAAACTTCTTGTAGTGAAATTTTGACAGCTTCCCTCTCTGTGTTAAAATGCTGTCAGCTGAAAACCCTGAATTTCTGGTACAAATTATTCTTTTTTTGACAGCTTTATCCTACTTTTATGTTTGCTGTCTTAATCAAAGGAATTTGGAAAAGTCAGAATTTAGCTTTACATTTAAAGAAGAAGAGGCATTATTAGCATAACTTGGATGTACTACATATTTATATTAATAATTATCTATAGGAAGTGAAAATATTTAGAAGTGAAAATATTTGCATAGTACAGTTTGATTTTTAAAAACTGCATACTAGATTTTAATAGACATATTATTTTCATAGTTATGCCATATTATTTAAATAGCTTTTTTTTTGAGAGAGACATAACCCTTCTATATCTAAGAAAGGCCATCCTATTATGCTTGCAACCTAAAGATTAAAGGAAACAATTGGCTCTTATTTTACAAGAGGACTTCAAAACGTTCATGGATAGGGGTCAGCATTGTGGTGCAGTGGATTAAGCTGCTGTTTATGACAATGGCATTTTGGAGTGTCAGTTGGAGTCTTGGTTGACCTGTTCTGATCCAACTTCTTGCTAAAGCACCTAGGAAGGGAGTGGAAGATGGCCCACGTATGTGGGACCTTACCACCTGAGGGCGAGATCTGGATGGAGTTCCTGGCTCGTGGGTTCAGCCTGGGCCAGCCCTGGCTGTTGTGGCCATCAGGCAGTAAAACAGATGATGGAGGACCTCTCTCTCTCTCTCTGTCTCTCTCTCTCTCTCTTTCATTCTGTCATTTTGCCTTTCAAATAAATTTTAAAATCTTTTTTTTTAAAGTTCATGAACAGGAGCTGGTGTTGTGGTATAGTGGGGTAAGCTTCTGGTTCGAGTCCTGGCTGCTCTGCTTCTGATCCAGCTTGCTGCTAGTGAGACTGGGAAAAGCAGCACAACACGGCCCAAGTGCTTGGGCCCCTGCACCCACGTGGGTATGGCCCTGCTCCAGACATTGCAGCCATTTGGGGAGTGAACCACCAGATGGAAGATTCTCCTTCTCTCCATCTATCCCTTGCTCTCTGTAACTTTGACCCAAATGAAAAAACAAATCTTAAAAAAAAAAAGAGGTGGGAGAATTCTGTGTCCAAAGAACTCATTTTTCTCCATATACCACAAGGCATTCAATACAAAGCTTGCACAGTGCAAGGTGTTTGTGGAGGGCTCTTCCTCTCTAGCACCTTCTGAAACAGAGTGTGAGTGTGTCCCCCACGTGTAACCACTCAGAGGGTGCCATTAAAAGTGTCAAATGGTACAACCACACTGTTCTCTTGAGTTCACCAGGACTCACAGGGAAAAGGAGTACTCTTTCCATCAGACAATGAAATCCACGAAAAACACAGGATTGAAGATGCCAGTGGCCATCCAGTTGGTATCTGAAAGAAGTGTACACAGAAAGGGGCCACTTGGAGAAGCAAGTAGAGTTTATGGATCCAGTGACACCGTCATGATGTACATTTTTCAGGTCTGACACAACCTCACTCTTTGGAAGCCCAATTTTTCTGAGATTAAATTCCTTATTTTAGCTCTACCCAATTTGAGTTGGGCTTTTCTCACATTAAAACAAAAGCCGCTTGATGAATACCGTGTGTGCAGACTCATGCCTGTGCATCTGTGAAGTGGAAGTGTTTTCCCTCTTAAATGAGTGCATGCTATGAAAAAGGAAGCTAATCATGTCAACTCTTTTTTTTCCTTGGTCACTCAAAAGTTCACTGACAAGGTTTCAATTCGATTAATCCAGCCACATATAATTCAACTAATGCATTTTAGTATATTACTTTTTGAATTAGAATATCTTGAGGACTAATATATGATCCTCTAAAAATAATTCAGGGTGGCTCTTTGGCATAGTGGTTAGGGCACCACTTGGGATGACTACATGCATATTGGAGTGCCTGGGTTCAAAACCTGGCTCATTGCCCAATTTTCAGTTTCCAGCTGATGCACACCCTGGGAGGCAGTGGTACTGGCTCAAGTAATTGTGCTCTAGCCACCCATGTGGGAGACCTGGATGGAGTCCCTGGCTCCTGGCTACAGCCTGAGCCATCCAGGCTGTTGGGAAGTGAGCCAATGGATGGGAGATCTCGAGATTGGTCTCTCTCTCTCCCCTCTCTTCAAATAAAATAAATAAATAAATAGGTTAAAAAATAATGAAATGATTCATTATCATTACTCCTCCAGGGCTCATTAATTAGTAACAAAGGTATGACAAATTAGACATTTTGCACAGAAATGTCTGCAAATAAAAAAACCCATGTAAATCACTCATGCTAGTGAGTGAGAAACATAATTTTACATATGTTCAGAGAATCTGCAATCCTTAAACAGTTAAGGAGCATAATCATTTCTAGAAGATTACGTCAAAATCCAAAAAGTCTAAAGTACTACCGTGTCTTAATAATGCATTTTGGGGACGTCAGGCATCGGTGAAGGCCTTTAACAAATCCTGCTAAGAGTTGCTTATGTTAGTTTTCTAGAGGAGCAACTGACGCCTTGTGTCATAAAGCATCATGTAGTTCCACATTTTCCTTTTTGTGCTTCACTGCTACAATACTTTAGAATGCTGCTTCCCAAAGGGCTACTTGTAACTAGCTGAGCTTTCAATGAAGTGATTCCGGTTTTTGCACTTTATTCTACCATCCAACACCTTACTTTCCTGAGATGAATGTGTGATTCTGTTAAGGGCAAGGGTGAACAATAAAGGGAGTTTAAATCTGCTCTCAATTTAACTGAAAATCTGTTCTATGTTACGGTATAAGTAAATCATTGGTTTTTTTATCATTGATATTTTATATCAGATGCTAGAACTATCCTCAAACAGCCTTGATGTTTTAATTGCTTGACCTTCATAGAAATCTTGTCTCACAGAAATCAGCATACAAACCTACCAAATGCTATGGCTTTCACCAAGTTTCATTCACAAACCCCTTTTGTTAAAACAAATGTGTCCTCAAGTGCACTATCTGGGCCGAGGAGCCTTCAGGCCTTGCCCACAGGTGCAGAGCAGGGGAGCAAAGCTGAGGACTGCTGGGTTCGATGATGTGCCCCAGACATTGAGGGGGCACTGCGCCTGAGGAAGGTGTGAGGCTGGTGGACTTTCTCTGCTAGATTTCTCACCTAGCCAATTCACGCATTCACTCTGTAGGATGGCAGACTTGTCTATATAGACCAGGCCGGAAGCGGTTAGCACTGAGACCGGCTGAGAAAATAAAGCTGGCTCAAAAAAATCAACTTGACCTATCTGTTATAAAGTATACTTTAAAAAGAAAAATGAAAATATTACTCCAGAACACTGACGTCCCATTACTTGCACAGAATTATACACATGGAAGGATCGTTCTTGCAAAAATCTCCCTTTTATCATTGTGCTGGGGACCTTCAGTTCTGATAACTGAGAAGCTTTGGAGATGAGCATGAACCTAATTTCATTATTAGAAATTGACCAAAATGTCTGAACAAGCGTCTCCAGTGATTTCCTGGGATAATTCCGGAGGAATTTCTAAGAATCAAGCTTCTTTGTGCGGAGCACGTGAACAGCTAGGTCTATGATACACCCACCTAGGGTCTTCTCAGTGTTACAGCAGAGGAAGGCCTCCAGCCCAATGCCATGTTTCCAACCAGGACACTCTCAGCTTAAATATTCATGTTTTCTTACTTTGCCTCCAATCTGTGGTACGCTCAGAGAAAATGTGCCCCCTCCCCGCCCCATTTACACCAAGGACTTTAATTTAGAAATACCCTTTTGAAGGGTAATTTCCAATGTGTTTAAAATTAAACTTTTCATATTTTGAAATATCATTCAACACATGTCAAAAAGCCTGAATATCTACTTAAGACCTTAGAGTTCCAATGAAAACCCCGATTTTCTCATGGTTTACATTTTATCTTGCTGAAATTCTCTGTAGACGCAAAGCTTTCAGCAAAGGAAAGCAAGTGTCATTACATTTCATTTGCATGGGTCCAGGAAGGGAAAAAGGCAAGGGCTTCTGAGAAATCCCTCCAATTCTCAGAAGAGGCAAGAGGGTGCTGTGCTTCAGCAGCAAGGCAAACCCAATCCGACAAAGCAAAAGGAAGAGTGAAGGCTGCGAATAGGGTGTACCCTGCCTATTTTCCTGTTGGACTGTGGTCTTTTCACTTTTTATCTGTTGAACTTTTTATTTAGTGGCATGATTAAGCCTTTGACAATAATGTAAATTCAAAATGTGCTACCCTAAAAATATAACTAAAATATTGTTACAAATAAATTCATAACAAAACAAAAGGATATCCAGAATAAGGATGAAAAATAGTTGAGGAATCCATGAAGCCTCTCTCCAAGTCATGGCAGATGTAATATGTATTATTATTAGGATAAGCATCTCTCCTTTCTTAGGTCATCAAAAAGTATTGGTTGAATCCACACAATGTGTCACGCCAGTGTTTCTCTAGTCTATTCCTGCAGCATCAACCTTCAGGGCACTGTCAAGTTTCCTAAGGGCTGTGACTTCAATTTCTGATTATCTTGATCTGCCATCCAGGGAGACCACGCCTTTCCATCTCCATCAAGAATTACTCTGGTAAGGAGGCAGACATAGATGAGAGGGGGAGTCCCTTTTGAATGTCGGATGAGACAAAGTTTGAATCTCTCTGGGAATGAAGTATGAGGCAGCTGCACAATGGCTACAGCATCTGAATTGCCAACAACACATCCCCTACTATCAGAAGCAGTAGGGAGGTCAGCACATGAACCAGGGGTCATTTGTATGAAATAGCATAGAGCCTACAAGCAGTTTATTCTCTAGGGCTTGTGCTGGGGGCAAACTACAAGACATCAAGAGTTGGGTACAAACAAGAGCAGGATCTGAATATGCTTGTATTTTCCAATACAGTTGTATAACAATCTGTCTGGGGGAGTAAAATTAAAAATGATCATTTTTTAAAAGACAACTAGTTAAGCCAGTATCAACAAGACAAATACCATATGTTCTCCCTATGGTAACTAATAGGGTAGCTAAAAGGTAATCTGTAGAAGTGAAATTGATACTTTGAGAAGCGATGACTTTGAACATCCCTTGTCTTGACTGTCAAGGAACTTTTTTTTCATACTATTTGTTGAATTCTGTAATTAAAGTTAATCTTAAGTGTATCAAGTTAATTGAAAATAGATCTTAGTAAAAAATAAGAATAGGAATAGGAGAAGGAGGATGAAGAAGGGTGGGGGAACACAGGTGGGAGGGAGGGTGGGATGGGAAGAACCATTACGTTCCTAAATTTGTATTTATGAAATACATGAAATCTGTATACTTTAAATAAAAGAATTCTGGGAAAAATGCGATAGGGGAAAAATAAAAGAGCTCCATTGAAAAAAAAACTGTAAGTTCCTTTGGGTTGCCTAATGCACTTGGTGTGCTTATAAGAAACAGCAGAAATCCCCATGAGGAGCTGAGAAGCATTCCTTTGCAGAAGGCAGTTGATAAGCTGGAAAAGTTCTCATTTCCTTTATGTATGCCTCTTTTATTTTCAAATGTTCTGCAATGCATACACTCTGTAGCCACAGTTACATGAAGATGAGTTTGGATGATTCACTTAAGGTCACATATAAGCTGAAAGGAATGAAACTGGAGAATTCTAATCAGCAGCTGCTGTCTAATCCTTCTTGATGTGTTCTTTGAAAATCTAGGGTGGGCATAAAACTGATTTTTTTCATTTGGCAGAAAATAGCTATTATTGTTCTATTTGATATACAGAAAGATGCTATGAATAGCTCTTCAATTTCTCCTCAGTAGCCTGAGATAAAACTATTCATGTAAAATGCATTTATTGCATAGGAATTTCTGAGCTGCTTAAGCATGAAAAGAAGTTAAGAGATAAGAAGTTATTCATGTGAAAGTAATTGTGAAAGCAATAGCAATAAGTGATTTTCCTTAGAATAATTTGCAGTTAAGATCTATGCTCAAAATGGTCATTAGTTCATGGGCAAACATGACAGAAAACTGAAGGAGCCATCACCTAACAGTTTACTTCATTTAGACTCCACCACTTACAAATGTGCCAAGTGCCTCTTACAACACCGCTACCCTATTCTTTGTCAGTCAATCATCACCAAGTACATGTGAGTTTCTTCACCGGCAAGTGAACAGTCATTTGTCTTCCTTTCCAGGAACCTCAACAACAGGAAGATTTTGTTTGTTTCAAATTGGAAGAAACACAACTGCTAGAAATGAGTCATAGCTGCACAGATTAGCATTATTTGTTTGCAAGAATTCATAGGAAAAAAAGATACTCACTACTTCAGAGGAAACAGGATTCTCTTTTTAGATTAACTGGCTTAAAATCCAACCTGCTTGGTCTATTTAGAAAGTATTATAGACAGAAATTTCCTTCCTCTTTTGAATGTCAGTAAAGGATATTATAAAGGTATATACTACTACATTGGAAAAAATACTTACGGCACTGTGCTGTAGTAACTTCTCCATCCTGCCCTTACCTTTTAACTTCAAAATAACCCTGTGCTAATGGTAAGGTGACACTCGCCCCACCAGGGATAAACTAAATTATATGCTGAGAAAATAGCTAAGTCCATTTGAGTATTGTCAAGTCAACTAGGTGACAGGATTAAGCCCCACTCAATAAAAATTAAGATAATCCACTTGTTTCTCTTAAAGGCAATACAATCTCATCAACTATGACTAAGTGCCAAATTGTGTATGACATGATGGAGAGGGTACCCAGCACGCTTTTTCAGAAAATAGATTTCTCACAATTCAATGTGCTGCTCATCATCATGGGGGTTTATTTTGCCTTCTCCATATCTTCAATGTATTTAAAAATCTAGTCTTTTAGCTTGTACAGGTGTTTGCTACAGTGGATTAGACATTGCAAGGGGAAGAGTGCATTACAGATTTCGCGAGTCTGAGCTCTGCTTCCGACTCTAGCTTCCTGCGAATCAGACCCTGGAAAGCAAATGACTCAAATGTTTGTGTCTCCGCCACACATGAGAGAGGCTTGGATCTAGTTCCTGCTTCCTCAGTTCAGAAAAGCTCAACTATGACTGTTGTGGTCATTTGGGGAGTGAACCAGTTGAAGATCTCTTTCTGTCTGTCCATTTCTCTGTCTCGGCCTAGCAAAAATAGTATATACAAATTTAAAATCTATTTTAAGTTAATATTCTTAAATTTTTGGAGTTAAATATATAGAATGCATTCTCATTCCTGTGCAGATTCAGGGATACTTAGGACTATGCATTTGTTTATGTCGCAGACCACATGCAAAGTCGTATTTCTCACAATAGGTTTCAGAGAGTTTATCATAGAAGCAATAGGGAGTAAAGAAGATATACTATAGGGCTTAAATAACTGTTTTGCTTTCTGGAAACATCCGGTAGCTGTCTGGAGAGCAAACTAATCATGGGAATGAGTATAGAGAGGAGTGTGCTGAGATTAGAGCTTGGGAGTCAGATTAATGCATTCAAGAGAAAAAGCAAGCAATATCAGGAGCCACTGGTTCTCCTAGTTTTCAGCTTCCAAATACTAAGAGAAAGGCACACATCATGTGACTCACACAGCAATCATTCTCAACAGGTGGGAATCTGTCTAGAGGATGTGATTTCAAAATCGCCATATATATCCAGTTGAGGATACCACAACCACGCCTCCCTCCTCCAACACCCCCCAAGCCTAAGTAGGAAATCAATGGATTGAATGGAAACAATGACCATGGATAGAAAGGGGAGATTCCCACATGATTTTTCCTCATCCCTTTCCTTCCCCTCATTCTTTCTTTTCTTTTATTTAAAACAAATCTAGTATCCAAGAATTTGAAAAGAATAGATATAAGTGAACTATTTGGGTGTGTCACCACTGTTCTCAGGTTTTTTTTTTTTTTTTTTTTTTTTTTTTTTTTTTAAACAGGCAGAGTTAGCGAGAGAGAGAGAGAGAGAGACAGAAAGAAAGGTCTTCCTTCTGTTGGTTCACCCCCCAAATGGCCGCTACGGCCAGAGCTATGCCAATCTGAAGCCAGGTGTCAGGTGCTTCCTCCTGGTCTCCCATGCAGGTGCAGGGCTCAAGCACTTGGGCCATCCTCCACTGCCTTCCCGGGTCACAGCAGAGAGCTGGACTGGAAGAGGAGCAATCGGGACTAGAACCCGGCATCCATATGGGATGCCGGTGCCGCAGGTGGAGGATTAACCAAGTGAGCTACAGCACCGGCCCCCTAGCCTCTTTTTTTAAATTTTAAATATGAGTGTATTTCCTTTTTTTTTTTTTTTTAAGATTTATTTATTTGAAAGGTAGAGTTACAGAGAGAGAAAAAAAGAGAGACAGAGACAAAGATCTCCCATCCTAAAATGGCTACAAAAAACCAGGCTGGGCCAGGCTGAAGTCAGGAGCCAGGAGCTTTTTTCAGTTCTCTCACCTGGGTGCAGGGGTCCAGAGACTTGGGCCATCCACTGCTGTTTTCCTAGGCACATTACCAGGGTGCTCGATCAGAAGTAGAGAGGCAAGGACTTGAACCAGCACCCATTTGGGAAGCCACCGGCCCAATATGAGTGTATTTCAAAAGTTCGTAGAAGGGGCCGGCATTGTGGTATGGCGGGTAAAGCCTCAGCTTGTGATGTGAGCATCCCGTATAGGTGCTGGCGCGTGTCCTGGCTGCTCTACTTCCAATCCAGCCCCCTGCTACTGGTCTAGGCAAAGCACTGGAAGATGGTTCAAATGTGTGGGCCCCTTCTACCCGTGTGGGAGACCCAGATGAAGTGCCCGGCTTCACCCTGGCCCAGTGCTGGCCATTGAGGCCATCTGGGAATGAACTAGCAGAAAAAAGATTTGTCTCTTCCTCTCTCTCTCTCTCTTTCAAATAAATCAATGAACCTTAAAAAAAAAAAACTCATAGAAAATGGAATTAAGAGATAAATTTATTTTGGTGTCAGAAAATTTTGAAATGCAATGCACAGCTTTTTCATAAATCAGATTTTCCATGAATTTTTTCAAGACTTCTTATATACACAAACTGCAGAATTTTTACACCAAAATAAACACCCACTAATTCCATCTTCTGTGAACTTTTTGACGTACCCTTATGTCAAATGCATTAATTCCTCGCAAGCTAAGAAATTTATGATTACATAAATACACAGTCAACTATTCACAGAGTTTAATTTAGAACATTATTTATTATGAAAATATGTTTGAAGTCACGGGAAATTAATTTTCAATAGTCACAGCAAAAATAACTTACGTGATTCGAAACCAGGGATTTAAATATGAAATATGTAGGGCAAGCGAAAGTTCACAAGCACGGGGCAGGCATGTAGTGCAGTGGTTAAGATGCAGGACATCGAGATTTCATATCCTAATGGCTGGTCTGAGTCCTGGCTCCATTGCTGATTCTAGTTTCTTGCTAATGTGCACACTGGGAGGCAGCAGGTGATGGCTCAAGTGTTTGGGTCCCTGCTACCAAAATGGAGAACCCTGATGGAGTTCCTGGCTCCTAGCTTCAGTGTGGCCGGGCTCTGACAGTTGCAGGCATATGGGGTGTGGGGAGCAACTCGGACTAGACCGTTATTGGAATTAAGACTTATTCTATGCATCTGCTCTCCCACAATATGGTGCTGAGAAGGGAGTAACAACTTCTACGAAGCTGCCTCTCGCCAACTTGAGTGATGACCTGCAGGAGCTGATCCTGCTCCTGATTGGAGGAGAGCAGCGTACTCGGCGTGTGGGTAGCAGAGTTGGGATTGGTGGAAGAGGACTATAAAGGAGGAGAGAGACAACATGCACCAGGAACATCTAAGGGGAACACCTGAGCAGCCCCTGAGAGAGCCGGCCAGCAGTGTGCCGCTCCCCCTGCAGAAGTGGGGAAAGTGGCAGGGGGAACCGCCCTTCCACGGAGGTGGAAGGGACGGTAGCCAACCCGGGAAGAACCAGCAGCAAACCCGGGGAGGGCCGAGCAGACGAAAGAACAACGCAGGGTCCTGTGTCGTTCCTCCACGAAGCCGGGGAGCGACATGGGGAGTTAACCAGCACACAGGAGATCTCTCTCTGTTTCTCTGCCTTTCAAATAAAATGAATAAACAAAATTAAAAAAAAATTAACTCCTATAAACATAATGATGATCTGCCGTGACAAAGGCAAAGTCAAAGGTAAAGTTGAGTTAACTGCTATGAAAAAAAAAAACGGGAGATAAAAATTATAGAAAGGATCTATAGAAAAAAATGGGAGATAAAAATTATAGAAAGGATCTTTCTAAAATGTGTCTTAAAGGTTTTAGTGCTTGAACATTCTCATTCCAGTGGAAAATTCAGTTATTCATAGTGAGTCATTGTCTATGGGACTCAAACAGGAAAAGTTTCACTCTGTTTTAAATAACAGGTGCTGAGATAAAGGGCATGGTTCACTTATGCCCTTGTACTCCATGTCACACGCCGGATCTGACTATGCAGCACTTTTCCAGGCCTTTTTTTGAACCTCAGCCTTGGGGTTACATAATGTCTGCTCTAGTATATGAACATATTTTGGCAAAAGTGAAAATAATTAAAAATTAATTACACTTTGCTGGTAATGAAGACATTTCATTCCTTAGAGAATTCTTTGAAAGTCGATCATCAGTCATTTTTATTATAAAGTACCAATTAAATACTTAAAAGTTCAAGCTTGCCAATTAAAAGAAAGCTCGGTGTGCTATTCCTTAGCATAAAGTCTCTCGTGCGTAATTAGAAAATCTAAACAAAAGCCAGTACATTTTAAGTTCTGAAGAACGAAAATGAATCTTAAAACGAATAAGGCTAAACCTTATACACAGTGATTGTGAAGCTGAGAGCTTGCTTTAGCAAATCACAAAGCAATTATGTTCCTCAGCTCCTTTTTTAATTGGTCTGTTTTTTCGGAGGGGCATATGGGAAAGCATGCATAGGGCATTTCTTCTCCCTTACATTCTCTCCTGTCGACTGACTTCTTTTATTCTTTTATTCCTATCATTCAGGGACAAGTGTCTGGAGATAACATTGGTTTAGTAAATGAAAACATAGTAATCACCACGATCTAAAACTTAAGGGATATTTATCTTTTAACAAAATATCCTAAACATAAGTAAGCAAAATAAACAGTAAAGACAACAGTACAACTTAATCTATGTTTTCATGACACAAAAGCATTCATTTCTAATATCACGGCTACTGTTAAACAATCAAAATGTTTTCTACTTTCTACTTGAATTTTAAGAGTGAAGGACTGGGGCTCGTGTTGTGGAGCATCAGGTCAGCCCATCATTTAGGTCATTTTGAAGCACCTTCATATAGGAGGCTTAGATTTTTTTTTAAAAAAATTTATTTACTTATTTGAGAGGTAGAGTTCCAGACAGAGAGGGAGAGACAGAGAGAAAGGTCTTTCATCCACTGGTTCATTCCCAAAATGGCCGCAATGGCCGGAGCTGGGCAAATCTGAAGCCAGGAGGCAGGAGCTTCTTCCAAGTCTCCCATGTGCATGTGCACGTGGGCCATCTTCTACTGTTTTCCCAGGGCATAGCAGAGAGCTGGATTGGAAGTGGAGCAGCTGGGACTCAAACCAGCACCCAAATGGGATGCTGACACTGCAAGTGGTAGCTTTACCCTGTATGCAACAGCATTAGCATTGGCCCTGGTCTTGTGTTTTGAATGAAAGTCAAAATATGTTCAAGTCTCAGCTCTTAAGTTTAAAATTTATGTGATCAAGGGGACTTAGTTTAACCTCTCACAATCCAAGTCTCCTTATCTGTCAAGTGTAAAAAGTAAAATCTGACAGTTCTTTAAGCAGATTTGATAATATTTTAGTAGTTACTCGATGACAGTCACATCACAGAATCCATCTGCATGCTGTGGCCACTTCCAACAATGGAAAAGGAAAAGGAGCTCTGGGGTCTGAGCACCAGGTCATGAAGATGCATGGTTGAAAACTAAGCATGCTTACACTGCAGGAGAATAATTTTCAAGGGGGAAATTATTATAGTTGTGATTGTTCATTATATTTAAGGAAAGCTGGCTTATTGCATCATACTACAAAAGGAAGTAGGAAATAAATTTTAAATTGGGTAAAATTTTTAGAGAATGATAGTGGTTCCAGGTAAGAAAAAACGAACTTGCACACAATGGAACAAAGTCTCAACAATGCAATGCATTCTCCAGATGAAACCCACATCACACAAGTAGAAAGAGCATGGCCATTGAATAGCAATTGTAGCAGCTGCTTCTGCGTAGGGAAAGATGTTGTACATGATGACATTTAATCACCCGATCAACCTTGATGTGTGGTAACTGTATCACAAACAAGTACACACACATACATGTAAGTGTACTTTGAAAAGTTCATGGCAAATGGAAATTTAAAAGCTTACTTTGGTGCAACAATCTTGAAATTTATGCACTCACTAGTGGTCTTCAAAAAGTTCATGCAAAATATGTATTATGAGAAAATCATGCATGGATTTCAAGATTCCTCTAAAAATAAACTTATCTTTTCATTCAATTTTTCCACAAACACTCAATGTACCTCTATATGTTTGTTTATCATATTCTCATTACCAAAACAGATTTTTACTGTTAAAAATGTGGTTAGATATGAAGTTATGTAGTATGCATTTTTAGTAGCTTTATTTTCTTCACTTTATTATCTTTATAGTTTTTCTTAGCCATTCCCAGTCTTAATTTATGTGCTCTGTTTTATGCCCCCATTCAAGGTGCCTGAAATCTATTCTGGATTTTGTGGACTAATAGAATCGTTCTGTATCTTGATTGTGGCAGTAAACTTTACGATTATGAATCTGTCAAAATTTGTCAAATCCTGCACTACAATGGGCAAATTTTACTGTAATACTTAGATCATTAAAAATGGAAACATATTTTGAAATAAGATTGAGTGTTAATAAGCAAATAAAAAGAATACGTAAATAATCTCGATGGGCTTTCAATTACTGGTAAACTATATGAAAAGTAGAATTCTTTTGAATGGGTTTGTTTTAGATATTAAATTCCCCATATTGTTTTCTCTGTGCACAGGCATAAAAAGCCCCCTTTATGGTGTTACTTTATGATATTGCAGAGAACATACAATTAGATTTCCAGCATACATAGTGCTAGAAATTGTCTTTCCAAATGTTTAATCCAAAATCATTGTCTTGCATGCATCTACACTTTTTAACCTGTGACTATATATTTAATATTTACTAAAGGCTCATATTTGAAAGATGACATGAGAACAACAGGAAGTCATCACAAAATTTCAAGAAACCCAACAATATCCAACTCACACATACAATTAATCTTCTGTGACTTACTGATTAAAGAAAAATGATAGCTTCAATAGTGATGTTACTGAGTCATTCACGAATTTTCTCATTAATAGGATGTAAGAGTAATTCCTTTACCTTTCCCCCAGCTTCTACCAAGTTCCTAAGATATATCTCACTCTCAAAAGTGCCTCAAAGGCCCGGGCTGGGCTGGCCAAAACAGGGAGCCAGGAACTCAATCTGGGTTTCCCATGTGGGTATCAAGAACCCAGTTATGCATCTTCCAAGGATGCACATTAATGGGAAGCTGGGAGTCAAGAGCCAGAGTCAGAAATTGAACATTGGTACTCCAATACAGTATGTGGGTATTGGAATTGCCATTTTAACCACTAAATTAACACCTGGCCCTCTTTAGCTTTTGTGTACTGATAAATACCATTAATACCAGCATTTTGTGTAGTAAATTTTTCTTTTTCAGTACTGATGAATCAGTCAAGTAATTTGGAGAAGATTTCACAAAGATCCTTTTTTTCTGTACTGTGACTGTCAAATCAAAGTTTTTAAATAAACAGTATTTGCTTTTATCAATATACTAGTAAGCCTATCTTAGATGCAGGCCTCATTTTGTCAATAATCATATTAGAATATTTTGGCCATCAAATGATGAATTCCATGCTATTTTAGTGAAAATTGATTGTATCTCAGGATCAAAACTGGCTATTCACTGAGAATTACATTACAATAAATAAGTGAAAGCATAATGAGAAAACATGAGAATTTTTTTTTTTTTTTTTTTTTTTTTTTTTTTTTTTTTTTTTACAGGCAGAGTGGACAGTGAGAGAGAGACAGAGAGAGAAAGGTCTTCCTTTGCCGCTGGTTCACCCTCCAATGGCCGCCGCTGCAGCCGGCGCACCGCGCTGATCCTGGCAGGAGCCAGGAGCCAGGTGCTTTTCCTGGTCTCCCATGGGGTGCAGGGCCCAAGCACCTGGGCCATCCTCCACTGCACTCCCTGGCCATAGCAGAGAGCTGGCCTGGAAGAGGGGCAACCGGGACAGAATCCGGCGCCCCAACCGGGACTAGAACCCGGTGTGCCGGCGCCGCAAGGTGGAGGATTAGCCTATTGAGCCACGGCGCCGGCTGAGAATTTTTTTTATACCAAAACTCATTTAGGGGAAAATCTCTTATTAATTTGTAAGCTTATCTGTGGAAAAGAAGTATAATTTTTTAATTCAATGTTTATGCTATCCAATCTGCTGTCCTATTCAGAGAGATTATCTGCTAGGAAATTAAAACAAATGAACACCATGGGAAAGGCAGTGCTCTGCTGGGTAATATCAGTAGCTACCAAAGTAAGAGTGCCTTACGGAACATCATGGCCCACCTTTTTCTCTTTTTCTTACAGTTACAAACCTCATACACTTCATAATTACAGGAACATGGTGATCCTTCCCACCACGCCCGCCCTCCTACCCCTCGTCCTCCTCCCTCTCTATTCCCACACTTATTTTTTACTGAGATATATTTTCAATTGACTTTATACAATATGATTAACTGTGTTAAGAGTTCAAAAAATAGTATGAAAAAAATAAAACCTGTTCCTCAACAGTCAAGATAAGGGCTGCTCAAGTCATTGCTTCTCAAAGTGTCAGTTTCACTTCTCCAGACTGCCTTTGAGGTGCTCTGTTAGTTATCATAGATCAGGGAGAACATATGGTATTTGTCCCTTTGGGACTGGCTTATTTCACTAACTATGATGTTTTCCAGATTCATCCAGTTTGTTGTCAATGACTTAATTTCTTTTTATTTTTACCGCTATGTAGTATTCCATGGTGTACATATCCCATAATTTCTTTATCCAATCTTCAGTTGACAGGCATTTGGGTTGATTCCATGGCTTGGCCATTGTGAACTGAGCTGCAATAAACATGGGGGTATGCGCTACCTTTTAAGCAGCAGTCTCGTATATGTTTTTAAAACAGCTTTGAGTACTATTTCACTGCTGTGTGACTATTCACCCTATCCCTTCTGCATTTGCTTTATTCATTGAAAGTCAGTGAACCCCGGCTCACTAGGCTAATCCTCCGCCTTGCGGCGCCGGCACACCGGGTTCTAGTCCTGGTTGGGGCGCCAGATTCTGTCCCGGTTGCCCCTCTTCCAGGCCAGCCCTCTGCTGTGGCCAGGGAGTGCAGTGGAGGATGGCCCAGGTGCTTGGGCCCTGCACCCCATGGGAGACCAGGATAAGCACCTGGCTCCTGGCTCCTGCCATCGGATCAGCGCGGTGCACCAGCCACAGCGCGCCGGCCGCGGCGGCCATTGGAGGGTGAACCAACGGCAAAGGAAGACCTTTCTCTCTGTCTCTCTCTCACTGTCCACTCTGCCTGTCAAAAAAAAAAAAAAAGAAAGTCAGTGAACCCAACTGGATGGAGTACATTTTCATCAAAGGTCATATGCTATATCTATACACAGTGCCCAGCAAAAACAATAAACAAACACATCTCATTCAAAACAGAATGAATGGATGAGGGAATGGGTGAACTTCAGGAAGAAGAGTAAGAGGACTACTGAGGAAATGCTAAAAAGTAGCTGCTTGTCAGTCACATCCCAAGCATTCTATGTATCTAGTAAGCTGAAATTGGACTTTTAAAGACAGACCTGCCACCAGCTGGTTCAATCCCCAAATGCCCAGGAGTCAGGAACGCATTCCAGGTCTCCCACACAGGTGGCAGAGACCTACCACCTGCTGCCTCCCAGGGTGTACCTTAGTAGGAAGCTGGAGTCCACAGTGGAGCCAGGACTCAAACCTAGGTACTCTGATAGGCGATGTGGTTATCTTAAATACACTGTTTAATGACTATCCCAGAAATCTGCCTTCTGAAAGCAGCCAAATCAACATTGAACAGCTTTCTATCAGCATTAATATAGATACGGATCAATAGAAACAAACAAAAAACTAGCACTCTGATGATGAAGCTGTATGTACTATCTAGCAAGTATATACCACTCTCTTAGGTCCTTATCTTTCAAGTTTGTGTGTTATCCACTTCTATACTGTGCTGCTAACGTGGAGGACAGTGTCAACAGATGTGTTCTCACTCTTTGTTTCTGGGTTGTTTTTGGATGGCCTAAAAATATTCTAAGCTTAGCATACCAGGAAAAAAAGTCATTCCCTTTTAAGGAAGTGATTGTTAAACAATAGCATTGCAAAAGCTCCAGTGTTTCTGACTGACCCATGTCTTTACATGGAAATGTTAGATTAAATTGATAGCAGCAACAAAGGGTTCACTAAAACCATCAGGAATAACCGGTCAAGTGCTATGCAAGGGATGAAGTCACTATTGTTTGCCTCCATGCAACAAGAAATGTCTGATACGGCTAGAAAGAACACTGCATCGATGAGCTTTTATTTGGTTGAAGAGGAATGAAAGAGTAAGAAAATCATGTGAGTTCATTGAGACTTCCTGCTAGCACCGCATGTCATCTACACTACCAGTCAACAGGCAACCATGGCTTGATATGGCCTATACTCAGGTTCCAAAACACCAGTAGGATATGCTTTATTTCCACGTTAGGAGGTGACCATATTTCTGAAATTAGCTTAAATCATAAAAAACGTTCTGCCTACTTCACATGAAAATTGTCAAGAGGCAGAGCTGTTGAAGCTCGTTTTATAAATTTTGTGTACCTCTAAAAATGATCAAACTTTAGGAAGGAGGCTATCACAGCAGAATTGAGGCCAGCTGAATAAAAAATTAGACTTTATAAAAAATAAGGATTTCTCTTCCCCTATGGTTTTCATCTACTTGCTGATACTTCCTTGAGGATGAATGAAGTATGAATACCTTTTCCCATTTACTTCTCATAAATCTGAATACCAATCCTTGATTTCTCTACCAAATCATTTATCAATCAATCATCCATCTATCAATCATCTCTTGATCATGCATCATCATCATCATCATCTATTCTTTTGTATTTAGCATTTACATGCATTTATTGTTCTAAAAATTTTAGGAATACTAATTGACTCTTAACAAGCATGGTACTAATAAAGTTTCCCTTTTCCAGATGAGGATACTGAGGTTCAGAGAGGCCAAGGAATGTGCCCAATGTCACACAGTTAGGAAATGATGGACACATTTTTGAACCCGGGTGACAGAATCCACAGTTGTTAGCTAAGTATCCTGATCCCTCAACCTTTCTCCAGTGAATCACTGTTCCCAGAACACACACCAACGTATGCACCCAGGGACCAGCTCTCACATATTGAAATTCTTGCTAAACACTGGTTCTGAACCCGATTCTTAAGAAATGTTCCAAACAAATAGGAATAGCGTGACGATTTGCACTTTTATTCTAGGTGCTGTTGTTGTTATTTTAAAGTGGCTGCAGACTGTGTTCATCATTCCCTCTCCATACACTAACCTGTTTTTAAAAACTGAACCTGGGGGCCCGTGGCTCACTTGGTTAATCCTCTGCCTGCGGCGACAGCATCCCATATGAGCACCAGGTTCTAGTCCCGGTTGCTCCTTTTCCAGTCCAGCTTTCTGGTGTGGCCCAGGAAGGCAGTGGAGGATGGCCCAAGAGCTTGGGCCCTGCACCTGCATGGGAAACCAGGAAGAAGCACCTGGCTCCTGGCTTTGGATTGGTGTAGCTCCGGCCTTAGCGGCCATTTGGTGAGTGAACCAAAGGAAGGAAGCCCTTTCTCTCTCTCACTGTCTATAGCTCTACCTGTAAAAAAAAAAAAAAAAAAAAAACCAACAACAACAACAAAAAACTGAACCTGGGGCCTTTGCTATGGCACAGCATGCTAAGGTGCCGCTTGTTACATACAGGAGTAAAGTTCCCATTACTCCACCTCAAATCCAGTTTCTTACTATAATGTCTGGGAAGGCTATAGAAATTGTCCAAATATCTGGGACCCTGCCACCATTGTGAGAGACCAGGATGAAGTTCCACGCCTGGCCCAGACCTTGTTGTAGCCAGTTGGGGAGTGAACAGGCGCATGGAAGATCTTCATCTCTCACCTTCTCTCTCTTTCTCCCTCTCTCTTCAAATAAATAAATAAATGTTTCTTTAAAAAAAAAAAGCTGATTCTGGGGTCTCCAGGACTCTGTAAAGTGTGGAGACTGTTTTTGCATTCCCAGCATGTTATGCGTTGCCTTGCAAAAACATAGCCAGTTGAGATGCATTTGTTAGCTAAAAATGATTCAAATGCTTTTTCTGTCCAAATGAACAACCCTTAAGCACAGTCTTCACATTTTGGAACCATATGACAAACAATAAACAGACCTACCAAGACTAAATGGAAGATTTTGTTTATCTGTGATAGATTTCATCCTTTTATTTAAAATAGCTTACATAGGATGTCCAAATCTGACTTTTTATCATCTGGCCTATTAGGGTATTCCTTTTCAATAAGCTATCATCTAGAATACAAAGGATCCTGTCTTGTATACCGTCATCAAAGTTATTGATTAGAAACACTGAGCAGGAGAGGGCCAAGGACAAAACAGATTCTTCTAAGCTAACTCGCAACGAATCAATATACTGCTTCATTCTCTTTGGGTGAGATGCACATTATATTAGGATGAGTCCTATGAAATTGCATTTTATATATCAAAATATCTAGTGTTGGCAATTTCATACAGCTTAACCAAATCTAATTCAGTCCACATTTCTTAATCTTCTAGGAGTATCATGTGACCTTCTGCTAAATATCTAAATTAAATAAAAATAAATCCACGTGAAACATGATTTTTTTAAGATTTATTATTATTGTTGTTATTTTGGTAAACTTTACCCAAAGCAATGAACTTAGCTACTTGACAGGATTTGATTGCTCAGTGTGTTGGCCCTGTAATGAAATAGCATGTTTCTTATATACTGAGCCAAGGATCTTCCCATTTCTCCTGCAGGACTCAGTGAATCAACTGTGCATAATAAACACTCACTGAATGCTTATAGCTCATCCAGCAGAGAATTTCTATTGTGAGGTTTTGTATTTAATTTCCCAGAACCACTGCTTTTGAAAATATCTCCTGTCACCACTCTAACTTTCATGGTTTTTATTATAACTCTTAGCATGCACAAGATTCTGATTTCTGACATTTGTAAGTAGAGGAAAAACTGTTTCACTCATAAAAAAAAAAAAAAAACAGTTCTATGGGAATCAAATATATATTTAAACATCCAATCTGGTTGGCCCAGATATGGACACAGTGCTGACAGCGGCCTGACAAAAGAATAAGGTAACATGATATCATCAGCCACCTTCATAATGAATTTCCAAAACGAGGCACAGAATCCACCCAGGCAATACTGTCAAGAAATGCAAGTTTAACCTCTGCTTGACTCTCTAGCACAAGTGACATCATATTTAACACTCAGTCTGTAGTGTGTTCAGATCACCATATCAAACACTACACAGCACTGACGTTTCACACAAGGGAACTTCGGATAACTCCAGCTCCCATCAAGGGAGCCTGGGAATGCTCTTCCTATCCACAACCAGAGAGAGTCCTTCAGTGAGCTCACAGCACAACACTTACAATTAGAGGAAAACATCAGCACTGACTATGGGATTCTTTCCAATTATGGATTTCCCAGTGCTTGGATTAAGACTTCTTTGGCTCCAAAACACCACATACTCACACACTCAGACGATGTCTATCAATACTTCAGGGCTGGAAAGCCCATATAGTTCCAGTATCCTTGGGAAGCTGTCTGGCTTCTTTACTGGCAGAGTCTCCTTTTTCTATCAGAGTGGATTTATTATTAAAGGATGATTGCTTATTTTTTTTCTTCCCTAAAGCAAGCTTCCATTTCTACCCTGTAGCAGTTTCAGGTTAGGGTGGAAACCACCAAAGAAATTGCAGTCACCATCCTTGGTACATGAAAGAATGGGTATTTATCGTACTATTCTTTTGAAACCTGAAAGTCAAAGAATTCTAAAGTGATTTTCTTTATAATCTGACCATTTTTCCCATTTGTCTGAGGCTCAGTATGCTTATCCGTGTATGACTACTGTAATATTTTTAGCACTACTTATTAAAACTCATGCCTTGAAGTCTTGCTCAATATTGCTAATTAACTTCTTCATTACCATAAGCATGCTGCTAAGCCACACTACTGTCATAAAATTTTTAAAATGAATAAACAAAATCATGCAATACAAACAGTGATACAGCTGCTCATTGTTTATACAGCTCCACAAATAATGGCCAAGTGCTGCAGATTGAATCAGTGAATATGCTTCTGCCTCATTAATGGAACAAGAAAGGAATCCAATATGAGCTGTGCACACCACAGTCATAGGGAAGGGATCTCATATATGTAGGACGCAGCCGACACTGCATCTCTGCCTATGGCATCCCTCCATACTCTGGTGATATCTATATCCTAGCCATACATGTAGAATAATACAATCATCTGCTTAAGTCCAGAAGGGATTGTCCTGGATAGTACAAGGATCAGCTGCCTCACACATTCATTCTCATTTACGTCTTGAGCAGAGAGCCATACACAAATTTAAGAGATCAATAATTATTTGTTAACAGAGTAGATTAGAGAAAAGTATGCAACTTTCTTATGTGAAATTATCATGCAAACCTAAAAGGACTTGGAATCAGAGCTAGCTTGCTCAGAAACGGCAATTAGGGAAATGAGGAACTGACCCACCTTTCAGACTGTAATTTCTCCTATGGCTTAGAAATGCTCTAAATCCCCACGGTGTGAAGCTTTGTGTTATTTTATTGGTTTTACTAGCATATTGTATTGTATTTTAAGTGGGAATAAAATCAGAATCCCTGGTAAGCATATAAGATTCCTTAATTTCGCAAGTCCACAACTGAAAACGTGCTTTGGAATCTTAAATTCTTACTTGGTCAAGGTCACCAGATGTTTCAGATGCCTTAAAAGAGACAAGCAAATGCATGCGGGAGGGGCTAGACTTAGCAAAGGTTACACATCAGCCTGCCTCAGGGCGGGCACGTCCTCTGTTTCTCTGCATTCACTCCCGTCTCAGCTGCCATGGCGGAGTGCCATCCACGCTGGCCTTGAGCAGTCAGAATCAATTCATCCAGACAGAAAGAGTGATTGGTCTAAAAGCAGCAACACTGCCTTTCAAAACAGCTCTTTGTCTGCCCATGTTTAGGGAAATCAGAGGGAATGGACAGAAATCATCTGTCATGTGTTACAGGTGATGCTTGAAAAAATTATGAACATAAATGAGGAATTCAGATTCCACCTGTCCCACTGTTAGTATGGAACACATCTTTGCCATATGTTAAACCATGGAGATCTGAGGTAGTATGACCCTCAAGGATGGGGAGGTACAGGTTACTGCACTAAATTCCTGCAACTATCTAAGGGGTCTCATTTGTCTTCATGCCCATTTTCACCTTTGCTTTCTTCTGACTGCAGCCCATGAGCAGTTGCAAAGCCCTGCATGAGTGCCTGAAGGCTCACTGCTCTTCTCACTGTGCTAATTTATTCCAGCTATTCAAGGTGAGGATAAATGGCACCCCGCTCCCAGGACAAGCCTGTGAAGGGATGTGTCCATCTCCCATCAGGCTGCTGTTCTTCTCTGTCAACCACACAAGCAGTAATTCTGTGAGGACACAAAACAGGGTCATTTCAAAAACAAAGTGATGCACTTCATACCAGAGTAGCCGAGGCCCACACAGGAGGGCAGGATAAGCAACTCCACAGATTCTTAGTGGATTCAAACACCGTTCGTGCTACAATATGCATTCCATTTAAGTGTCAGGAATCTGGAGAGTGATTCTGTTCCAAACTCAGAATCACCTTAAAAAATACTGTGCTAAGGCCACACTTCAAATGCTGCATCAACATTCTGGGATGACGGGATGAGGTAAATAGGCAGAAAATTCACCTTTTAACTTGCTCCTTGGGTGATTTATATACTCCCTTAAGGTAAGTCATTGGATAGGAAATTGAGAAACCAATTTAAAATGATTAACAAAAATAGTCACAGAAATTTTTTAAAAAGTATAATCATTTCATTAAATCCTGTATCTTTTACAAGCCTAGTAGAGCTTATGGCCTACACAGTAATTCTCAAATTTTAGTTGTTAAAAATAGATTGCCGGGGCCAGCATTGTGGCTCACTAGGCTAATCCTCTGCCTGCAGCACTGGCACCCCGGGTTCTAGTCCTGGTTGGGGCACCGGATTCTGTCCTGGTTGCTTCTCTTCCAGGCCAGCTCTCTGCTGTGGCCCAGGAGTGCAGTGGAGGATGGCCTAGGTGCTTGGGCCCTGCACCCCATGGGAGACCAGGAGGAAGCACTTGGCTCCTGGCTTCGGATCGGTGCAGTGCGCTGACTGTAGTGGCCATTTGGGGGGTGAACCAATGGAAGGAAGACCTTTCTCTCTGTCTCTCTCTTACTGTCTATAACTCTCTCTCTGTCTCTCTCTCTCACTGTCTAACTCTGCCTGGCCAAAAAAAAAAAAAAAAAAAAAAAATAGATTGCCGGAATCCACCCCAGTCCCTGGTCCAGTCTAGAGCAGAAGATGTCAATGTGCATTTCTCCCATGTTTCTACTGGATCCTACTTTGAGGCCCACTGGCCTATATCATCTAGGAATCAGTCACATGAACTCTGTATGCACATACTTACATTTTATTGCACAACAGAATATGAAAAGAGACTCATTCACCAATGTGTTTAAACCTATGATCACTGAAACAGAGTTACTGAACTCCCAAAATAATTAAACAAAACAGTAACAAAACATTCTAGTACTTCCTCTACAAATGTTTTTTAACATAATCACACTATGAGTTTGGCCATTAGTACTATGTGTTTCATCAAACACATTCCTTGATTGCCTAGTTTTAATGGCTAGTACTGAAGGTTGAATACCTATATCTTCCTAGGAAATACAAGCATCAAAATAGAAAGGGTATAATTGTAAAATTTTTAAATAATCAAATATTTCAGACGGGCAACTTTACGCTTTTACTATCAAAGCCAAAAGTCAATATTTGAAAGTTTCATCCCTGATTAGAAATGTTGACTCTCACTTCAATCAAATTCAATGTTGGTATATTTACATTTATGATTTTTATATTTTTTCCTTTTTAAATTTCTGTCCTGATCAACAACTGGTAACATGGATGATTTGAACTGTTTAAATGCCAAAGTCTATGGTGACTTTCACTAAACCCAATAATGGATTGGAACATTAGAACTACTTCTGAGTCTATAGAGGGAGAGATCAACACCCTCCATTATTCTCTGTTTCCGTAGGAAAGTAGATTCAATAATGTGTTACAGGCTTTCTCAGGGCTCTGTAACCAAGGGTACAACAAAGCCTCTAGTCACAGTGGCTTTATCAGCAGAGAGACCACATAGATATAGCTGACAACCCAGCTCCCTGTGTCTCCGCTTCCCAGCTTACCATGTGATTCTCCCTTTGCCTACGCTATGCCATTACCATCCTCTGGCCCTTCCAGATAGCCAAACCAACGGAGTCAGCCTGTTCTTGAACTGTGAATCCTAAAACCATCAGCCAAACTACACCATCTGTTATAAGTATCTTGCCTTAGAAACCTAGTGAGAAACAGCTGACTGTTAAACACAATTGCAGTTATCCACGATCAACTGGAGTCTGAAAATATTAAATGGAAAATCTAGAAATAATTCTTAAGTTCTAAACTGTCCTCTGTTCTCAGTAGCATGATAAAATTTTGGCCCATTCCACTCCGTACTGCCAAGACTTGAACCATCCGTTGTTCTGGCATATCCATACTGTATACATTATCCTCCCAATAGTCAGTAAGCAGTAGTCTTGGTTACCAGATCAGTTGTTCTAGTATTGCAGTGCTTGTGTTCAAGCAACTTTATGTATTTAATAATGGCACCAAAGCACAAACTTTCATTACGGTATATTGTTAAAATTGTTCTAGTACTGGCCAGCACCGCGGCTCAATAGGCTAATCCTCCACCTGCAGCGCCAGCACCCCAGGTTCTTGTCCTGGTCAAGGCGCTGGATTCTGTCCCAGTTGCCCCTCTTCCAGGCCAGCTCTCTGCTGTGGCCAGGGAGTGCAGTGGAGGATGGCCCAGGTGCTTGGGCCCTGCACCCCATGGGAGACCAGGAGAAGCACCTGGCTCCTGGCTCCGGATCAGCATGGTGCGCCTGCGCAGCGCACAGGCCGCGGTGGCCATTGGAGGGTGAACCAACGTCAAAAGGAGGACCTTTCTCTCTGTCTCTCTCTCTCTCTCACTGTCTAACTCTGCCTGTCAAAAAAAAAAAAAAAAATTGTTCTAGTACTACTATCATTAGTGTTGCTCTCTTAATGCACCTAATTTATAAACTAAACTTTATCATGTGTATATTTGTATAGGAAAAACTATGTATACCTAAGATTTTATAGTATCCATGGTTTCGGGCATCCACTGGAAGTTTTGGAATGCATCCCTCATGAATAAGGGGAGACTACTGTAAAATTTTCTCTTCCTTAGAAAACCAAGTAAGAAACTAGAAATAAGATAAGACTCCTTTCTTACATCTACTTTTTTCAATACTACTTTGTACTCTCTCATTTGCATATCCAAATCACAAAAGGGTACTTCTTTAGTCAGTTGAGTAAATGACCTGAGGACAACTAGAAGGCCTTTTTACATTCTCTCATGGAATCTAAATAGATTATTGATCCTCTATTTTTGTATATTGTTAGATAAATTTTGAGAAATTTATTTTAAAATTTCAAAGACTGAACATATTCATTAAAGAAATCTGGTAAAATCAAGCAGATTCTATATAGGAATTACTCAGAGTTGAAATACCATTAAAACCTTGGAACTTATTTTATTAAAACACTAATACTACATAAATTTTTTAAAAAATCACTAAGAAAAATCTGTAGAAGAATTTTTAAACATAAAAGTAGAGAAAAAGTATATTGATTGAATTCTAAATTATTTTAAACTCTCTTTAAAAAACAATTAGCAGTATATAATGAACATTTCTCACATCATGAAATATTCTTCTACAAACCTGAATAGTTGCACTGCTGAGATAGTGATCTAATGATGTACACAAATTTAATGTGAAATTCTTAATTGATATATTCAAGAAGACCTTTTCCTTGATGCATTCTTTTTGAGAAAATATTCTCATAGAGAAGAATTTATCTACAAAGAAATAACAACTGGACCTTCTCTGGTTGTTGATAGAGGAGTTAAATTATAGGTAAGGTAATTTATACGAATCCTAATAGTTTCTTCATGTATCAAGGCACTGCAGAATTATTCTCTGTAAAGGTTCTTTTTATTACATTCTATGTAACACATTGCACAACAATACATACTGGTATATTCTGTAGAAACATATTTTCAAAAAATTATTATATTTTATGAATTAAGTTACAAAAATAATTTTGGTTATATTTAACTTTTACCTTAATATAAACTATAGGCTCTAACTCTAATATATAATTAATTCCACTAAATGATTATCTTTGATATTCAATTCCTTCTGTGAGTTCTATCCTGAATTTCAATACTTTTATAACATAAATCTGACTGGGTTATCTTATTTCAGTTTTAAATCAAGACAAGCAAATGCCCCACCTTCATCCACATTTAACAACCTTCCTGTTCTCTGTCAGGTTTAGGACATTTTATCTTTCCCCTGCTTGAAAAACTGGGCACTTGAACATGTGTCATGGTATTTCAGGTTGTTAACTTGGGATTACTAGCAGCAAGGCAGTAGTCCTGTTCACGCACAGAAATTCTTGGCTTGTTCCTGAGAGCTTAAAAGTCATAGTTCTACTAAATCTGGAATGTCTGGCAAATCAGTATGTTCACACTCAGGAGGGAATTCAGTAAAGGCTACGAAGAGCAGCAAAGCTCCCTAAAACACGTCACGTTGGCACCGTGATTATTTTGAGCTCAACTGAAGACAAGTGAGAAGAAGCAATGAAAAGCTGTGGGCAAGACCTAGCCATGTGAAGGTCTAGCCCTCCCTTCTCTGCCAGTGAGGACAGAAGTGAATCAGAGATAACTCTCATCCCTCATGATCCCAAAGGCGGCAGAGGTGCAGCCATAACTAGCCTTACAAATGAGCACTTGTCCTCCATGAGTACATATTTGCCTTTTCACAATTCACCACACCATCAGCTCAAAGTCTTTTTGCATTCTTTGTCATTCGTCTACTAAACTGTTGTGCTTTTCTTGAGAAGGCATATAACCCCAAGTTGTAACCCTCCCAATGAGTTACTCGTTAAAGATTCCCTGTGTATATGCACAGAGCACTAGTCAATAAATATTGTTTTTATTCTTTCTAATATTGTCAGTGTAATTTTGTGGGGACCCAGCCAGTGAACCTAACATAAGTAGAGGAAAAGACTTGTTTTCCTTGCCTACAGTGGTTATATTCTTGGGGTCAAGCATCTAGCAAAATGGTTAAGAAGTCACTTGTCACAGCCACATCTCATATTGGGGTGCTGGGTTTGAGTCCCAGTTCCACTTCTAATTATAGTTTCCTGCTAATGCAGACCCTGAAAAGCAGGAGGTGACTGGCTCTCTAGCACCAACATGGGCAAAAGGGACTGAGTTCTAGACTCCTAGCCTTGGTGTGGCCTAGCCCTGGCTGTTGAAGGCATTTGGGAAGTCAACAAGCAGATGAACATTCTCTTTCTCTCTCTCTCTCTTCTGTCTCTCTTTCAAATCAATAGAAACAAATTTTAAAGCATCCTCAAGAATAGTTTAATAAGCAAAATACCTGAGATGCATAGTGGTTACAATTATAGGTTTCAGTCAATTAAAATTTTGTAATATGGGCCTGCATTGAAGTATAATGGCTTAGGCTGCCTGCTGCTTACAACACCCGCATCTCATATTAGAGTGCTGGTTCCTGAGTGCTGACAGCTCCTCTTCCGATTCAGCTTCCTGTTAACATTCTTGGGAAGCAGCAGAGGATGGTCCAAGCAATTGGGCCAATGACACCCAAGTGGAACACCCAGATGGTGTTCTGGGCTCCTGGCCCAGCCCCTGACATTACAATCATTTGGAGACTGAACAACAGATGATTGTCTCTCCCTCTCTGTTTTTTTTTTTCTCTCTCTTCTACTCTGTCTCACTGCCTTTCAAATAAATACATACATCATAACACAATTTCATAATAAACGTTTTCTTTTATGAAAAGAGAAGGCTTGTTTTACTCACGATGTGATGATTCAGTAGAAGTTAGAGGAGCACGGGGAAGTTATAATCCTGGCAGCTTGGGCACAAGTGGGACAAGGCTATTAGGAGTGGGAAAAAGCCAGCCCAAGATGCATCGCTGCCCATCACTTCACAGGCGCCCTTTCCTCCTTCCCTCCTCTACCGGATCCCCTTTCCTCCTCTCCAGGACAGCTCACTGCCCTGCACTCGTACTCTTCGAGGCACCACTATGATGAGTATCCTCGAGCACGTCCCTCTGTATGCAAGCAGGAGGCTTTTCCAGGGAGGAAAGCTAGCTGTGGATTTTCATTGTACGAGGTACACCTAGCATCCACACATGGGTTTTCTCAGGTGACAGGGCTCACCACACACTACTCTAGAATACGGCACGCTGGCATGCTGAATATTCTAAGCTGAAGAAACTGAGATGGTGGTGCAGGACAATATCTCCCATCTTCCCTTGAAGCAGGTCACGGACTTTCCTGTAGGGGGTGCCCCCTAAATGCCCAGAGGAATGGGGCACACTTCTCTGTACAGGAATAGGTTCATTGAATGAAATACGAAAGAAAAGGGACTGCTACATTTTCACAGCTCACTAAGACTAAGTTATTTTTTGTCCTATCACATTTTTTTTTTTTACAGGCAGAGTGGACAGTGAGAGAGAGACAGAGAGAGAAGGTCTTCCTTTGCCGTGGTTCACCCTCCAATGGCCGCCGCGGCTGGTGCACTGCGGCCTGCGCACCGCGCTGATCCGAAGGCAGGAGTCAGGTGCTTCTCCTGGTCTCCCATGGGGTGCAGGGCCCAAGCACCTGGGTCATCCTCCACTGCACTCCCTGGCCACAGCAGAGAGCTGGCCTGGAAGAGGGGCAACCGGGACAGAATCCGGCGCCCCGACTGGGACTAGAACCCGGTGTGCCGGCACCGCTAGGCGGAGGATTAGCCTATTGAGCCAAGGCACCGGCCTCACATTTTTTTCTTTACTCTTCATCAAACCTAGTACAAAAGCACTCAGTTTTTTTTTTTTTTTCAATTTACATTTCCATATGAAGGCTCCTGTGTGATGAAGAACTTAAATAAATCAGAAGCACAAGATGTCTTCCTCTCTTTTTAGTTCGTCTTTGGTTATACAGCCTCAGACACAAATCTAGGAAAATACAAAGAAAAGGTGTTTTTTTTTCTATCCTTAATTGCCAGGAATTGCTTTCCAAAGCGGTGATAACAATTCACGGTACAACAGTAACATACAAGCATTCCTCACTTTGCCCTTAATTGCATTCTTCACCACTGGAGTTTGGTCAAATTAGTCTTGGGAAACAACTTTTTAAACTGAAAGATGTATATTCTCTCACTGCTTTCTTTTGAAGGGAACTCATTCATTTCTTACCCATTGATTTTTTTCAAAGAAAAGCACATTTCTCCTTTTCATTTCTTTCTACATGTTGCTTTTCACCATTTTACCAAGGTTGCTCATAGATAATAAGTATGAGAATATCAGGAATACATCTGAGTTAGGAAAATGGAAATAATACATGCTAAGTAGATTTAAACCTAATAAGATCCAGTCCTGAAATCTGTAACGTCCTTCTAATTGCCCAGAATCTCAGCAAAAGTTTCTCATCCTTCTAACTTTACAATAATTAAATCTTTGTTTCTGCAGGCATTTCCGAGAAGGTCACACACATACACACACACACACACACACACACACATCACCAAAATCCAAATGCTATCCTATCACATACTATTGTATGCCAGTGTGCAATATATATTTTTTCTATTAAAAGGTATCTCAGCTATATAATTTTCACTTATCAACTGGTTTTATTCTGGACAGATGACTTTACATCTCTTAGTGTCCTCCTCTGTTTCTAGCAGTCTTTGTTTTTAAGGGTTAAAGTGTACCTAGTGCCAAGTGGACAGGATGCTGGATGCTTTGCAACCTAGTCACTGTTTGCTCCACCCTTCTCTACTTAAACATTGATTTGCCCATGTCAGTTTGTATTTGTTCCTTCAGCTACCCAGCTTCGCCACAGGTTCTAGTTTATGAACACCGCCTTCCTTCTTCCCCCTCTGCGTGTTAACTGTGGGACCTGTATTCGCCTGAACTGCTGAGGGAGGAAATATGACACAGTAGACATTCAGGCAGATGAGGACTACAAGCGTAGCTAGAGACTATGTAGGTAACATCTGAGGCATTTAAATTCTCTTATGTTAATCTGATGTTAACTTCTTCATTTGGAAATAAGAATGATGTTTTCTTTGCATAACTATTATGATTTCTTAAGTTTTTATTTATACGAAAGGCAGGAAGGAGGGGAGGGAGGGAGGGAGAGAGAGAGAAGGAGAGGGAGAAGGAGAGAGGGGGGAGAGGGAGAGGGAGAGGGAGAGGGAGAGGGAGAGGGAGAGGGAGAGGGAGAGGGAGAGGGAGAGGGAGAGGGAGAGGGAGAGGGAGAGGGAGAGAGAGAGACTCTTCCATCTAATGGTTTACTCTCCAAATGAGTACAGCACCCAGGGCTGTACCAGACTGAAGCCCAGAGCCGGGAACTCAATCCAGGTCTCCCACATGGGTGGCAGAGACCAAAGTCCTTGGGCTATCACCTGCTGCCTCCTGGCTGCATATTAAGGATAAGCTTGAATTGGTAGCAAGCCAGGAATAAAATCCAGACATGAGATGTGGGTGTGCCAAGCAGTATCTTAAACACAACACCAAAGTCCTGTCACTTCTTGCACAATTATTCTTAGAATTAAATTTGACGCCGGCGCCGCGGCTCACTAGGCTAATCCTCCGCCTAGCGGCGCCGGCACACCGGGTTCTAGTCCCGGTCGGGGCGCCGGATTCTGTCCCGGTTGCCCCTCTTCCAGGCCAGCCCTCTGCTGTGGCCCGGGAGTGCAGTGGAGGATGGCCCAGGTGCTTGGGCCCTGCACCCCATGGGAGACCAGGAAAAGCACCTGGCTCCTGGCTCCTGCCATCGGATCAGCGCGGTGCGCCGGCCGCAGCGCGCCGGCCGCGGCGGCCATTGGAGGGTGAACCAACGGCAAAGGAAGACCTTTCTCTCTGTCTCTCTCTCTCACTGTCCACTCTGCCTGTCAAAAAAAAAAAAAAAAAAAAAAGAATTAAATTTGATAATCTTTGTTAGTGGCTGGCAAACAAAACTTTAATAGTAGCTAAAAGCACTATTTTTTTGAAATCCCTTTCTTTTTCTCCACATTTTTTTCCTGCAGCTGGTAGGTTCCCTTAGGGCAGGGTCTCCTGTTCTTGGCTGTAATCACAGAGCATAGAACGGTGCACGGCCCCAGTTATTCTTAAAGACACGTCTTCTGACTGAAGGAAAGTAAGAAACAAGAAATGAATCAACCATCTGACTTCTGACTGAATCTCATCTTCCTGCTTCGCCATCCAAGTCCAGGTCTGATTTTGTGCATGAATTCCACTTTCCATCTTTGGCTTTTTAAAAATTCTTCTACTTCGTCTTCCACGCTTCCTCTCCACAAAGCATTACCACACTTGTCCTTCTGTGGGTTTCTCTGCAAGCATCGAGGTCTGAATTTTTCTTTAATGCATTTATATGCATTTTAATAGCACAATAATCACATATTTTAAGTTTGCTGTTTTAAAAAATCCATCTATTCTAAATCTGTAATGAATAGTGTTCATAAATAAAGTACTATTTTCTTGTTTTCAAAGGCAAGATTTTCTTTAAAGACCTTTCTATTTAAGAAAATATACTAGCATTAGACATAATTCTAAGAAAAGTCTTAACGTCAACAAATACCTAACTTCATTTGCATTTGCATATTTTTGGTAGAACTGTTCTTTTCTATCCTTATGGGAAAAAAATTTCAAGTTATAAGGCTAACCTATTTCAGTCACAAAATACTTCAAATAGAAAGCACCGGATAGGGGCCGGCACTGTGACGCAGGGGTTAACACCCTGACCTGAAGCGCCAGCATCCCATTTGAGCACCGGTTCTAGTCCCGGCTGCTCCTCTTCCGATTCAGCTCTCTGCTATGGTCTGGGAAAGCAGTAGAAGATGGCTGGGGTTCTTTGGCCCCTGCACCTCGTGGGAGACCCAGAAGAAGCTCCTGGCTACCGGCTCAGATCAGTGCAGCTCTGGTCGTTGCGGCCAATTGGGGAGTGAACCATCGATGGAAGATAGATCGATCGATCTCTCTCTCTCTCTCCCTCCCTCCCTCCCTTTCTTTGTAACACTCTCAAATAAATAAATAAATAAATAAATCTTTTAAAAAAATAGAAAGTACCAGATATTCTGTATCTTTCATCTGGGGTGTAGATGCAAAGGGTTTGGCCATGAATTTGTAGTATTAAAGGGGAGGAAGAAAAATAGACAAAATCATTTTAGCCAAAGTTTCTCTCTTTACTTTTGGGGAAATTTGACAACATGGATCATTCCATAAAAACATAGGGTATGTTTTTTATTATTATTATTTTTTTTTTATTTTTTGACAGGCAGAGTGGACAGTGAGAGAGAGAGACAGAGAGAAAGGTCTAACATAGGGTATGTTAAATTTTTACTTGTCAGTGATGTATCTTGAGTTTTTGGCCACCAATCATTATCATGAGAATTTAGCTTTCTAGTGGTAGTTACTTAGGAGGAAACATCTTCATGTTCAAGAACTAACAGCAGGGCCGGCGCTGTGGCGTAGCAGGTAGGGAGATGCCTGCAGTGCCGCCATCACATATGGGTGCAGGTTCGGGTCCCCACTGCTCCACTTTTGATCCAGCTCTTTGCTATGGTCTGGGAAGGGAGTGGAGGATGGACGAAGTCCCTGGGACCCTATACCCTCATGGGAGACCTGGAAGAGGCTCCTGGCTTTGGAATGGCGCAGCTCTGGTGTTGCAGACATCGGGGGAGTGAACCAATGGATGGAAGACCTCTCTCTTTCTGCCTCTGCCTTTCAAATAGATGAATAAACAAATCTTAAAAAAAAAAAAAAAAAAAAAAAAAAAAACCAACTAATAGCAGACAAAGCCACCGCCTGCAGTACCAGCATCCCATATGTGGCTGCTTCACTTCTAATCCAGCTCTCTGCTATGGCCTGGGAAAACAGCAGAAGATGGCCCAAGTCCTTGAGCCCCTGCAGACACGTGGGATACTCAGAAGAAACTCCTGGCTCCTTGCTTCGGATTGGCCCAGCTCTGGCCGCTGTGGTCATCTGGGGAGTGAAACAGCGGATGGAAGACCTCTCTCTCTCTGCAACTCTGCCTTTCAAACAAATAACTCAATCTTAAAAAAAAAAAAAGTATTTAATAGCATTTCTTGCTTGTCAATCCTAACTTAAAGTAACTGAGCACTACTTAAAATTTTTAACAACGCAGAGTTGAAGCAAATGACATACTTGACTATTTTAACAGCGACTGTATAACACAATCAATCGTCACTTATGTATGCTAATATGGGCAGAAGCATGAAATGCTAATGTAGAACCGGAAGATAATCAGAAATCTCACTTTTTCCACGCTTTCCAACCCCTGCAAGATGTGTTCATAACAAGCAGACAAATTACTTCACTTCCACCTGCCTGCCCTCTGGTGGACATGCTAATGAGCAGTGAAGAAAGGACCTCTGGTGTGGGTGGGAAGCTTATTCACTAACAAGCCATCTTCCAGGGACTGTGAGTTACAGGTAGAAATGATTTTGATTGCCTTTCTAGCAATTATACATTTACCAGGGACACCACTCTGTGGGAGAAAATTAATGTCACAACACTTGTGAACCTTTTTATCCCTTACCTCCTGGCTCATTGATTAGGAAGGTCACCTCGATTGCGATTCATGGCCAACACCGAGTTCAGCTGTGGACAGCTGCACACCGGTCTAAAGCTTTGTCTTGTACAGGTCTGTGATGATTTTCAGGCTCAGAAAAGCAGAAGGTGTCATTCTGGAAAGTTTTAACCTTCAATGACGAAGAAAGAAAAATCCCGGAAAGGTAAAAAGTGTAAGAAAAAAAATCAGCTGCTGTTCAGTGGCAGTGGAGTGGCTCTTGCAAATTCTGCAAGGTTTGGCTGCACTCCCTAAAAACCTGCAGTGGTAACGTCCACCAGGTGGCCGCTGTCCCTACAGGTGACGGGGAGGAGAAAAGGAGGGCTCCTTTGCAGGCAGACACGGCTGATGCCGGAAGACACACCAGGGTTGCGACAGGCAACAAGCTGCCAACTCACTTTCTTCTTTTTACATGTATTTTATTTATGTGCAAAAGTTACAGAGAGAGGTAGAGACAGAGAGAGAGGTGTTCCATCTGCTGGTTCATTTCCTTCATTTTAGAAGTGCACCTGGTTACTAAGCCAGAGTAAATGAGACTGTTTAAGACGCAGGGCCGCATCTCAGGTGGAACACTGAAGCAGTCAGAACCCAGGGGCCGAGGACAAGACAGCAGTTTCAGGCCCTACTTCCCGACTCTGGTGCAACCTCTGCAGCTCCACTAGTCAGGAAAGACTCAGTGCCCTATTAAACACGGGACAGCTTCAAAGTGTTCAGGATTCTCTGCCCAGCACTCACATTACTCAGCTGTCAAAGGAAAAGGCTCCAATGTATGATGGGAAAATTACATTTTAATGCGGTGTCATGTGTGTTTAAAGTTCTTATTCATCACTACCCAGCCTCTGCTTTTACAGGGGACACAAATGCACTTCATTAGCATAGGATGAGGACAGAAGGCTCACCTTTATCTGCATTGTTAAACTGTTCTGGGTAGGCCTCTTGTTGTTGGTTTAGAGTGTACTAAGAATGGTTACATTTCCACAATTTCAAATGGCTTTCAAGAGAATACCTGTGGGCAGCAGAGGCGCAGGCCCCAGACAGCAGCCACAGGTCTGGATCATCTACTGCTTGTTCTTCATGCTTGATGTGTTTTGCATTAAATCTCAACCAGCTGACTTCAGAATCAGTTAAATATATTGATTTCAGGAAATATTTGGAGGTCGACTACTCTGCCTGTTCTTATCATCTTGAGCCTATTTCCTCCATCAGTGGGAAATACTGGAAAACCTTTGGATATTAGACAAGAGAATTTAGATTTCTTCTGTGGATGCTTTAGGAACCAGCTGTATGAGTCAAAGAAAATGCCTTACATCTCAGTGGCCTATTCCTGAATAACGAATTCAGCACAAGGTGGACTGGAGGAAAGAACAATGAAGCACAAAAGTCGGTCCATGTCAGTCACTAATGACATCTGAACGCAAATGCCGCTGATCCTCTGTCACTGGACACCTCAGGATAAAACGAACAGTTTCAGAATTGTGATACCATTGGGAAAACCACTCCAATAACCTGTGGAGTAGCTTAGCATAATTGGAAGGATTTTAATGTACATCGTATGAGACAGCTCATTGAAGACAATGACGAACACTTTACATCATAGTCTACAAGTTAGGAAATAGCTTCAACTAAAGGTACATTCGAAGAAAACTCTCGGTTAGATCGTTTGAGATCCAGCGATCTGTCAGGAAGACAACAGAGGAAGCACTTTCACATTTACCAAGGGGTTTCGAACTGCTTTCAGAAAAAGGAAGCACTGGTTTCAAAATCTTTTGCATCAGAAGTAACTTACCTTCCCGCTCTACCTCTCCACTTTCCTGAAGTCCTTATACTTCACACTCAAGTGCAAACGCTTACATTTTTGAAACATGTGCCCCAAACTGAATCACTGGTTCTTTAGATAAAATATATTGTCTATAGGACACCACTATTCTGTGTCTGACTATGACAAGCTTCTCATTTCCTCTGAGGTGAAGAAATGCCTACAGTTTGCCAACACAAAATTCTCTGAATGGATGCTGACTTTCTCTCATACTGGAATACTACTGACTTTGATCTCCTCTAATCATTTCTGGAGGAAGCACACTAGGTGTTACTCTGCTCTGCTACTTCTCTTCCACAGCTTTAGGGCACTTGTGAGAAAGGTGGGGCTGAGGGAGGCGGTGGCTTGGGTGACTGCAGAGGCTCACACGTCTGGATTATCATGGTTATGGCCAACAGTGAAGGTGACAACCTGAGGAACACAGGCACAATTTCCATGAAATGAAAGTAGGGCTAAGAGTCCCATTCCCCTGTCTGGGAAATGAAGGTTTTAAAAGACACATTTTATAATTCATTCATTCACTTACTAAATCTTTATAGAGCATCTACTCTTTATCAAGTGTTCTAAAAAAAGAGACCAAAACTGTATGAGTAAGATTATTTCACTGCGAATCAAAGTCTAATTAATTCCACTAAAAAGCTTTCTATAGATTAGAAATTCAGGGGCAGTGCTGTGGTGCCTGGGTTCCTGCTGCTCCACTTCCAATCTATTTCCCTACTAATGAGCCTGGGAAAGTAGTAGAAGACAGCCTGAGTGCGTGGGCTCTGTCCACCCATGTGGGAAACCCAGTTGAGTTCCAGGTTGCTGGACCAGCCCTGGCCATTACCACCATTTGGGGAGTGAAGCAGCAGATGAAAGATGTGTCTCTCTCTGTCTCTCCCTCTTTTCTTGTAACACTGCCTTTCAAATAAATAAATACATAAATCTTTAAAAAATACGAAACTGGAAACTCTACTTATATAATGCTCAATATGTGAGATTAATTATGTTATTAAAATTGTTTCTATTTGCAAATATAGTTATTAAGCCAATGATAAATAGCAGTATCAAAATAAGTTCTGGTATTCCCAGAAATTTCATTCTAGGAAACCACAAAAAATGGAGACTAAGTGATGCTAGCATAGCGTTCTTAATTGTTTTAGAGAAAAATGAACAACAAGGTTTAAATTTCTTGTAGTTTCACCCAGAAGAATAGGCCCATAGAAGAATTTTTCAAGGACAAAGTTCAGGTTTTGTCTACACTGAACATCTGAAATCCAAGCTTGAAATTTGATTAAAATTATTTTGTCTACATAAATGTTGCAAACACCCTGTTCCAGATTGTGCCATCCTACACGACATTTTCCTTTGGAAAAGAAAGCAAGCGCACAGGCACATCACCACGCTGATCTAACAAGGGATGACAACCTCAGAAGGTGTGGGGAACAGTAAGAAGTGTGAGGAACTGTAACTGAATGACTTCAGAAGCTACTTTTTAGTATATTCCTGAGGAGCTAAGCTTTTCTTCATATTTTCCTTTAAAAATTAAAATTTCAGACTTTAAAAATGACCCTTATCCAAACAAAACAAAACTTCCAATTTCCTTGCTTACGAGTGGATACAATTTTTAAAGTATAAATCCAAGTTAATTATTCGTAATACCTGGCCACACACTATATTTGCATCTAGAGAGTCCCTGGCACCTACAACTGAGAGACTTCTGATTAAGTTATATGAACTGGAATGCTTTAGGCCCCTCATTTAATGTCGGGTAAGTAACAGTCCTTATAGGTTACATTTGTTGTCTGTTCTGGATGACTCTTCAAAATCTAATTTTTAAAATTTTTAATTTTATTTATTTGAAAGGCAGAGAGAGAGAGAGAGAGAGAGAGAGAGAGACAGAGACAAAGAGCTCCCACATGAGTCTCAGTCCAGGTCTCCCACATGGGTAGGAGGAACTGGAAGCCAGAATTGGACATGGAGCCAGGGCTCGAACTAAGGTACTCCAATACAGGATGGAGACTTTTCAAGGAGTGTCAATCATGGTGGCAACTCCAGTCCCCTCATTAAAATCTAAAAACAATCTGAGTGGGGCCAGCACTGAGGAGCTGTGGCATAGCAGATTAAACTGCCACCTGTGATGCCAGCATCCTACACAGGTGCCGGTTCCAGTCCTGGCTGCTCCAGTTCCAATCCAGCTCTGGGAAAGCAGCGGAAGATGGCTCAAGTGCTTGGGCCCCTGCATTCACGTGGGAGACCCAGCAGAAGCTCCTGGCTTTAGCCTGGTCTAGCCCTTGCTGCTGTGGCTGTTTAGGGAGTAAGCCGGCAGGTGGAAGATATTCTGTCTGTCTGTCTGTCTCTCTTTTTCTCTCTCTGTAACTCTGCCTTTCAAATAAATAATAAATACATCTTTTAAAAAATGTTAAAGGAGCAGATTTCCTCTAAAAATTAAATTATCCAGGCTGTCATTCAGGCATAGCTGGTTAAGCCTAGGATACTGGCATCTCATATTGTAGTGCTGATTCAAGTTCCAAGCTTCTCTGCTTCCTCTATAGCTCCTTGCTAATATGCCTGGTAAGGCTGCAGAAGACGGCCCAAGTGCTGAGTCCCTGCCACACGTATGGGAGACCCGGATGAAGCTCCTGGCTCCTGGCTTTGGCCCAACCCAGCATCAGCCATTATGGTCATCTGGCAAGTGAACCAGCAGAAGGAAGACTTCTCTCTCTGTAACTCTGCCTTTCAAATAAACAAATAAATATTTTAAAAAAATTTTAAAAAGCACCAATCTGAGTGATTATTTTTTCCATTTTCCAGTGAAGAAATCAAGACCGATAGGCTGACTGAATTGCCCACAGTCAAACTGGTGAGAGGCAGAATTCAAAAGTCCTTGGACTCTCGAGTTCATGTTCAGAAGCATCTGCCTACCTCATGCTCATCACCACAGAGCAATGAGACACCCAAGAGAAGCATCTTTGTCGTTTGCCTTCTACTACCACATCTTTTGAAGTACAGAAGAATTATATAGAGCAGAAGCAAAGCACAGGTGCACAGGTGTCCATTTACAGAAAACAAACAAACAAACAAAAAATAACTTTGAAAGTGTGATTTTTTCTTGATTGGAACAAAGTTAAAATCAAGGCAGAAAAAGCCTGCTACCAACAGATGGCGACAACAAATACACGTTGGGTCTACAGACATACATTTAATTTTTGAGCCTAAGGTACATGTAACACGTGGAAGGTTTTTGTACATACATGTATAAGAAAACACATGGGGGTGGGCATTTGGTGCAGTGGTTAAGACACCAAGTGGGATGCCCTCATTCCATATGAAAGTGCCTGGGTTCAAGTCCTGGCTCCACTTCCAACTCTAGCTCCCTGCACCCTGGGAGGGACGGATGATGGCTTAGTTACTTGGGTCCCTGCCACACAAGGAGAAAATCCAGGTGGAATTCCAGGACCCTGGCTTTGGCCCACCTCAGGCCCCGCTATTGTGGGTGTTTGGGGAGTAATGCAGTGGAAGGAAGACCTCTCTCTCTTTCTCTATCAAATAAAAATAAGGGAACATTAAAATAAATTTTAAAAAGAACTACATAAAATGGTAGTAAGAATTCACAAAAGGCAATTTCTTTGAAAAATGTCAATGTAATTTACTAAAGAAAACACCCAGCTAAAATTGTTTGTGTGGAATAAGATGAAGAGCTTCCATTAATGCTAATTGAAATTCTCATATCCACACATACCATGCATAAAATTTACTTCTACACTTATTCTCTCCACTGTTAAACTGCAGTAAGTCCATGCCAAAGTACTAGCATTTTAATTTGAGCATTCGTGCATGAAAATTGATGCTTTTTTGTGATTATATTGAACAAATTTAATGCAGATGAATCCCACTATTTGCAAAACAGACAAGGTCTTAATTATCATTGTTCATAAAGGTGAAAACTGAATCTCTTGGCTTAACTTTGGAATTCCTGTGATACCTACAGTTCATCATTTCTCAGTGGTTACCATTTTAATAACATTCTTTTAACAAATATGGGCTCTACCACATGCAGCACTATGGCCCATATTTTAACTTCCATAAACAAAAAGTAAATAAAAAATAGAGTGGTAAAATTTTCATTATGTCAAGCATACAATAATTCATATTCTCTCTCTCTCTAAAAACAGAAGGGTACCTTGAAAAATTCATGAGAAAATGAAATTAAAAGTTAAGTTTATTTTAGTGCAAAAAGATATTAAGATCTATGCACTTATGTAATATACAGTTTCTATAAACTTTTTTGATACCCCTTGTACATGAGTTATATACAGTATATTATTGTTATAAACATAAATACACATTCATGCTCTACTGATGTATACTGGAAACCTTTTTGGAAAATCCCTAAATATATGAGATCATGGTATCATTTTACTCTTTTTAAAAATTTATTTCTATTCATTTGAAAGGCGAGTGACAGATACAGATCTTCCATCTACTAGTTCACTCCCAAAATGATTGCAAAAGCTGGGGTTGGGGTAGGCCAATGCCATGAACAAGAACTCCACCCATGTCTCCAATCGGGGTAACATGAGCCCAGGTACTTGGACAATCTTGTGTTGCCTTCCTACACACATTAGTAGGTAGCTAGATCAGAAGTGAAGTAGCCAGGACTGGAACCTGTGTTCTGACATGGGATGTTGGCATTATAAGTGAGTTTAGGGGCCAGCACTGTAGCACAGCGGGTTAATTCCCTGGCCTGAAGCACAGGCATCCCACATGGGCACCGGATCGAGACCCGGCTGCTCCACTTCCGATCCAGCTCTCTGCTATGGCCTGGGAAAGCAGCAGAAGATGGCCCAAGTCTTTGGGCCCCTGCACCCATGTGGGAGACCTGAAAGAAACTCCTGGCTCCCAGCTTCAGATCGGCACAGCTCCGGCCGTTGTGGCCAATTGGGGAGTTAACCATCGGATGAAAAACCTCTCTTTCTGTGTCTTTCTCTCTCTCTCTCTCTGCCTCTCTTCTCTCTGTGTATCTCTGACTATCAAATAAATAAATAAATCTTTAACCCACTGCACCACATTGCTGGTCCTCATTTTACTTTTTTAAAATATTATTTACTTATTTGAGAGAGAGAAACAGAGAGAGAATGGCAGACAGGCAGACAATTCCTATCCACTGGTTCTTTCCCCAAATGTTTGCAACATCAAGCACGAGCTAGGCCAAAACCATAGGTCAGGAATTCAACCCAGGTCTCCCATGTGTGTGGATGAAACTGTTTTTCTGAGCCATCACCTTTGCCTCCCAGGGTCTGCTTTAGCAGGATGCTGGTGTTGGAAGGTGGATCAGCGCATCACCTTAAGTACTCTGCTATGGAACATAGATGTCTTAACCAGCAGCCTAAAACCCTGTCGCTACCTCTTAGTCTTTGAGGATATTTATAAAAGCTGAGTTAAGCATTTGCTTTAGCTTGTCAGCTCAAACCCTGAAATGCTAAATAATTTTAACTCTATTCTAAATGAAAATAATATGCAATCTGTGATTTTTAAATAACTAAAATTTAAATTATGCTATTGCCACTACTCAACAATTAACTGCAAAATAACAATAACTTCCCATTCCATTTAAGAATCACAAAAGGCTAAGACTCATTCCTAAACAGAATTTTCGCTGAAAAACTGCAAATTTTGGATTAAGAAGATCACAACCACAAAATGACCATCTTCCAAGAACAGACGAGAGGATAAATTCTGGCCCATGTTTTCAAGTACCGAAGACACCGGGTTAAAAACTTACCTATGCAGTGGTGAGCAGATAACGCTGTTAGTCTAGAAGATCACTTAGGACTTAGTAAAGAGAATTTGCTTTGCTTATTGTTCCATATTTAGGTTTTTCCTTCCATATAATATTATGGCTGCTGACTATGGAAAGAAGTGCTATCACTCTGACTGAAGCTTCTTGAAAATTAGAGAAAATGTCACTTATTTTGTCATTCTTGCTGAATAAAAAGTGGAAACTCATTCACTCAACAGTCATTAAACCTTATCTGTATATTTGCAATATATTACACTGGAGTCCTTATCCCAGATAAGGATATAATCAAAATACAGGTAAGGCAAGGCCACTGGCTTAAGAAACTCAGAATCTAGTTCTGTTAATGAGATGGTTTAGGTCAGAAAGCAGACTGCAGAAAGCTGGTAAAAGCATGGTGTAGAACAACCATGCAGAACATAAGAAATATTAACAAGAAAACTCTGAATGATAGACACAATTTACTTTAAATTGTCAATTACTATCAAAATTCAGACTCAATATCTTAGTTGTCCATTATACTTTAGCTCACTAGGCTAATCCTCCACCTGTGGCACCTGCACACCAGGTTCTAGTCCCGGTTGGGGCGCCAGATTCTGTCCCGGTTGCTCCTCTTCCAGGCCAGCTCTCTGCTGTGGCCTGGGAGGGCAGTGGAGAATGGCCCAGGTGCTTGGGCTCTGCACCCGCATGGGAGACCAGGAGGAAGCACCTGGCTCCTGGCTTTGGATCAGCGCAGCACTGGCCGTAGTGGCCATTTGGGGAGTGAACCAATGGAAGGAAGACCTTTCTCTCTCTCTGTCTCTCCCTCTCACTGTTTAACTCTGCCTGTCAAAAAACAAAAACAAAAACAAAAACAAAAACAAAAAAAACCACTAGTATGTCTTGTAATGCAACCTAGCTTTTGAATTAGAATAAGCCTGCTCATTTGCATAAACAAAAATGAAAAAAAAATTAAGGCTATTTTTGGCTCTGTCTTCAAACAGCACTAAAGGAAACAGTATGTTCTAAAAGGGAAAAGGACACTTTTAAGGCATTGGAATTAAAGATCATCTCATTCTTACTCAAAACTATGTTTCCACTGTCATTTCTCACAAAATTGACATCTATTTTTCTCTGTACCTTTCAACATTTTTTCCCCTATATTTCAGTTAGTTTTACTCTACATCATGTACTCTCTAACTGACCATACTCCCGGATGTGGCGGTCCAATCTTACACTCGTCTTGCAGTGGAGACAGTGGTGCAGGGCGTCTGAATCAGGACATCAAGCCAAGTGGAGAGCACAGCTGAGGGCACTTCACAATTAATTAGAATGGAACACTTTCTACTTAAAGCAAAGTTTCTGTGTGCTTCTGTAAAGAACTAACCAGCTGATAAGGGCAGATGTGCTTCAAAGCATAAGGGCCACAGACTGGAGAGAAGCCACACCAAAGAGAGGAGTCCGCTTCTAAGGGTTACACCTTTTTAAAGATGTATTTATTTATCTGGAAGGCAGGGAGACAGAGAAAGAGACAGATGTCCCATCCACTAGTTCATTCCTCAAATCCCACAAAAGTAGGGCTGGACCAGACTAAGCTCAGGAGCCAGGAATTCCATCCCAGTCTCCTCAGTGGGTAGCAAAGGTCCAAGCACTTGGGCTATCATCTGCTTCCTTCCCAGACACATCAGTAGGAGGCGGGATCAGAAGTGGAGGAGCCAGAACTCAAGAACTAGTACTCTGATAGGGGATGCAGGTGTCACAGCAGCAGCTTAAACCACTGTGCCACACAGCAGTGTCTTACGGATGAATAAACAATGCACAATTTTTAGTTACACTGATCAGAAGACAACAGAGTCTAATCCAAATGTACAACAAACTTGTTGGAAACAAACCGTAAACATTTCACCCATAGGTCTCCATCAATAGTCAAACTTACCTGATCTACTATCCAGGGGTCCAAAATCCAAAGAGTATTTCACGACGTGGTAGTTATTCCACACATAAAGTAGGTTGTCCCTGGGATTGTAATCCACAGCGGCTATGTACTGGTATGAATTGGGGAAGGGCACATCCACCAAGCTATCCTTGCTCTGGTCGGTGTTGTAAATGTAGTCAATCTTATTTCCGGTGGCCTCATTGTCATCATCCTCATATACAGATTTGACCACGTACAGAATTCCACAAATCATAAAGGCATTGGAAGCTGATCTCTTATCATACGCAGTATCCCATGTCCCTTCAATCCGTAGGGTGTAAGGGTTCAACTGACTAATGACAATTCTGCCATTGTTTTGTTCTGTTGCATAGATCACCCATAGCCCATTCTCGTCCACTGCGAGGTCTATGTCAGATTTGCCTCCCCATCGGTAAGGGGAGGTATCGTGGTAATTGGCATTGGCTATGATAGCCTCTCCACTCTTGATCCTAGTCCGCAAGTCAAACTTTACAATGTTTCTGGTGCGCTCCTTGTTGAAGAACAAAGCTCCATCGTACACTACAAATCCTGTGCCATCCACCCTATGAGGGAGTTTGTAGGTTGTCGTTGGTCTCCCAGCGATGAAATCATCCTTGGATGAGTACTCAGTGAGGGTGTCAGTTCTGTAGGGCGTCCAGGGCATGTAATAAATCTTGTCAGAAGCCTGCAAAGGGTCTTTGCACCATGCCCCAGACTGGTGGTCGGACTCAAACAAATGTTCACTCTGGTACACTCCTTTTAGTAGTCCAGGACAAAGAAAAACTGTTGGAAGGGAAAGAGTTAAAATAACAAATGTATTAATTTACATTTTGACAGATATTTTTATTTGTCACCAAATGGGATGCAACTCTAACAAAAGATACCCGCCACCACTTATTTTGCTATATTATCTTGAGACCACAAAGTATTCTTGCACATCAATTGTAACTTTTTTTCCCAAAATATTGTGTTTTCATTTGCTGAAAAAAATTAGACTTTTCTAAGCAGCTGTACTTTCCTGTATATTTTACCTTTGAAAATACGAGCTACATACTTTTGGATATATGTATCAGGTGTGACAACATATGTCTATGCGTTCTATAGACATAACAAGCACAAAAGTTTATACACAATGTTTTTATTAGTTCACTGAAGAATATAACTTATTTGGTGTAAAAATTTCTCATGAAATTAGCTATTAAATAGCTGAATTAAGAAATAGGTGAATAGCCTATATATATTTTTTCTCTGTGTTTTTTTATCAAGGAAAAGAAAAGTCCTGTGTTACAGGTCACTGAATCTTCTAACATAAAGGCTCTCATAGTTGCTACAACACACACAGAGCATGCAACCCACACAATTAAAATGAGTGATGGATGGATACTGGAAGGAAAAAGAGAAAGGAAGAAAAAGAGAGGAAAGAGGAATAAGGAAAGAAGAAAAGACAAAAGGTTACAGAAAAGAACCCAAGATCTAGATTTTAATCAGTTAAAAATGTCCTGTTAAATACAGTGGTATTGGAACTTAAAAACATGTACCTTTTACTGTTACATGAGAAGAGCATTAAAAAAACAAGATTACTTGCTATCATATTTTGCTGCTCATACTTCAGAATGAACATGGGGAGGAATCATTTGATTTCCTCGATTTTTAGTATGACTCAGTAGCATACTGTGTAAGTGGTGGTGAGAAAGCACAGCTGATTAATCTGATGAAGGGGCTGTACAGCAATGTTTCCCAGAGGGTGGCCTGGAAGCATCTATTTGAAGTGGGATGGTTGGATGTCACACAGGAAGGAAAAAAGAGGTCCTTTGCCACATTTGTTTAAGAAAGATCACATCAAACCACGTTGTGACAGAGATTCTAATAGCTTACATACATTTGTGAATCTCAAAGGCAGAAGCAGGGAGGGGCTGGGCAAATTTCACAAACTAATTTGATAATTCTGAAACCTTTCTTGGAGTGCATTGTTTTGCTGAACTTGCTATGGGAAACACTGCTCTAATATATTTACAAAGCAAACACATTGAAAAATCATGCAGTCCATTGTTATGTTTGAAATGATTAGAAGTGTAGTGGGTGGAAAAATTAGGAAATCACAGGGAATTTGTAGGTTGACCCATTTTTTAATGATTACAGGATTATTGCTTCAGAATTAGTATTTAGCTTCTCAACAGTAACTCTAAGTGCACATCCAATGGAAAAGAACCTAAGATGACACTCAGCCAGATTTTGGAGAAGATTGGAAAGGAAAGTACATTACTAAAGTGCTCAGGGGATTACTCTTGAAGAAATGAAGTCTGGTGGTGGCGGTAGGGTGGAAGCTGACTACCAAAACCTTTCATAGCAAAGATATAGGGTTATCATCAATTTACAAACAATAATTTCGATAACTATAGGTATCTCTCAAGAATTTTAATCCAGTAGATACCCTTTATTGTCAAAAATGCATATATCCTGGATATTAAAGTTAATCATCAGTACTTGGGCTATTTAAGTAATTCACTTTAGGGTATTTGAGAAAACTCTCTCTCCTTTTCCCCCAATAATTAAAAACTGTAAGAACAGGGGAAACCACACCAGAGCTATGGAAAATTACCTGGTATAGAAGGAGAAATACATCTAGAGCAATAACTATCAGCATCCTATGGATTTTTAACTATGTATTTAGAAATAAAGAGGAATAAGACACAGTATTGAAAATTTTACAATATTAAACTGCTTTAGGATAAAAGGATCAAACCAGCACTAGTCAGTAAAACAGACTAAAGTGAAGTTGAGCAGCAGAAGTAGTAAATAAATTTTCATAAAATAGATAAGAATTAATAACAAAATTATTTTTACTATATGTTAAACTGTTAAATAACTTAGCCTATAAATAGTATATAATTTATATGAAAGGTATTTAATTACCTTTTTGTTCCACTTCTATTGGAGAGAGAGAAGTAAAGAGAGAAAGGAGAAAAGAGAATAGATTAATGGTACGGTATTGGCCAAGAACTTTTTATTCACCTCTTCCAAACTGAAAGTAAATAATTTTTCACTCATACTGGCTTTATTGAACATTACATGATTTTTAAACAAACCCATTTCTCTAAAATAATTAGTTGTTAAATAATCATACTGTAAGTTTTAAAACACACTTGGAAAAAATAAGGTGAACGTTAATCAAACTAAGATTGAATGAACATACCACTCCAAACTATAGACATAGGAAATGCAAAATTCGTAATTAAGAACACTAGTATTCCCGTTTGAAAGGCAGATCTGCAACCATACACAGCAAACTTTTAAATAGCTTGGTTAATCTCACTTATAAATATTATAGCTTATACTGTTCTGTAACATAATAGTCTAGCTTTTCATGCATCACAAAGAATTGATCCCAGAAGGAGCTACTCTGCCATTCAAACCACGAGGTCTAAGATTCTTCTGTAGCTTGTCAGTCTTAGGAGGTTTGGCATTAGAAGGGAATGTTATTATTCCAATTAATGGTCTTAGAATCCATACTGAAGCAACTTCTCTCCCTCCCCCTTCTCAATATTTGATACTAACATGGAAAAAACCTGCTATCAGAAGACTGATAGAAATAATGAGCCACCAGATTTGGTCTTCTCTGAAATTCTTAACTGCTTCCACATACCTTTTAAAACTAAACTGAGATTCTCAAATGTATTATGAATTTCTCAAACTAGATCCCACTATTACCTTTAAGGTACTGATCAATATAAGTCAGTAAAAATTCTGAGAAATGGGAACCTGGTCATGAACCTCAGCAAGCTGCATCATCTTTCTCTTATTATACGTGTGTCTCATTAGATACAATTTGCTTATATCCTAAAGAAAAAAAAAAAAAGGACTAACAAGAAAAAGGGAAAGATGTTGAAGAATGGGTTCATAATGCAAATTTTTTAAATGACATCAATACAAAGGATGAAAACAAAGGCTGTTTCAGCAAGGTATGGGGCAGAGGTCAGATATTATGCATAATAATAAATTTAAAACTCTAGGAAAATTACAAAAGCAAACAAAAAATACATTTGAGTAATTACATTTGACTGGGATCTTTGTGCTCTGACCTAAGCTCATATGCCTTTAGCCAAACCACACTCATTGCTCTTCACTGACCTCTTATAAGCTTTAATAATCTCACATATTGGAGCAAAAAACAGGTATATATATATATATATATGTACAAAATTAGAAAGTTGTAAACAGGGCTATCATTTTTTAGATTCTCATCTCAGTAAATTACACAGTTTTCTTTTTAACCATATTGCTAGGAGTCCTTGGAAGCCACTACTTTATGGTCATAATTTGTCACCTTCCTCTATTACTCTTTCTTGTGCACCTGCAGTGTTTACCAGACTGCATGCCACAATCAAGCCAGCTGAAAGCTTTCTCTAAGAGATGCACTTGTTGCTTTGACTACTTTTACTAACAATCCTGTGTTCACACTGACAACTAGAAGAGGTATAACTAAGCACCTGAAAGATGAATTGATGGTCTCAACAGTTTGGATGTGAGGTTCATTTGAATAAAGGTTGGAGACGGAATGGGAAGTCATAGCATAGTGCACATTTTTCAATTGCTAGCCAACAAATGGTTTCTTAGAACTAATTTGGTGCCTTGAAATAGCTCTAAATACAATATCTATACTTAATTTACATAATCTTGAGAATAAATGGAAATATTCATATTCAAAAGCATAACATACACTCTTACAGAACTTCGATCTTCGTTTACATGAACTCATTCACAGTCTTATTCTTGAGGGCAAATATCCTAACTTCTTTGTGAGTGACATTTCTCTCGAAGAAATACTTAATAAGGAAATTTCACCTCTATTGTTTCAGTTGCCATATGGTAAAATTTTGTTTTTAATTGGTTTTGCTTTAATTTTAGAGGGATTGGCATAAGTTGTTGTGTAAGTAAAGTCTGCCTCTTTCATTTGCTGATTATTCAATATTAAGATTTATTAGGCAGTTCTGCTATGGAGAAAATTATTATGGTCTTGCCCATGTCATGACTGGCTGTAGCTCATTTATCATTTATTTGCTATTTTCAAGACTGAAGTAAAACAGTCCTATAATTTAAGTTGAAACAAGTACACACAAATCATATTTCCATAACAAAAGCTGGCAAGACAGCATAATTTGTCATTGAAAAGCTCAGTAACATTTAGGATTGACCACTCATTGCCTATCATTTAATTCTGATGCTAGATTACCAGAAACAAGCACACCACTATATCCTTCACAACCACACAGTACCTGGCACACAGTAAATACTCAGTGAATAGCCCTGGAATCAAATACACAACCCAAGTAACAATGATTCCCTTGGCTCCTTGATATTGTACGTATGTTGTAAAAAGAAAAAAAAGTGATGAACCAGAATCTGGATTCACTATGTAAGATTGTACATGCAATGCATACCAGGAATAACATCATAAGATATTTTAATGAGTGGAGAAGAAAGCAACCATCATAAGCAATTTGTATCTCCTACTCATTAAACATAAAACTTGAGGGCATAAAGAAAAACAACATGTATATGAATGGTCCTGCCAGTTATATTGGCAAGAAAAATTTGCTGCTATAAAACAACCTGCCAATGATGAAAAAATACAGGCCCCCAATATTCCCTTTTCTCCTGTTCTGGAATGAGATCATAAATTAAAGAATTGTTTGTTGACAAGAGTGCTACGTCCTTCTTCAGGATCTCCTGTCTTTTAGTCTGGTCCAATATCCTGAATTCTGACATTATAGCTGTCACTGTTCATTTCCAAACCTCTTTGGAATTAGTTTCTTTCCTTTTCTCTCTTCACTTTTAAGCCCTAAACTATTTTTATTGTCCATTCAGCATCTATAAATATGTTTATATATTTCCTTAAAGTGATTTCATTGTTGTTCTTTGTCAAACTTAATGTCAAAAGCTATATCCTGTGGTTAGAGTAATGACATTCAAACTAACAGTAATTTTATTCTGTAGAAAAGCAAGAAACAGGAAAACAACACTAGCAAACTTTTTCTTCATTCCTCAACAGTTCATAAAATAGATATAACATATAGCCATGTTTTTGTTTAAAAAGATAAGATGCTGTTAGTTCTAACTACTTCCGTAACATATGCAATACTTTCGGATTGCGTCCTTTAATTAGAAAAGGTATGGATCAGAGAGCACAAAAATGCATTACAAAGCTTTTTCCAATTGCATCTCAAATTACAGAGAAATACTCATAGATTTGTTGCCTGCCAAAACTTTTAGTGCCATTACTAAGAACTATGAAATTTTATCTAATTCTAATGTCACTTAAATTTTTTCTTTTACACTGTAAGTCACTGAACATTATACTTTCATCTACAATCCAAATTTTCTAAATGAATAGGTTATATTCCAATAATGCCTCTATATTCCTGTAATATATAAGTAAAAAGACATTTATGGGGGATATAAGATGGTTATAAAATGTTAAATAATTTATAAACAGGTTTTTTTTTCATTGAAATGTTGGAGTATTTTGAACATAATTACTTTTCTGGTTACAGGTGGCTTAGACTGAAGATGCATTTGGGTACCCACAGCACAAGCCCGTTGGGGAGTTAGGGAAATGGCAAATGGGCAAATAAGTAACTAAAAAAATCAGTCCTGGATGCAAATTTGCTGCTAAATCACCCATGAACAAAGTCATCTATAAGAGCATAATCAAAAGTTTACATAATACTTTATATTTTCATAGCACATTATGTATAATTCAATAATGCTTTCAAATGAATCATGATTTTATTTTTCTTCAAACAATAATATGATGTAATATTTATTATTTCCATCACAGAAGAGTAAATAGAAACTCAAACAGTGAAAGGATTTGGCCAAGGTCAACAGTGGTAGGTGCAAGGCCTGTCATTTGTTTAATATCATACCCTGGCTCTTCTATCATATAAACTCAGTGAAACACAATGTGCGTCGTGTGTCCTGCTCTCTGTTTCCTCTCTGTCAATGAGTCCATGAAGGAGTGTACATAAGAGGAGACAAATAACATAAATGACAGCTCCTTGAGGATAGACTCTCTGTTGTAACAGTCATTCACTAAACAATGAAGCTTTGTGTGCAGTACTAGTAAGATTTTAACATCACAGCATCTTAACTTTTTAAATGAGAAAACTAGGCACAAACAGCATGACTCCTGTGGTTACTAAGTGCTAGCATTGGGATTAAAATCCAAGTTTTGATCTTATTCAATATTGACCTTTAATAAGATGCAAGATGACCATTTTCACTTCCAGCGCCTGGAACACTGGAAGTGTTCATTTGGTATTGTTATGACTTTGTGCGATGACTAGGTAACACCATGATATTTTCAAGGAAAGGGATTGGATGACACTTTTTTTTTTTAAGTGCAATCATCCCTTGAGACTATTCTCATAAGAGAAGATAAAATAATAGAGAAGACCTATGAATTGCACATTTCTTGGCCAAGGAAAACAACATTTCTCTTATCACTGGAAACAAACCTGTACTCAATATCTTATGTGTCAGAAATTCTTATTACTCTGAGATACATGATACTCTCTTCTTTATTTCACATCCACTAAGAAAAATATGGAAAAATTTTAGTAAGTAGAAAGAAGAAGATCTTTGAAGTTCATTAAATTTTTTGGCATATTGGATATCAAAAATTCTGACGGGCATCTGTCTCTTTCAGTAAATAAGGTGCTAATCCTGTATTTAATGAGAGACAGGAGTAATCTCTGCAGCTCAGCTTCTAAATTATGTTTTTCAAATAATACCCATGCATCGGTGAATAAAAGTGCCACTCAATCACCTTGTATTACAATGGCTTTATATAATGTGTTTCCAAAATTAACACTTCCTAATGAATTTCATCCTGGAGTGTGTAGATTGAAAAGTCAATAATTCATAAAATGCTTTTGCTAGTCACATTCTAATTTAAACACTTAAATACAATATCTATAGATATTATAGAAACTGAGACAGCTTTTTATTTTTCATGGCATTCCATTCCATTGATGAATCTATAAAACCTTTCAAACTGTTCATTTAGCCTTTAAAATAAAATGGTGTTATTAGTAGACCCTTTTGCGAATCTATTTGTAATAACTCCTAGTAAAAATAATAATTTTTCAAAGTTATTGTTGGTAACACTTAAAGTCAATATTACATTTGGTTTCTCAAGGATGGACCCTTGTTATAATGATTTGTCACCACTCTGTAATAACCACACAGCATTCAGAGTTACTAAACACTAAACTAAGACACATTCACCTCAGAGTGGTTAAGACTATTTATGTATATTAATTTATTGGATATACTGAATGCATCTGAGTTCTTAAAATCAAGACTCTTAATGCTGTGAAAAGAGAAGTAAATAATAATATTAATCCTCACACTTAACAGTTACTGAGCATGTAGTATGTGAGTAGTTACTCTCAGATCATTTCATTTAATCTGCACAGGCTCCCTGTGGATTTGGTGGCACCATTATGGACACGTTGAACTGACTTCTGCCTCAGGGAAGCTCACAGTCTAATAATCCGTGATTTTCAGTATACTGATCTACCAAAGATAACCTATCACATGCTTGCAAAGAAACCTGCAAAAAGACATCAAAAAACAACGATAAGAATGAATGGTGGGAAAAGAGGGATCTGTCTGAAAAAGCTCAAGGTAGACACACGAGGAACACCACCTGGACTCAAATCCACCCTCCTGTGGAAATGCGCCATCCATTGCTCCCAAAGCTTGATGACCGATTCTTTTTACTAGGTTCTAAGCAACCAGCTCTAGACCAACAAATGTGATACTAAAAATGCACCTAGATTTAATTCCAGAAATATAGCAAAGACTTTATAATTAACATCCCCAGGATTTAGACTGAGAGTTCTGTTAAATGTTACTTAATGTCACCTGATTTTATACAAATGAGAAAAATAAAACCAGAGGTTTACAACACTGATCCCAAATCACAGTTTACTTTTTAATCCTAAATAGTATTTAAAAGCAAATGTGATACTTTTTGATTCATCTAACAATTTCATCTACTATGAGAGCAGAAATTGCTATCCTACCTAATCTTACTGATGAGAAAAAAACAGAAGCTGTAAGAAGTCAAGTTAACATATTCAATTTCTCTTTTTCTTTCTTCGTTGTTTATTTATTTATTCGAATGGCAGAGGGAGAATGAGAGTGAGAGTGAGAGTGAGAGTGAGAGTGAGAGTGAGAGTGAGAGAGATTCTTCATTAGCAAGAAACTGAAGGCAAGATCTGGAGTACACAAGTACTCCAACATGGGACATGGGCATCTCAACTTCCAGGGTCAATGCCCATCCACAGTTACTTATTTGTGGTAGAATTATAACTAAATATTGTTCTTCCCGTCTTTACCAGAGATCTGTTAAGATCCCGTGAATCAATTTTGGAACTTAAAGTTTCTATCATCATTTCACGCAAGAGAATAGGACACCAATTCACAAGGACATCCCGTAAGGAACAAACAACACCACCACCAACAAAAAACAACATTCTGATGAACAGCCTACGAATGCCAAGGAGCTTCATCCCATTCTGGCATTTCATGGCATTCTTCCAAATGCTCCAGCCAACATGGGCCTGGACTCACTAGCCAGAGAACAGAAGATGATTTGTATTTACCAACAGCATGGTTAATAATGACCATGATTAATTTTTATTTAATATAATATATATAAAGTTTTCTCAGCTTTTTCTCATTTTGCCACGCCTGTTCATTATCTCTGTTACTTCCTAGTGAAGCCAACTCTATTATTAGTTGCAAGTCATGTTTCTGTTCTTTCAGGAACACTTTATTTCCTGGTGCCCACACTGAACAACTCTGTAATTTCAACACTAGTTGCAGGAACTTTTAAATAATATTCTAGCCCAGGGATTGCCAAATACTTTCTGCAAAGGTCCAGACAGGAAAGGATTTAAGCTTTGTGAGTCAGGGACTATCCCTGTCCAAGTCACCATCTTATTTATTTACAACTCTTAAAAATGTAAAAGGCCTTCTTAACTCATGGACTCATACACAGATACCCACTAGATGCTGATTCCATGGCCGTAGAACACCGATCACTGTTTAAATTCATTTCTCCTATGTCATCTCATTTACTATTCTCTATGTTCTCTGTCCTCTTGCTGCTGCTGCTCCTCTTCCTACACTTTGTAAAGACGGATTTATTAGTTTGCAAGGTACAGTGGCAGAGAGAGAGGAAGAGACTGAAAAGGAGGTCTTCCTTTCCTTGGTTCACTTTCCAAATGTCCACAACAACCAGGTCTTTGCCAGGCAGAAGCCAGAGGCCAGAAACCAGGAACTACACACTGAGTTTTGCTAAAGAATTTCTTCTCAAATTCATCTATGTGAGATAAGGTGCTTTTCTTGGACACAAGCTAAGGCAAGCACCACGTTCCAGTCTCACAAGGCACCTGCTGGTCACTGATAAGCAGGACAGCAACACTTGACTTAAATGAGTGACGTCTGCAGCAGTGAAAGACATGCAGGGGTGCTTGCACAACTAAAGACTCCAAAAAAACAGTGAACACATGAAGCTATTTGCCATTATTGTTCCTACTCAAAAGGCAAACACATGGTTTATTCATTACGTGTCTTAGAGGAGACTTGAAGACACTGCACTTTTCCTGGACAGATCATCTGTGTTTCTTTCTTTTTCTGTGGCCATCACCATGGGTCCAAGACAATTCAGCATTTCATAGGCCTAGCCAAATATGGTTAATTGGACAGTGGATAAGTTTACTCATTTTTCACCCTTAGCTCAAAACATTCATAATGCAGTTTCATTCTGCAACCCTTTAATATCTGACATAAGAATTGCATGCTCCAAGAATGGAGGTATGTTCCATCTTGTTTTCCATTTGGCTTTATATTCTTGCTTTAAGAGACAGTGGCAGAAGGAATGGATGTTCCTTAGGACAGTTATAAATCAGCTATGTTAAATTTCAGAAAGGGAATATGCAAAAAGTTGATCAAATGTATATAAGGTGATGCAAAACCGAAGTCAAGAAATCAGATTTAAAAAATAAAACAAACAAGGCCGGTGCCATGGCTCAATAGGCTAATCCTCTGCCTGTGGCGCCGGCACACCGGGTTCTAGTCCTGGTTGGGGTGCCAGATTCAGTCCCGGTTGCCCCTCTTCCAGGCCAGCTCTCTGCTGTGGCCCGGGAGGGCAGTGGAGGATGGCCCAAGTGCTTGGGCCCTGCACCCCATGGGAGACCAGGAGAAGCACCTGGCTCCTGGCTCCGGATCAGCGCAGTGCGCTGGCCGCAGCGGCCATTGGAGGGTGAACCAACAGCAAAAGGAAGACCTTTCTCTCTGTCTCTCTCTCTCACTGTCCACTCTGCCTGTCAAAAAATAAAAAAATAAATAAATAAAACAAACAGAAAAATGATGTAAGTGTGCTTTCTCTCCAATTCTTTGTAATACTCAGCCAACATCTGTTGGGCAATTCACTAAACATACACTTTGTTGCAGTGAAGTATGTCAAAGTAGAGGAAAAGCGAGTGCTTAAAAACTTTTAAAATGACCTTATTCTTTGCAGTTAGACCAGTGGCAACATAGTTTATTCCTACTTAAACTAAACTAGGCACCCCCCCTCAAACTTTTTTTTTTCCTCCTTAAAAGTCATCTGTAGAAGATTCATAAGAAACAAATGGCTGGTGAAAACACTGAGGGAGAAAACTACCAAATATATTACATGATTAGGTAATTTTTTCACCTTTTAAAAAGATTTTATTATTTATTTCAGAGGTAGAATTACAGAGGGAGACAGGGAGAGAGGGAGAGAGAGAGAGAGGAAGAGAGGGAAAAACAGAGAGAAAGGTCTTCCATCCACTGGTTCACTCCCCAAATGGCTGCAGTGGTTGGAACTGGGCCAATCTGAAGCCAGGAGCCAGGAGCTTCTTCCAGGTCTCCCACGTGAGTGCAGGAGCCCAGGGACTTGGGTCATCTTCCACTGCTTTCCCAGGCCATAGCAGAGAGCTGGATTGGAAGAGGAGCAGCCAGGACTAGAACTGGTACCCTTATAGGATGCCAGCACCACAGGCAGAGGATTAACCTACTGTGCCACAGTGCCGGCCCCATAATTTTTTCACTTTTTAATGAAATGAAATAAACATCCTGAATACAAAAAATCAGTGTACAACAGGTAAACTGTGTGAAGTTGACATTTATTAAGCTTTTAATTTCTTGTTTACATGTATGACTGTAAATACTAGATAAATATGATAATATCTACCACAGAAGATCTTTCAAAATACTTTAAAGAACAAATACATTTCAAACAGAAATGATATTTTCTCAGGAACTCTCATAATTATGACATGCTTTGTTAATTCACTACAAAGTAAGCTGTATATGTTCAACGATTCTGCCTTTTATATTCACTAACACAGCTCAGCATTTATCTAAAACAGTACCTGGAGTATGTTGTTAAATCAAGACAAACGTTTCCATCATAGATGTTCCTAAATAACTACTTGTACTAACAAAGGCAAATAGAAATAAAATATGTGTGTAGATTATGCAATAGCTATTTGAGATGAATATTTTCTGAATATAAATTAACATCCATTTGTCAATACTCTAATTACTAAAACACTCAAATCATTACCATGTTCTGTTCCATCATGCTATCTTTTTTAAATAATAAAATAGGAAAACTGAAAACATAATATCATGTATTTGGGGGGTATTTAAAAATTTTATTTATTTGAAAAGCAGAATGACAGAGAAAGAGGGAGAGAGAAAAGGAAAGAGGGAAGGGAGGGAAGGAGGGGAGTGGGTGGGGAGAAAGAAAGTAAGGAGTATCAGGGCTGGTGTTGTGGCATAGTGAGTAAAGCTGCCACCTGCGGTTCAAGACCAGCTGCTCCACTTCTGATCCAGCTCTCTGCTATGGCCTGGGAAAGCAGAGAACATGGCCCAAGTCCTTGGGCCCCTGCAACTGTGTGGGAGACCTGGAAGAAGCTCCTGGCTCCTGGCTTCAGATGTGCGCACCTCCCGTAGTTGCAGCCAACTGGGGAATGAACCAGCGGATGGAAGACTTCTCTCTCTCTCTCTCTCCCTCTCTTTGCCTCTCCTTCACTCTCTGTGTAACTCTGACTTTCAAGTAAATAAATAAATAAATCTTAAAAAAAAAAGAAAGCAATGTGTATCATACACCTGCTAGTTCACTTCTCAAATGTTCACAAAAGTTAGGGTGGAACAGGCCACAGCCAGGAGCCAGGAACTCCATCTTGGTCTCCCATGAGGGTGACTGGGAGCCAGTCTTCAGGGTGCATGAACAGGAAGTTGGATTAGAAACAGAGTGGCTGGGATTTAAATCAGCACTCTGAAGGTGGCCAAGGGTGTCCCAAGAATCAGCTTAGCCCACTCTGCCACAATACATGGCCTTCTTTGAGTGTTTTTAAACACAGCTAAGTAAGTGCATCATTTTGGAACAAGAAGCATTTACAGTAAGGACAGCCAACGGTTACTGAATGTTATCCACATGGAAATTCTTACTGTTAACTATTTTAGTTACAACTTTGTAAGCTAGCAACACTGTTATCACTATTTTACAGGTGAAACAGTGAGGGACAGAGAAGGTAAAGTATTTGTTTCAGGGCACAAGAGACAGAAAGAGCAGCTTCTTAAAGACCATCTGACTTCAAGACTTAGACTCATGGGATGGTCTACAAAGGCTCCAAAAAGCTTACAGACCAGTTTAGACAATACTTTTTTTTTTTTTAATTCAGAAAATGAAATAACTGAAAAGCTTGATGTCCTATTTCAAAGATCAGTGAATCTGAAAAATATGTTCAAATATATGATGCTTGCAATGAAATCTCAAGTTAGGAATTTTGTGTGATTTGCCATAAAAGGGGTCTTCAAAAGGATCATGGAAATGCATACTATGAAAAAAATTTATACAAATTTCAAAATAACTTATATCAAAATAAACTTATCTTTTCATTCTGTTTTTTCCATGAACTTTTTTTTAAGTGTCCTTATATACATGAGAAATATGTGGTCTACAGAATCTGGCACTTATTTGTAAGTAAATGATATATACATTTTGAAATAGAATGGAGGTGTAAGCTTTAGGTTTCTTGAATTTATCAGGTCAATGTTTACTAACCACAAACAAGGGCATCTTAATGCACAGGTCTTTTTTCAACATGAGCTCCCCTGTTATGTATGTACCACGAATTCATCAGACAAGGTCAAGTTCTATACTCCACTATGCCTATCAATTTCAGAGAAGAGACGTTACTGACAGATACTGTCAACTGCTTGGCAATGGAAGTGCAAACCCATTGTATACTCTATGAGAAGAACTGAATACAAAATGTGCTGCAGTGCTGTGAGAACAGGTTTTCCTTCTTTTTAAATCAAGTGTAGCTGCATCTAACACTGTAACACTATCTCAATATTATCTCTAAGCTAAGTTCATGCATTCGGAGGGATCAGATGTCTTTGAAGCAACTTTTTCTTCAGTTTAGTAAACTACATATTATCTATTTGCATCCAGAGCTATTAATTCTTGCCAAGTGTTTACCACATTATTGGTCTTGTCACTAAACAGTGCCTTCTTTCTGTTTTATAGCTAGTGTAGCACTTCTCTATGACATCAATAGATTAAAACATTTACTAGTAGAAAAAGTACTTGAAAACGGAGTGAACTCATTTTGTTTCAAGCTAACCCAATAAATATGTCCAGTTTACTGATGTTAACATTCTTTTAAAATTGGTACATATTTATCTTGTAAATTTCAAAAAGGCAGAAGAGATAGATTAATTGCCCCCTCCCACCTGCCAGCAATGCTAAATTGTTAATGCAAACAAATGGCAGTTTAATAGGAAGAGATTTATATTTCAGATATGTACATGGGAAAATTTAGTAAAAGGTCACTGAGGGGTATCTATTATTTGTAAATCCACAGAACTACTTAAAGATATAAAGCATAGTGGCTAACATTAATTGGTTGAATTTTATGATGCTAGCTTGATCTCAAGTTTTTCTTACCTCTTTTTTAAATTTACTAGCAGAAAGCTGGTCATTAGCAAACCTAGGTTTCTTCTATTTGCACACGTTAAGATAAAATAGAAGCAAATCTAGTCCTATATGTAGGAATTGATAATTAAAGAATAAACAAAATCATAGGAAGAGTCAGTACCCTTCTTGACAGTATTATAGAAGAAAAAATTTTTACTGTAAAGTTAAAATAATGCTTGATTTGCCTGTCCATTGCCTCCCCATAGAAGACAGCCCTGGATATGGCTTAAATAACCAATCCTCCAAAACCACTCTGACCCAGGAGCCCTGCAAGCAACAATTCAGATACTCACAGATGATCCAGTCTCCAATTTCTATGTGACAACAACTTTTCCCTTGGTTATGACAATACAATGGAAGAAAAGTACTGTTTATTGAACGAGGTCATGCCCCTTGCTGTAAAGTAACTATAGTACATCTGTTATTCATCTATCACAGTGAGCATATCTCTCATTAGACATCTCAGACTTTTTATTGTGACACATTTGATTTTATTTCTGAAAAGCTGTATGTGAATGAATGTCTTGCTTTCATTCTTATATATGATTTTCTTATACATGAACTTCTCTTTTTACATAAGAAAAAACAGATGATCATATGGGCCATTCTCTCCCTAACCAACTCTTGTGGACTGAAACAATGATCCTCCTGCATCTGTGCTTGGGCACATACTAACTGTTACTCTATACTGCCTTTAACAATCTCCTAAAAAAAATCTCTAATACATCCATGTGAAATTGGATGAAATCCCATATCTTCCTTGAAGTTTTCAGAAAGCCTGCATCTTGAAACATAGGTCTCAGGAAGAAAATTTGAGTGAAATATATCACTTTGGGAGATCTGAAGTAAGACATCCTTCTATTACTTTGGTTAATAAGAATAATTAACAATTACTAACAATAATAATTAACAGTTAAGAGCAGAATGCCAGAGAACAGCAGATTCTCTGTAACGCTGGTCAACTCTTCCAAAAAGTGAATCTTACCTGACCAACAAAATCAACCTGTTTTCTAAGAATGCAGTATGTGTTGTTCAAAGAACTGATGAAATAATGAGCACTTTATCAAATCAGATTTATATATGGCTATGTAATATTTTCTTCATAACACTGAATAATAGTCAGAAAATACATATTGATGAGGATGTCTACAATTTTTTTGAGTTATCAACCATAATATATTCAAATAGTGTTTGAACTACAATGTCCAGAAAGTAGGGCCCAAGACAAGGACTTTCATGCAGACAGTGACAGCAGGAAACAAGTGAGGGGAACAGGGAGGAAGATACAGGAAAGAAAGACTAAGAAATGTGGTCCTACGGAAGCCGCTGCTGTGGGCACCAGGTTCTGCCCAGATCTCTGAGAAATACACAGACCGCCTCCCAGAATTGTCCACCTGGAATGGGGGTAGCTGGAGTCAGTACAGATGGACTGCTCCTCCCGAGTGGTCAGACAACTGTGACTACTAAGAGACCCCTGCACACCAGGGGCTGGGCAGCTGGCTGGTATTGTATAAGAACATGAACAAGAACTGGGCCTTAATGATTAACCCCTCTTGTCGCTCCCCCTCTTCGTGGAGGAACGACACTAAGCCCTGCCTAGGCTTCATATCCGAGTCACGGCACCATTATGTCGCTCCCCGTCTTCATGGGGGAACGACACAGGACCCTGCGCTGTTCTTTCGTCTGCTCGGCCCTCCCCGGGTTTGCTGCTGGTTCTTCCCGGGTTGGCTACTATCCCTTCCACCTCCGTGGAAGGGCAGTTCCCCCTGGCCACATTCCCCACTTCCGCAGGGGAGCGGCACACCGCCGGCCGGCTCTCTCGGGGGCTGCACAGGTGTTCCTTCAGACAGATGTTCCCCATAGATGTTCCTGGTGCATGCCGTCTCTCTCCTCCTTTATAGTCCTCCTCCGCCAATCCCAACTCGGCTGCCCACACGCCGAGTACGCTGCTCTCCAATCAGGAGCAAGTCCTACAGTTAATTGGTTGAACTGGAGGCAGCTGTGCGGAAGCTGTTTACTTCTCTCCCAGCGCCATATTGTGGGAGAGCAGATGCATAGAATAAGTCTTAATTCGAGTAACTTAGTCTAGTCCGGATTGCTCCCCACACCCTCTCTTCTCATAATGCTAAATTTTACATTTATTTAGCAGTCATTTCAATTTAGGGTATGGCAAAAAGTATTGTAATCTTGGGGTTTGTTTTTTTTAACCTGGCATCTGTTCTTCTCTAACTTTTTTTTTTAATGCTGCAATATTACTAGCTTATTTTGGTAACATCTTTTCCAGTTACATGCAGCTGAGAGTGAAAAGTTCAAAAAAAGAATTGCAGCAGCTCTAACATTTATACATTCTATAGAACTCCCACTGCAGGCATAGAAAAGGGGAAAACGGAACTTGGTGCTGATTCTGTCTATTCTCTTGTCAATCCTGGGTATGCAGAAAGAAAGAGATAAATCACCTGGATCACAAATCATGAGTTCGCAAACAGCTAAGACACAGCTGATGAGAGGGATTTTGGCAGAAGTAATAATTCTTTTCTCCAGGTTCATTTTATGATATGGTCACATTTATTTGAATTTAGCCCTTGGATAGCCTTTCCTATTTTGATAAGAGAAAATGTGTTTAGATAGACTTCTATTGTCAGAAATTATTAAATAAAATATTTCCTACATCAAAGCCACTGCTCAATTTTATGGGCTCTTATTTCTTGGTCTTTTAAGATGTAGCATAGAAAGATACTTGGAGAAATCACCTTTAGTTACGCATAATATAAATGGGTCCAGAATTCTTGAATAAGAAATATAAAGGAGACAGGGAATCCTTTCATATTTTATATTTTTTACTTACTGACTTATATATGGAAAAGTGAGCTGTTGCAATTTTTAGGATTCTGATAGGACATAATTTAAAAGTGGCATTAGACCAAAGTCAATTAATATAACTCACTAAATTAGCATGGAACTTGAAATACTTATAAGCTATTTAAAGGCAACAGAACGTATGCGGTGCTGAAAACTGGGTACACAATAAATGCTTGCTGATTGACCAATTTAATGAACTTAAAGATGAGTTAAGAAGAACTAATTTCCACATGAAAGAACACACAGAAAAAAAAAATCAGTAGACTCAGTGCTCATCAAATAAGCATAACTGGCTCCAAGACGTTTTCTCATTGAGGAAACAAGCACAAAAGATCATTAACCACTGGCATAACCCAAAAATGTAGCACATTTATTAATATTAATAAAAGCTGGCTCCACAGCCAGGGTAGTACTATAGTTAATACGCATTCATATTTATAAAGTTTTATCATTACATGTTTTTGTAATTAAATTTAAAAAATAATTTGAGACAAGGAGAGAGAAAGGGCTCATGTCTGCTGGTTCACTCCCTAAAGCTGAAAGCCAAGAATGCATCCAAGTCTCCCACAGGGACTGTAGAGATCCAACTACCTGAGCCATCATTGCTGTGTCCCAGGAAATGTTTTGTGAGGAAGCTGGAGTCAAGACCTGGAGCTGAGAACAGAACTCAGGCACTCAACGTGGGATGCAGCATCTAAACTGCTAAACTAAACGCTCACTCCTATATCATTACTTTGTGATGCACAGGATACGTTGCAGCACCTGCAATATCAGTCCTCATTATTTTTCAGTTAGGTGGCTGTAATTCAGACACCCAGGTTTAACTGACGGATATCGCAAATGCGCATGATTTTGTCAAAAAATTTTTCATTTTAATACATTTTGATGCAGAAACAGAGACTTCAAGTGTATTCAGAGAATTACATCAGGAGATAAAAGGAACTGAAATCATAGTGAAGAATGTGGCATCACTTGCCTTCATGCAGATGACAATCATTTCTTGAATTTAAATATGATACAAAGCATGTTCAACTAGTGGTGTTAATTATATAACTATGTGAGTTAAATTCAATTGATGGGTTGGGATTTCAACCCTGATTTGTCAGAATGCAAACTGTTTTCTAAACAAAATGGTAGACAGTTGTTTGTGGATGCAGCGTGACATGAAATGAAATGCAAACGTAAAATAAAACTTTCCTTTCAATGATTCCAAAAAGTCTCAAATGTGTTTTTCCCTGACAGCATTCAGAAGTAGTGGCATTCCAACTGACTTACTGAAATGATGGCATTATTTGTTCTACAATCATACTATTACAGCCAAAAATCTGAACCGTATGTTTTTAGGCAGCACTGTTCAGTTTGTAGGATCCCCTCCTGCCAACTGGCTCCTAACTTTGGTAACAAGCAGAGAGGACAGAAACTAGCACCAGAAATCATTGCATCTTTACAGTGCAAGCTAAGTGTCATCTATAACTACTGTGATGAAATATATTCTGCAAAAACAGTAACAGGCAAAGACTATTGGGTCACATCATCCGTGCATGTTGACGGAATTGCTGCAACCTATTTTATGGGAAAAGAAATCCTTCATCTAAGAAGTTCTGCTTCACAATTTTGGTTCTAATTCGGTCACAGAGTTCTTGAAATCCCTATTCTTCTATGCACGATGTCAACATGTCGGAAGGGTTGACATGGACAGTACCGAAAATGAATCTGATTCATTATGTGCCACAAATTTTTCACAGATGTGTCAGCAATGTTTGATCAATGGACCCCATGCAGTACTACAGCTGAGACGCACGCCTGCTGGATGAACTGTTAAACTCAGTCAACGTACACGGTAGCATGTGAGATAAAACTGACTCAAAATATAGCCATTATCAAAACAAAAACAACAGAAAAGCCAAATCAGTAATATTTACTTGAAATGTAAGGACTCTGAAAAGTGTACTAGAATGTCACAATTCAGCAAACAGTAGAAGTTGAGAGAGCAGGCTTTGAGTCTTATTGCTTCCAACAGGTTCCATGCTGGGTTGATCACCGCCTTAGCTGTCTAACACTGGGTGAATCACTTGTCATCTCTCTTCAGTTCAGTTTCCTTCTTGTTAAAAAAGTGTAATAAAAACCTCAACATCTTTGCATTACATGGAAATTTAAACAGAGTTTGGCATAAAACAAAAGCTTGATAACCACTAGGGACTATTATTTTTATTACATAAACCATGGCTACTGAAGGATCTGTGATAAACACAAAAGAATGAATGCAGTACTTTCTTTCATGGATTTTATAATTTTGTTAAGGATGTAACTTATCTTTATGTAGTAATTACAAAATTAAGTGGATGGGACAATTATACTACATTAAAATATGCAATAAAGTACCAAATTATAAACTGGGCTGAAACACTGGGATACATTTAGGAAGCAGATATAATGGGCTATAAATGTTCAGGAGGTTATGTTAACAAGATCAATATAACGAAATATGAAATGTATTACATGTTAGAGCTAAAAATTAAGAATTGGCAAGATGGGGGCTGGCATTCTGGCACAGCAGGTTATCCTACTGCTTGTGATAACCGCATCCTATATTAGAGTGCCGGTTCCAGTCCTGGCACCTTTTCTCCAATCCAGTTTCCTGCTGATGCTTCCTGGAAGGCCAGCAGAGGAGAGCTCAGGTGCTTAGGTTCCAGATCTCGGGGACCTGGATGTAGTTACAGGCTCCTGGCTTCAGCCTGGGCCAGCCCTGGAAGTTGTGGGTGTTTGCTGAGTGATCCAAGAGATGGAAAATAATCTCATTCATTCATATTCTCTCTCTCTTTCTCTTGCCCCGCCCTTTTAGATGGATGAAAACAAATGAATACATTTTTAAATACCAAGTATCGGACAGTACATCAGTCACTTTGATCACTTTTAATCGATTTTTAGCTGATACAAGTCCATGAATAAAAGCACCACAAGCTTCCTTGGTTTTCATTGTTTTCCTATTCCTACTTAAAAAACTGCCTACCTTAAGAATTCTGAATTTTCAATTTGAATGTTGGAATTGTAAATATTAAGGATTTTCAGACTATAAATAACCAACAACTTAGTAAAACACACATATACACACATACACAAGGAGCCTTTTGAAAGTTTGTGGAAAATGTGCATGATGAAAAAAATTATAAATGGGCCAGCGCTGTGGCTCACTAGGCTAATCCTCCGCCTGCAGCGCCGGCACCCTGGGTTCTAGTCCCGGTTGGGGAGCTGGTTCTATCCTGGTTGCTCCTCTTCCAGTCCAGCTCTCTGCTGTGGCCTGGGAGTGCAGTGGAGGATGGCCCAAGTGCTTGGGCCCTGCACCCGCATGAGAGACTGGGAGGAAGCACCTGGCTCCTGGCTTTGGATCGGCGCAGCACGCTGGCCGTAGCAGCCATTTGTGGGGTGAACCAATGGAAGGAAGACCTTTCTCTCTGTCTCCCTCTAATTCTGCCTGTCAAAAAAAAAAAAAAAAACTATATATGCATTTCAATATGCATATATTGAATGCAAACAAAGAAGACTTGTGGAAGATCACATTTGTGACTTTGATTCAGAATTTTACTTAGAATCGCTCTAAATTCCTCTATAACCCAAGTGACACTTGTTGATGGCACAATGGCCACTTTCTCCCAATGCCACTGCAATTTCACAGGACAGTTTTCATGAATAAAGATGAAAATGTCAGTAATACGAACAAAAGGGAGATGACAAGTTTGGAAAAAAGCCAGTAGAGCTGTGCCAATGACCATGAAACTTGAATCTCAGAAGGGGCCATATGAAATTTGGGTGAGGCAAATCCTATACTCTCAAGACAAAATGTTTAAGGTATTCATTATACTCACAAAAAAAAATGAAAAAATAAAAGCATTTGAGGGTAACCCATAATTAATTCTAAATTAATGCAATCAGTGCCATGGTGAGTTAAATCCACAACACCTGTTGGACTTGTGCTAGGTACAGAAGCACATACGAGACTATCAAGGAGGGGGTGTCTCAGAACACAGGATGACTTTATATAAGGCCGGAATACATATGAAAAGACAAGCACACGAAACTCTAGAGTTATCACTTCTTTTCCTTAATTCTTCATCTGCTTGAAGTCTCATTGCAATTATAAATACTGAAGAGTATATCTAAGATTCAATTAGACAAACAAAAATTTTCACATGCCTCACTGCAGATAAACATAATCTTATAAAATCAAGGATAGTGCCAAAAAATAATATCAACTAACTAGCACATCAAAAGAAATCAACAAACTACTATTTTTCAAACCCTCAATGTATTTTACCAGCATCAGTATTCAGAAAGGGGCACTTTATATGGAAATGTTTACTTAGTCCTAAGGGGAGGAGACTCTGGTACATTTTTTTTCTATTAATCTTGGATGTGCCACGACATCAAATAAAGCCTGGGGAAACTTGAACTTTTATTAACAATTATAATTTTATGTTCCCATTAAAACACTTTGGCGGCAATAGTCTTGCTCTGTGAAGCATTGTTAATTATATTTTGAAGAGTGTTACACACTAGGTCTTCTAAAGTACATAGAGGCCACACCTCAAGAAAGGGAATCTATTCAGTGCTTTGTAACCAGGTGATTCCAGCCTGCAATGCCAACTGACCTTCCCCAGGGGTGCAGATTGATTCCTCATCTTTTCTCAATTCTGGGCTCTAAACAAAATTCCCCCTCCCCAGTGTCAAAAGGAAAATTGTTAAAATAAACCTCAAAGCAAACAATAGACAAAATATATCATAAAGGGGCACCATATAGCCAAGTGGCAGACGGGAACATGGGTTCACTGATACAGGATTTAGTCTTTTTTTAGCACCCATTTCTCTTTCACTGCTTCTCTGAGTCACTGCCCAGCAAGACTGTCCTAATTCTCTACCCCTAACAATAGAAATAAAATGATATCTATCTTTTTATAAACTGATCCATTTTTTTCCTAAAATCATACTCAACCATGATACTTGGTATTTCAATTGCAAATCCAGGAGTTTAGCTTTGGAAGTTGAATGGCTAAACAAAAGCTTTCCATACTACATATTTTATTCAGATAGGAGTCTCCCACAAACTGTTTCATGCTTGATAACTGAAAAAAATTGTATTTATTTAACAATTTTGGTTCCCCAAATCACTTTTATGTTAGGTTTGTAAATGGATCACACTTTAGTTGAGATAGGATACTGAAGAAAAATAAAATAATTTGTTAAACATTTATTTTGCTATGGACATTATTTTAATATTCAAATCTATTTATTATAATAATTATAAGAGACCCTATAAGTATTAATTTCCATGTTATTGAAGGGAAAACTATAGCTCAGAGAATTTGAGTCAATTATTAACATACAGATTCACAATGATAAAACTATTTTACTGATAAAATAATAAAATACTAAGGAAAATTGTGAGGAAACGATAAAAAACAAATGCCGTTGATCAAAAGGAGGAGGAGTGAATGCTTAAAAAATACATTAGTGGGGCTGGCTTTGTAACACAGCTGGTTAAGCCACCACCTGCAACACTATCATCCAATATGGGTGCCCATATGGGTGCTCCAGTTCTGATCCAGAGCCATGCTAATGCACCTGGGAAAGCAGTAGAAGATAGCCCAATTACTTGGCCTCTGCATCCACATGGGAGACCTGGATGATGGCTCCATGCTTCTGACTTTAGCCTGGCATAGCCCTGGCTGTTGTGACCATTTAGAGAGTGAACCAGCAGAGGTAGTATCTCTCTGCCTCTATAAATATACCTCTGCCTTTCAGAGAAATAAATACATCTTAACACACACACACACATTAGTGATAAAATCAAGGCAGAAGCAAAATTCTAGAACGAATGATGACTTCTAAAGCCCAGGACCAGATGGCTTCACTGCTGAATTCTAGCAGACATTTAAAGTTGAACTAACTCCAATTCTTCTCAAGCTATTCAAAACAACTGAAAGGGAGGGAATTCTCCCAAACTCCTTCTATGAAGTCAGCCTCACCTTAACTCTTAAACCTGAAAAAGATACAACAGAGAAAAGAGAAGTACAGACCAATTTCTCTGATGAACATAGACTCAAAAATCCTCAAAAAAGTACTAGTCAATCAAATCCAACAACAAATCAGAAAGATCATTCTCTAAGACTAAGTGGGATTTATACCCTGATATGCAGGGATGATTCAACATTTTCAAATCAATCAACGTGATATCATACTAACAAACTGAAGAACAAAAAAACATCTCAATAGATTCAGAGAAAGCATTTGATAAAATATAACACCCTTTCATGATGAAAACTTTAAGCAAATTGGGTATAGAAAGAACATTTCTCAACACAATCAAGGCAATTTATGAAAAACCCACAGCCAGCATCCTATTTAATGGGGAAAAGTTGGAAGCATTCCCACTAAGATCTGGTACCAGGATGCCCGCTCTCACCACTGTTATTCAGTATAGTCCTCAAAGTTTTAGCTAGAACCATTAGGCAAGAAAAAGAAATCAAAGGGATACAATTTGGGAAGGAGGAAGTCAAATTATTTGCAGGTGACACGAGTGTATATATAGGGAGTCCAAAAGACTCCATCAAGAGGCTATTGGAACTCATAAAAGAGTTTGGTAAAGTGGCAGGATATAAAATAAACACACGAAATCAATAGCCTTTGGATACACAGACAATGCCAAAGTTGAGAAAGAATTTCTAAGATCAGTCCCATTCATGATAGCTACAAAAAAAAATTCTTTGGGATAAATTTAACCAAGAACACCAAAGATCTCTGCACTGAGAATTACAACACATTAAAGAAAGAAAAAGAAGACATAAAAAATGGAAAAATCTTCCATGTTCATGGATTAGAAGAGTCAATATCATCAAAATGTGTACAAATGAAAGTAATTTAGAGATTCAATGCAATACCAATCAAAATACCAAGAACATTCTTCTCACATGTAGAAAAAATGATGCTGAAATTTGTATGGAAACGCATTCAGATTCACAGGAGACCCTGAATAGCTAAAGCAATCTTATATAACAGAAAACGAAGCTGGAGGCATCACAATACCACATTTCAAGACTTAATACAGGCAGTTGTAATCAAAACAAAAACAGATGGATAGACCAATGGAACAGAACAGAAACTCCAAAAATCAACCCATGCATCCATAACCAACTTATCTTTGACAAAGGAACTAAAACCAATCCCTGGAGCAAGGACAGTCTCTTCAACAAATGGTGCTGGGAAAACTGCATCTCCACATGCAGAAGTATGAATCAAGACCTCTACCTTACTCCTTACACAAAAATCCACTCAAAATGTATCAAAGATCTAAATCTATGACCCACTACCATCAAATCATTAGAGAACATTGGGGAAATAGTATAAGACATTGGCATAGGTAAAGAGTTCTTGGAAAAGACCCCAGAGACACAGGCAATAGAAGCCAATGACAAATGGGATTACATCAAATTGAGAAGCTTCTGCACTGTGAAAGAAACAGTCAGCAAAATGAAGGCAAGTGACAGAATGGGAGAAATTATTTTAAAACTATGCAACAGATAAAGGATTAAAATGCAGAATGCATAAAGAGCTCAAGAAACTCAACAACAGCAGAGCAAACAACCCAGTTACAAAATGGGCAAAGGACTTAAACGGACATTTTTCAAGAGAGAAGAAATTAAATGACTGACAGACACATGAAAAAATGGCTCCCCAGCCATCAGTGAAACGCAAATAAAAATCAGAATGAGGTTTCACCTCACCCAGTTAGAATGTCTTTCATAAATCAATCAACAAGCAACAAATGCTGGCGAGGATGTAGGGGAAAAGGTACCCTAATCCACTGTTGGTGGGAATGTAAACTGGTACCACAACTGTGGAAGACAGTATGGAGATATCTCAGACATCTGAATATAGACCTACCATATGACCCAGCCATCCCACTCCTGGGAATTTATCCAAGGGAAATGAAATCAGACTATTAAAGCATTATCTGTACCACCATGTTTATTGCAGCTCAAGTCACAATAGCTAAGATATGGAATCAACCCCAATGTCTATCAACTCAAGAATGGATAAAGAAATTATGGGATATGTACACTATGGAATCCTACACAGTGGTTAAAAAGATGAAATCCTATTTTTGCAACAAAATGGATGAAACTGAAAAATATCATACTTGATGCAATAAGCCAGCCCAAAAAGGACAAACACCACATGTTCTCCCTGATCTGTGGAAACTCATAGAGCACCTAAAAAGTAATCTATAGAAGTAAATTGACACTTTGAGATGTGATCATTTTAAACAGCCCTTGTCTCAATTATTGAGGAAAGTATTTTTTATGCTATTTGTTGAACTTTTTACTTAGTACAGACTTAATCTTATGTGTATAAAATTAATTGAAAATTGATCTTAGGGGGCCAGTGCTGTGGCAGAGTGGGTAAAGCCACTGCCTGCAGTCTGGCATCCTATGTGGGCACCAGTTTGAGTCCCAGATGCTCCACTTCTCTGTTACGGCCTGGGAAGGCGGTGGATGATGGAATAATTACTTGGGCCCTTGCACCTCTTCGTAAGACCTGGAAAAAGCTCCTGGCTTTGAATCAGCCCAGTATGGCCATTGCCACCATTTAGGGAGTGAACCAGTGGATGGAAGACCTCTCTCTCTCCATCTCTGCCTCTCTGTAACTCTACCTTTCAAATAAATAATAAAATAAATCTTTTTTAAAAAAAGAAAATAGACCTTAGTAAAAAATAATAAGGGGTAAAAGAAAGGGAGAAGGAGTGCAGATATGGTGGCAAGAATCACTATATTCCTAAAGTTGTATTTAAAATACAAGAAGTTTCTATAACTTAAAGTTTTCTGGGAAAAAAAATGAAAATTAAATCTCACAAATCTTATCAACAGAAAACTATTTAAAATGCAGGAGTAATTTAACTGGATGCTAAGGGGTTTCACACAGTCGATCTACTTATATCGAGTGCTGGTTCAAGTCCTGCCTGTTCCACTTCTGATCCAGCTCCCTGTGAATGCAGAAGCTGGCCCAAATACTTAGGCCCCTGCCATCCATGTGGGAGACCTGGATGGAGTTCCAGGCTCCTGAATTTCACATGTCCCAGCCTTAGTTGTTGTGACAATTTGGCAGCATGATCTCTCTCTCTCTCTCTCTCTTTCTCTTTCTGATGCTCTACCTTTGGAACAAATACACAGACAAATAAATTTTTTTAATAAACAGATTCCTGGGTAGTTTTACATAGGACATGTTTCTAGTGGCTTTCAGTAAATCTCTGTCCTTCCTACTGATCACTTTAATATAAATTATTCAGTAAAGAAATCAAAGGCACACAAATAAAATATAACCTGTAATTGACACAAAGCTAGGGGCTCTCACATAATGGAAGTCAGAGTGAATACTTGAGAGTTCTTTAAATGCTGAGCAGAAATAAAGGGCTGGTACTAATAAAATGTCCATGCCAATTATAAATTTACAAAATAATCTGGAAAAAAAAGCTGTAGAGTGACTGGTAGAATTTTTCAAATTCAAGTAAATTTAATGAAACTGGCTTCCATCCAAACGGAGGAAGGGCTCTGATAACAGGGCCAAAAGACAGAAAATGCACTGTGGCACTGCCTCCGGTTCTGAATGGTGTATTTTGAGGCCAGTACAAGAAGGTGGACCCATCTAGAGGTTGAAACAAGAGATGAGTGTGCTCAAGACACCCAGAGAGAAGAAACTAGAGCAGTTAGCACCAAAGGATTTAACAGAAAGGGCCTACCACGCCATCACCCTTTTCACATCCCTGAACATCCTCCAGTAAATCTGTGGTCCCTCTGCAAATTGTCCAGGCTCCAGTGCAATTCTAACGCACAGCTGCTGAACTAGTGGTCTCCTTCTAATATGCCCATAATTCTAAAGCTGATTCTACAGTCCCGTCATTCTTGGCTTCTTGTTTGTTCTTCATTTATTACCAGTCCTCATGTCCCAACCCAAACTGTGCTCCTCTCTTGGCACCAGTCCTTGTCCCGCTCCTGATTGTAGGACTCACACACCTTCCTAGAGTCTTCCTCATATTGCTATACATTATTCTTCAGATAAAAGCACGTTCAAATCTGATGTCCAACTCTGTGTTTCTGCGGTGGGTGTCTGGGAGGCCAGCAGCTCACATCAGAGTGCCTGAGTTCAAGTCCCAGCTCCACTTCCAATTCAGACCCTGGTAGTCAGCAAATGAGAGCTCAAGGATTTGAGTCCCTTCTATTCATGTTCCAGACTCCTGATTTCAGCCTGGCCCAATCTCAGTTGTAGCAGACATTTGGGGAATGAACCAGCAGATGGAAAGTCAGTCTTGGGCTCTGCCTGTCTCTTGTCCCTCCCCTCCCTCTCAAATAAAACAATAAAATAACATAATCTGTATTTTCTCAGGAACAAATATAAGAGTTGATGCCTTCTACAGTACCATAGACTTACTTATCACCTCCCTTTCTTTTCCTTTCCCATTAACATGCATCAAGAAGATAAGCTAACAGCCCTTATTTTGTGCCTGACAAGTTTTCTTGACTATTGGTGTCACCCTGCTCTACCCCCACATAAATACTGGGTGGCCGCCCTTCCACACAGCATGCTTTGGGACATGTTGCTTCACAGACCTATAAAGGTTGTTCTTCTGCTAACTCCTCTCTCTTGGTTTTTGTGATATAAGTTCTTTGCTCAGTTCTGCTTCAGCCCCTTTCCACTTGGACAAAGCTTATCTATACACATGCTCCATTTGTCTTCCTTCCCCAGTCCTGTCCGTTCTCTCATTATCTTCTTCTACCTTTTCTTCTTTAGTTATTTTCTAAATTCCCACCACTCTCAAACTTTTGGTTGCACCTCTAGAAAAAGGTTTCTCTAATGTGTACAACCTTCTGGCAGCACAGGGGTATGCCTCTTTGTAAGGACCCTCTAGGGCCATTATGCACGCCCTAGGGTCACTACCTTTGGTCTCTACGCACTAAAGGTATGATACTGGGTTTAAGTAGTATTTTCTCAGTGGGGTTGTAGAATTAAATTAGGTTTGCTGGTAAAATACTTCATACATTTGCTGTTAGCTATTTTTTTTTATCCCATTTGCTACTGTCATTCTTTCCTGTTGGTAGCTTCTTCCTGACGCTATGGCTATCATCACTGTTGAGGACAGGTGTTCACAAGCACCTCAAAATTTACATGTTTAAGATTCATTTCCATTAATACATGGCTGAACTCTCTAAATCAACATTTCTTGATTCTTCTAGGGTAAATAATGGCACCAGGACTGAACAATCACCAGAGCTCACAAATCAGTGATGAGACTTTTTTTTTAACTGCATTCAAGAACTTGAAAGTTTCCATTACATTTTCTTCCCCAACCTCATCTCTTGCTGTCACTGTCATTGGCACCTTAGTTTTGTTGGAATTACACGGCATCCAGACTACAGCATTTATCTGCTAATGCATTTACCTTGCTGTTCTGTCTGGAATCCAAGGCACCTGACGCATCTGCCAGAGGAGTCTTTAAAGCTGTTTTGGTCATGTCTGCCTTCTAAATCTGACATTAAGGGAAGCTCTGCTCTCTTTTCAATCAAAATGTGCTTTTTTTTCCTACTCTTCTCTCATGGAAAATCAATTTGGGTTCCTTAGTGGAATTAAATTTCTTTTTCTTGATCTTCTTTTTTTTCTTCTTTCATATTTCTATTTGTAGTACTTAATGAAAATATGCCCAGTGCTACAAGCTTTTAATGAAATCATTTATATTTTTAAGTAAACTTGAGTATTCTTAATAAGGAGACAATGTCTTGTTTATATCTATATCCTCTTCATCAGTTTGCATGGTGTTTAGGAGATAAACACTGTATTTAAATTAATTTGTACACATTTTCATGTATTGGCTTAAGTACTCCCTTCTTGGCCATTCTTTCCTCAAGTAATGGCTTTCCTTTCTGAAATTCTACAATAGCTTTTCTAATCCACATGATACATACAAGTATATCTCTCCTCTCTCTCTCCCTATATACATATATTTTTTATTTAACCACATATAGGATTTTTCCTATAAGACCATAACTTTTAGTTAGAATAGTTTACCTACAGTATTTTACTCCAAATTAAGTAATGGTCAAGTACTCTATGAATGAAATCCCACATTTTATTCAAAACTCAATGTGTTAAATATTTTTAATATGCATTTTATGTATTTTAAAGGTAAAGTTATGAGATGGGGGAGGGGGATACAGAAAGAGGTATCCTCCATCCAATGATTCACTTCCCAAATGATCACAATGGCCAGGGATGGTCCAAGCCCCAGTCAGGAGCCCAGAATTGTGTGTCTCCCATGTGGGTAGCAGGGGTCCAAGCATCTGGGCCATCTTTGGTTGCTTACTGAGGCACATTAGCAGGGAGCTGTTTAGGAAGCAGAGCAGATGGGCCTTGAAGCAGCATTTGATAGGCGATGTCAGAGTCACAGGTAGCAACTTAACCTGCTGTGCCATAATCTTGGCCCTAAATTTTTTTAAAATTTCTTTTTATTTACATTGAAAGAGAGAGAGACAGAGATCTCCCACTTGCTAGTTCACTCTCTCAATGCCTCCTGCAGCCAGGGTTGGCCAGGCCAAAGCCTGGTAACATAATCCATATCTCCCTCTTGGGTGAAAGAAACTCAAGACTTGAGCCATCACCTGCTGCCTCCCGAGATGCACATTAGCAGGAGCCTGGGACTGTGAATGGAGCCAGAAGTTAAATCCAGGCACTCCAACATGGGATACGATTGTCCCAAGTGATGTCTTCATTCTGTGTCAAATACACACCTTTCAACAGTTTCTATTTCTATGCATTTTATGGATTTCTTGAAGCGATAATTATTTGTTTAGAGAGCAATTAACAGGTGGTAAGAGATAAGACCAAAATGTCAAATATACAATGTTTGAAATTAAAATCCAAGGGGGTCTGTTTACTCCCATACGTTCCCCACCTCATTCCACCAAGTGGTTTTGTTTTTGAAACCCGCAACCCTCATTAAGCCCTCTATGAATTAACAAAGTCCAACCTCCTTTCCCTGGCCCATAGAGACCTGAAAGACCTGGGCCCTAGAATTCCTCTCTGTGCTCATCAGTTCTATTTGTTTCCTGCTGTTTTCAGTACCTAGTGCAGTGCAAGCCATAGAATAGGCAAGTAATTAATAATTACTGAAAAACTGTAAGAATAATCACATACCATATTTTTTAGAAATATAATTTTGAAAAAAAAATCCTCCTTCTTTTGGAATGCATCTGATACGTTCCTCCTTCCTCCAGTTCTTCCATCATTTAAAACCATTCATTACATCTCATCAAAGCACTCTCTTCAAATCCCTTTTGGACTCAGCTTTTCCACTTCACCTCATTTCCCACCCACAAACCTGAAGGAATCCTTCCCAGGGGCCTGGCTGCATCTCAGGGATGTTACAAACACTCACAAGGTCATGTTTTAAAGTGTTCAAGAATCCCTTGGATCAAAAATGTTACCAAGTACAAGTATTATTACCATTTCTGATAGGATTACATTCGGACTGCGAAAGGCTAAGTGGGAGTCCCTAGAGGAAAAAGCACATTAATGGTTTAAGTGAGATGCTGAAGCCTCAAGATAAACTAATTTAAGTCAAAGCTCTAAAGTTAAAAAGAAAGTAATTTTAACTGGATTAAATAATGCCACCCATCGTGTAAGAACAGTCTTCCATTTACATAAGATATCATTTTAAAGTGGATTTTCTGGAAGTCTATGTAATATGCAATTATCTCCATTTATAAGCACAGGATGGAATCAAAGGTTGCCACAAACCATGACTGAGTGAAGAATCACACAACAAAATGACTTTTCTATAATAATCATCGCACATATTTTATAGGATAAATCAACTCCAAAGGCCATATAAATAATTTATCTCATGTATAATTAATGGAAAATATAGAATCAGTATTTGAGGATGTCACAGGGAATAGAATGAGTATAACCCCTTTTCTACCTCACAAGGTCAGTGACTACCAGTTTTTTTACTTTTTCATCTCAGGTTTTTTTTTTTTTTTCTATAATTCTAATCACTGGCACATACAGAATAGGGGTTCATTAAATAATTTTGAAGGAATAATAATATTCACAGTGATTAAATGCATACTTTCATATAGACAAGTAAGTTTTTTTTATTTATTTATTTTTAACATTTATTTTTATTATTTGAAACACAGAGTTACAGAGAGAGGTAGAGACATAGAGAGAGGTCTTCCATCTGCTGGTTCACTCCCCAGATAGCCGCAATGGCTGGAGCTGCACCAATCCAAAAGCAGGAGCCAGGAGCTTCCTCTGTGTCTCCCATGTGGGTGCAGGGGCCCAAGGACTTGGGCCATCTTCTACTGTTTTCCCAGGCCACAGCAGAGAGCTGGACTGGAAGAGGAGCAGCCAGGACTAGAACCAGCGCCCAGATGGATGCCAGCGCTTCAGGCTGGGGTGTTAACCCGCTGCGCCACAGCACCAGCCCCGCCAAGTAAAATTTGGTATTAGTACCTTAGAGGAAGAGTTAGAAAACCCACAAAAAAAATAAATAAAACAAACAAGGAAACCAAGAATGAGGTATATTCTCTTCTGTGGATCCTGACTCCTCGTTGGAGAAAGTCCCTTGAACTGGTTTCCTGGATCTAAATATTATTTCTTATCTCAGAAATAATGATATAGGTCAGTAAAATCTGCTACAGTCTAATTTTCACTCTTGGGCTTCCTGTGGCAGAAATTTCTCTGTGATTAAGTGGTGCACAGAGTCAGCAAACTTCAGATGAATAAGTCAGGTTCTACGCTCACAGCATAGGGCCTCCAAGAAAGAACTGGTGTAGTACACCCACCTCACCAGTTTCCAAGGAACTCACTGGCTCACGTTCAAAGAAATAGCAATGTACTCTAAGCATAAACAAAGTACACTACAGTTATTAAACCAGCCACTGGAGAACTTAGATAATAACTTTGTGGGAAACTCCTTGGCCACCTTCATCTCCTATTTGAAGGAAGCCCTCTGATTTTTTTTCTTTTTTTAAGATTTATTCATTTGTTTGAAAGGCAGAGAGACAGAAAGAGTGGGAAAGATGGGGGTGGGAACACAGAGATTTTCCATCTACTCATTCACTACCCTTGCAAGGCCAGGAAGAAGCCAGGAAGAAGCCAGGAACTCCATTTGGATCCCCCATGTGGGTGGCAGGAACCCAAGAACGTGGGCCATCATTTGCTGCCTCCCAAGTACAAGAAGAACAAGAAGACGGGTTGAGAGCTTGGAGTGGGACGGACTTGAATCAGACACTCCAATATGGGATGTGGGTGTCCCAAGCGGCAGCTTACGTGGCTGCACCACAGCACCAGGTCCTCACTTGGATTCCTGATTTTTTGTTTTGTTTTGCTATTGCTCAAACACCATCAACCATGTTTGCTTCAGAATTTTATTCTAGCTTACTTTTAAATTCACTTCATTATTAACATTACTTCTTCCTAGAATTCTTCACTAATTTTCCTTTTTGAATATTTCACTCTATTTCTTTTTTTTTTTCATTTTCCATTCTCTTTATATACAGAAGATCAGTTTAGCATACATTAAGTAAAGATTTCAACAGTTTGCTCCCACACAGAAACATAAAGTGAAAAATAATAGATGATTTTTTAAATGATGATGAAACCAGATCAGACCTATTGTCACGTTTAATCCCAGTGAGAGTCAAGTTGGGAATTGATAATTTCTTTTTCTTTTTTTTTTTTTTTTTACAGAAGATCAGTTTAGTATACATTAAGTAAAGATTTCAACTGTTTGCACCCACATAGCAACACAAAGTGAAAAATACTGTTTGAGTACTAGTTATAGCATTAAATCTCAATGTACAGCACATTAAGGACAGAGATCCTACATGAGGAGTAAGTGCACAGTGACTCCTGTTGTTGACTTTACAAATTGACACTCCTGTTTATGGCATCAGTAATCTCCCTATGCTCCAGTCATGAGTTTCCAAGGCTATGGAAGCCTTTTGAGTTCTCCGACTCTTATCTTGTTTAGACAAGGTCATAGTCAAAGTGGAGGTTCTCTCCTCCCTTCAGAGAAAGGTACCTCCTTCTTTGAAGACCTGTTCATTCCACTGGGATCTCACTCACAGAGATCTTTCATTTAGGGTTGGTTGGTTTTTTTTTTTTTTTTTTTTTTTTGCCAGAGTGTCTTGGCTTTCCATGCCTGAAATACTGTCATGGGCTTTTCAGCCAGATCGGAATGCCTTTAGGGCTGATTCTGAGGCCAGAGTGTTGTTTAGGACATCTGCCATTCTATGAGTGTGCTGTGTATCTCACTTCCCATGTTGGATCACTCTCCCCTTTATTTATTCTATTGGTTAGTATTAGCAGGTACTAGACTTGTTTATGTGCTCCCTTTGACTCTTAGTCCTTTCATTATGATCATTTGTGAACTGAAATTGATCACTTGGACTAGTGAGATGGCATTGGTACATGCCACCTTGATGGGATTGAATTAGAGTCCCCTGGTATGTTTCTAACTCTACCATTTGGGGCAAGTCAGCTTGAGCATGTCCCAAATTGTACATCTCTTCCCTCTCTTATTCCCACTCTTATGTTTAACAGGGATCACATTTCAGTTAAATTTCAACACTTAAGAATAACTGTGTATTAATTACAGAATTAAACCAGTCATATTAAGTAGAACAGACAAAATACTAAGAGGGATAATGTATTAAGTTTTTCATTAACAGTCAGGGCTATTTCTACAGGACCTGGCAAATGATTTTTTTGTATTTTACCCATCCAGTAATATAATAGTTATCTGTGCATTTGTATTATCTCATCTATTTGGTGGTAAGCATTTTGAGGATATTGAGATAAACTGGACTTAGTCTTTAACAGACCATTTAATCAACACTACTAAGTCTTATCTACGGTATTGAATAATGTGACATATAGAGTGATATGAACACGGACAGAATACAATTCCTGACCACAAAGAACTGGGGGACTGTATCACCTATCATTCACATGAGAGACATTCAGTAAATATTTATAGGATGGAAATGATAAAACTTATTTTTTTCTGGTAAATGTGATTTTAATATATGGTGTCTGTAGTAATTAAAATTTAAATACAAGGTAGTTGGATTTCAAGGTTAAAAATCCTTAAATTAATAAAACATCACTTGGTAAAAGATAACGTTGGTAAAGGGAAGAAAAAGAGCTGCTACCTAAATGCAAAGATATCCGCCCTTTCCTTACCATAAAGGTCAATGTTGCACCTGATGGTGATAAGTGACGTGCCCAGGCAGACAAATCCCCACCACAGGAAGTGCACTACTTCCTGGGACAGACCATTCTGCTTGACTGTGGATTCAAGTCAGATGCAGATTCACAAATGATAAATCTAATCAAGAAATTCTGGGGCCAGTGCTATAGCATAGGAGCTAAGCCTCCACCTGTGGCAGTGGCATACCATATGGGTGCCGGTTTGTGTCCTGGCTGCTACACTTCTGATCCAGCTCCCTGCTAATGCACCTGAGAGAGCAGTGGAGCATGGGTCAAGTTCTTGGGCCCCAAGACCCACGTGGGAGATGTGGAAGAAGCTCCTGGCTCCTGCCTTTGGATCATCTCAGCTCTGGCCATTGTGGCCTTCTGGGGAGTGATCCAGCAGATGGAAAACCTTTCTCTCTGTCTCCCTCTCTTTGTCTGTAACTCTGCCTCTCAAATAAATAAATAAAAACCTTAAAAAAAAATCTCTGACCTCAAAATTTTACTATCAGACCCAATGCACTGGTGAGTTTCCTTAGTGCTAGTTATCATAAATACCTTTAATAACTGCTGCACTTAATGACTATGTGCATCTTGACACAAAAAAGAAAACACCATAGAGGCACTATTCCATACTGAGTACTTAACATGGTACTGATATTTACTGCATAAAATTCAATCAATACTTGTTGAGCAAAGTGTTCACATCTCAGATGTGGCCAAGTTTTTCATAAATTAAATTTATATTATTTTGGGGCTGGCATTGTGGCATAGCAATAAAGCCACTGCCTGTGACATTGGCATCTCATATGGGTGCTTATTCAAGTCTCAGCTGCTCTATTTCTGATCCAGTTCACTGCTAATGGCCTGGGAAAAGGAGCGGAAGATTAGCCAAGTGCTTGGGCCCCTGCCACCCATGTGGGAGACCCAGATGAAGCTCCTGGACCTGGCTTTCATCTGGTCCAGTGCTGGTTGTTACAGCCATCTCTGACATTCAAATAAATAAATGGTTTTTAACAACATATTCTTTTTTTGTTCATTCATATAACTGATATATTTTAAAAGGGATAATTTTTAAATTGGTGAAGGCACAAAAATGGTATGACTAAAACACAGGTGACTAGACTACAGATAAGACCCAGAAGAAATACTCTTTTGAAGTCATTAATAGCAGCATAGATTGAGATATAATCTTAATAATTATATACTATACAAGGATTTCTGCTCAATATTCAAAGGAGTAGAAATCTACAGATCACTATAAGTTAATCAGAAAATGAATATCGTACTTAAGGCCTGAAAATGTAATTTATATATTCAGTGTTAGGAAATTTTTATAAATTATTAACTGACTTGAAAAAGAACTTGGACTTCCCACTGTCTCATAAGCACTCTCACAGTATATCTGTTCCATCTTACCATACATAGTCTTCACTAAATTTCACAAGATGCTATTTAATATGAAGCTGAAGAAAGCTGACACCACCAGTCCCTTCTTGCCAAATATTGGAAAATTTAATTAAATAGACATTTGACTTCAAGAAGGCAATGTTGAAAACTAAATAAACTTTATCCTTTTAACCTTATTGACTGACCAAAGTAATGCGAAAACATCAATACCTCATCCGCAATGAGAACTCATGTTGGATGAACTTTGTCTGTGTCAAGGATGTCATTACTAATGGAGGTGGTGGAGCCAGACTTAAAATCAAATTACTGTGATGTGACAGCTTAATCTCAGACTTAACCTAATCTTTATCCCACCACTTTGAAACTTCTTGGTGATTTAATCATACTGATTTTAAAGATCTAACATTATAAGCTTTAGGCATGCCAGTTAGAATTTTGGCATATTCTATCTTCGTTTTTTCTATTGCATACAAAAAAAATGAAGTTTGGTTGGAGCTAGAGCTGTTATTTACCTCTGAAACTTTGGAAAGGTGACAGTTAAAAGAATAATTTGGTAATTCTACAAACAAAAAGAAATAAGCAATGGTAGTAATAGCAGGTCAAAGCACGATAAGAGAACAGTATTTTAAGGAAAGGATACCTAACTGTTACTATTTCAATTACAGCTTTTCTTCTCACCACCATTAGGATTACTAAGTCTTAAAAAGTTAAAAATTAAAGAAGAAAAAAATTAGAGTTTAATTTTAAGTAATTTCCTTCGTAGGTTTGTTCCTAAGTTCTAAATTAGTTTCACACACGAAGTATCATAGCAAATGAAATCATACAGTTGACAGGGACACAAGAGATTTGCTAAAGAGGCAAATGATTGGAAATATTAATTATGAAAATAAGAACTAACACTATTTCATGAGTGGTCAAGAACACACTGAAGGTACTGACTTCACGTTTTTTAAGGACTAGGATCACTGAATTCTTCAAAGTCTAAAAAACAAAGTAAAATAAAATTGTAGAATAGAATTGAATGGGGAAGCGTTTGTGAAAAATTCAGACAAAATGACACTATCAATCTGAGAGAGAGAGAGAGAGACACTAATGACTAATGGGCAGTTAAAAGACAGACAGAAAGGGAGCAGCACTGTGGCACAGCAGGTAAAGCTGATATCTGCAGTGCCTGCATCCCATACGGGCACTGGTTTGAATCCCACCTGCTCCAATTCCGATTCAGCTCTCGGCTATGGCCTGGGATAGCAGAACATGACCCAAGTCCTCGGGTCTCTGTACCCTCATGAGAGACCTGGAAGAAGCTCCTGGCTCCTGGCTTCAGATTGGCTCAGCACCAGCCATTGCAGCCATTTGGGGAGTGAGCCAGCAGACCGAAGACATGTCTCTCTGTGTCTCTTTGCCTCTGCCTCTGCCTCTCTGTAACTCTGCCTTTCAAATAAATCTTAAAAAAAAAAAAGATAAAATCCAAATAATCAGAACCTTGAATTCAGAATTTTTTATGTGGGTTTTACACAATGGAATGAAGAAGTGTAGAGAAGAGGACAGGAAAATATTTCCAAAGAGGATTAAGAAAGAAGACTGAGAGGAAGCAATTAGGCGGCTATTATCTAGAAGATTACAGTTTAACTAAGTCAAAGAGCTTAGTAACAGAGAAGGTAAGTGGTTACGACTGCTGCCAAGCAGTAGAAGGCTGAGGTCTGGGAAAACAGAGTTTAAGAAAGTGAGGAGTTTGGGCAAAATATTGCTATTAAATTTGTGAAGGAAAAAGATCACTAGAAATGGTTACTAGATGCTTTAATTATGCTATGAAGGTAAGAAACAAAACCCAAAAGTCCTCCAGCCTTGTTGCAGCTACAGAAATGAAGTCCTATCTGTCATAGTGCCTTCTTTTCTGAGTAGTGCAAAGCGACTTAGCATCTCCAATTGTAAGTGTTTTCATTAAGCGAGCTTCCTGCTAGTGACAGATGTTGGAGACACTTCCAAAGTTTATGAAACGTAAACTCTCCAAACCATCCAAATTACTGCACATGTACATGTAGTACATGCCTCAAATGTTAGCCAGGCCAGCAGTTGTCAGTGGTGTTGGGTCAGTCACTTTGCTAGGGAACAAAAGGTCAAGGTTTAATCTCATTCCATTTTATCTTTGAAGCATGATAGCTTGAACCTTTAGTTCTCATGTGTCAAGTAGACAAGTGCCACTCTGCTGTCTGAAAAGTAAGATAAAGCATATGACTTTTAGTAATCCCTACCAGTAAAGATTAAAATCCCCACCTTCTCACATTTGAAGCAAAGCAAAACTGATTTACACCAACAGGATAATGAATGAATACTTTGCATATTACACAATGAATTATTATAAGGCCCTTAAAAGAAACCTAATAACGTTATGAGAGCTGACTTGGGAAATTTTACAAGAGACTATACAGTGAAAAAGTATTATGTCTACATTACACTTGCATAATCCCATTTCTGTACAATTTTCCATAAGAAATTGGAGTAGAAAGAGAACTGTGAAGAACATACATTAGGGCATATATATATGCTGCCCTATCCTTATGAAAAATCATATAGTGTATGTCTGTATGTATAAAACAATGCATAACTGAATGGTCATTTCAGTGCAGGCAGATTTAATTCCAGTGGTAGACAATCAAGTGAATTTTACTATCACTTTCATAAATATTTTTGTGTTTGTTTATTCTTTATATAACTAGAAAAAAAGACATTTTGTTATAAGAAAACAATTTCAGTTTAATCCGTTAATTTGAAATCAGTCATGGGACTATTTCTTTCCTCATATCACATGAGCATTCTGTGACTGACACTTGACAATCAGGTTTACTTGCTCATTAACAAAGTTTTACAATGTTTTCTATACTGAATTGTACGAAAGGCTGATTTGTATGTAATTAAGCCAAACAACCTGTAATAGGTTGTTGACCCCAAAATACCCACATCCCAATCCCTATGAGCAGTCACTGTTTTAGCTTCTAGAGTGAAAGAAATTTGTAGGTGTGATTGAGTTCCAGATTTTGAGAAAGGGAGTTGATCCTGAGGTCTCTTTTATCTAGGTAAACCCAATCCAATCCTAAGAATCTATGAAAAGGGGCAACAGGGTCGACACTGGAGTGATGTACTTTGAAGGATGGAGGAAGCAGACTGGAGTCAAGGAACTCGGGAGGCCTCTGAGAGGTATAGAGAGCAGGAAAGATTCTTCTCTGAACTCACCAAAGTACTTGCTGCCCTTCCAATGGCCCGATTTAGACTTCTGCCTTAGATAACTTTAACAGAATATAAATTTAGGATTTAAAGCCACCATATTAGTCTTTGTCACCATAGCATTAGAAAGCAATTACAAAGCCTAACAATGATTTGGCAATAAAACTTCATAAATAAGGTGTAGTTCAGGGCAGGAGTGACAGAGCACCTGACAGTGACGTCCATCCAACAATCAGTTTGTCCCCTCCTTGATCTTTCCCAGCTCCTACAGTGATTCCCACCTCCTGGTGAAAATCGTTTTAAGTCAAACTAAGGTCAGCACACATGGTTTGACTTCCTGTAGGAGCAGAGCTAGATTCTTTAAGACACAGGTGGTAGCCTTGTCAATTCTCTGATGTTTTTTATCTGCTTTCTTTAGCATAACAGCAATACAAGACTCAAAGGAACTTGGATCTGATCTCTATTAGGCAGGGCAACTTAGACAAGCTACTTAAGTTATATTCTTAGGTCCTTTATTTGTAACACAGGAATAGAATGACACAGAAAGGCTGATACTGTACTCACATACAAAGCATTTTGGTGCATTGTCGGTACATGGTATTTGCTCAGCAAACAGCAATACTAAGAAGAAAAAATGTTTCTTAATTTGTTCCAGCAATTTCTCTTCTTCATTTCTGATTATGACAATGCAGGCGAAAATCAAGTAGAAGAGTCATAATCTATTTTTATTAAACATCCAAGAATGTTCTTTCTCAATCAGTTGTTTGCAGAGTTGTCAGCTTCTAAGTTACTGCAGCTTCCACTCCAATCAGAGAATGAGGGGCTAAATGTTTAATGATCAATTTGCATCAAATAGTTTCCTAGCAACCAGCACTATTATGAAATTAGATTGGAGTTTCTGTAAAAGTCTTCAATCTACTTAAAGGATTAGAAGACAGATGAACACCAGTCAATGTCAGAATTTTAATTCTTAAAAATATGCCCATATTAGTATTATTCAATGTATTTTTAAATGCTTTGCATTCAGAATTTTATGATTTAATTTTCAATAAGCTAAACATCCATACTGTATGGAAGACTTTATTTTTTAATCTTTTTTTATCATTATTCTTTTGTGTGTGTTTTCACTACATTTATTTTGAAAAATGTAGAACTTAGAGAAAAATAGGCTAATATAAAATACCCACCCATATGACCTTCATCTAGATTCATCCAACCAGTTGTTTATATGTTGCTATTTTGGAGTGTGTGTCTGTGTCTTTGCTCTCTCTCTCTTCAAATTATTGGAAGAAAATTTCAGCCAACATAACAAATTACTAAATTCTTCAGCATGTATCACCAGGTACAAGGGCATTTTCCTTCATAATTCCATAACTGTTATGATACAGTGGAAATTAGCACTGGCAAACATTATTTTTTTAAAGATTTATTTATTTATTTGAAAGTCAGAATTACACAGAGAGAGGAAAGGCAGAGAGAGAGAGAGAGAGAGAGGTCTTCCATCTGATGGTTCACTCCCCAGATGGCCCCAAGGGCTGGAGCTGTCCGATCCGAAGCCAGGAGCCAGGAGCCAGGAGCCAGGAGCTTCTTCCCGGCCTCCCACGTGGGTGCAGGGCCCCAAGGACTTGGGCCATCTTCTACTGCTTTCCCAGGCCATAGCAGAGAGCTGGATTGGAAGTGGAGCAGACGGGTCTCGAAACGGTGCCCATATGGGGTGTCTGCGCTTCAGGCCAGCGCATTAACTCACTGTGCCACAGCACCGGCCCCACTGGTAAACATTATTATCTAAAACAACCCACACCCAAATTTTCCTAATTTTAAATAAATTTATTAATATAAAAAGAGCAGATTTCATGAATTCCATGGTACAGTTCCAAGAAGACAACCACACTCCCCTTACTCTTCTGCTTCCCCCTACAATCCTCCTCTATTTATCAGTTTTTGAAAATCCATAATTTTAATCCACTCTATATTCATAGGTTTAATTCACCAATAATAATAATATTCAGTAAGTAAAAAGTAGGAGGACCACAGTTCCACAGGAGTATAAACAAAGGCTAAAAATGACAATCATATCCCAAAATGTCCATTTTGTTTCTGTACATTTTTTGTATTCTAAATTAACTGCCACCTATCAGAGAGCATATATGATATTTGTCTTTTTGATTCTGGCTTATTTCAATAAGAAAAATGGTATCCAGTTGCATTACTGAAGACTTTATGAAAATAATTCTATTAAACTGTTACCCAGAAACTATGTTTTTATTTGAGAGACAGACCAAGAGAGAGCTCTCATCTATTGATTCATTCCCTAAATAGCTACAAAAGCTGGGACTAGGCTGGGGCAGGAGCCCAGAGGGAGGAGCTCAATCCAGATCTCCTCCATGGGTGGCAGGGACTCCCAGGGTCTGCACTGGTGGGAAGCTGGGGCCAAAAATCGAACTGAGAAACTCCTGTATGAAACAGAGGACAAGCTGCTCTGGGAAGCTTTTCATTTGTTACATGTCTTACTTACCAGAACGGCCAAAGTTATACTGAGGCAAGTACCTACACTGCTTTTCCATCTGGTTCATCTGGGTGTTTCTAGTCAACTGTGAGATGCTTCACCCTCAGTAGACATCAACGAGGAAGGAAAGTGTCTAGCCTTCCACTAGTTAGGCATATATATATATATATATATAAAGTGTATTTTTATATATTTTACACACACATATATATATAATGTGTATTATTACATATTTTACACACACACACACACACATATACATATATATAATGTGTATTTTTTTAAAGGCCAACATGTCCTTTATAGGTTGGGCTCTATCAGCACTGATCTTTGCTTTTAGAAGCAATGACAAATAGGATTCTTAGTGAACAGTTCCTGCTAGCTTTCAAATTACTGCCTGAGGATAAAGATAAGGTATTTCAGCATTTAACAAATATCACCTGATACCTGCAAGGAGTAGCAACTGACAAGATTGGATCAGGTAATCTAAGTCATCATAAGCTGTAGAATTGTGTAATAGAATCATTAGTAATCACTAACAGTGGCCCGTATTGACAAATGACTGCAGGAGTACGGAGCCCCAAAGACACAGAATAATGTATGTTGCTCACTTTACATTTAACATGCATTCTTAAAAAGAGTGACATATGCCACCTGTTGCAGCACATTAATTCATAATTAATGAGATGCCACCTTGGTATTTGAACCCATTTAATATGTGTATTAGTGAGTGCCAGATAAAGTGGCACTCTTAGAATTCTTTTTTTTTATTAATCATGTGGTTTTTATTCTTTAGTTTGCTAGTGTCACATATCACATTTATTGATTTGCATATGTTGAACTATCCCTGCATACCAGATGTACATTCCACTTGGTCCAGGTAAATTATCTTTATGATCTGTTGTTGGATTTTTTTTTTTTAGCTTTTATTTAATGAATATAAATTTCCAAAGTACAGCTTATACTCTTAGAATTCTTAGATAATGTCCCCAGTGATAATTCCTTGGCTAGGCAGGCAAGTCTTTTAAAGTTAAGCTTCTTGAGTATGGGTGGACTGCTCTTGGAACAGATGGGGATGAGACAGAATATCAAAATATACTATTTACATTAGACTCTAATACAAATAAGTGGCTAGCTTCAATTCTGTCCCTGTTGAGCACTCAGAAGAAATTGGGGGAGGGGGAAACTTACACAAATAAATGCATTTTATCGCCAACAGATTTGAATGCAATCTTCCTTCTAATCTCTTTCTGCTATTCTGAAAAACTTAACATCAAGTAGGTTCTCTGAGAGGTAGGAGGAACACAGAGTAAGTCAAAGAAAACCAGGGTAAAGGACAATGGTCGTGTTCTGCCTTTGGCAGGAATTCAGTCTTTCTCTCCATAATTTCATTAGTATTTTGTTTGCTTTTTAAATTCACACAGCTTTTGGTATCTAGGACGGTACTTCAAACAATTTGTGTAAAAACTGAATTAAGAGATGTTTGTCTTAGTGCATGGATTTTTCAGAATACACATTTCCATGAACTTCTTTTTAAAGACTTCTTGTATGAAGTCTTTGTTACCAACCATTGAACTCATTTCAAGCTGCTCTGAAAGCTGAGACCAGAAAACATTTGCACAGAAATTTAGAAGGCTTCTGAAAAAAGGCAACCCATTAGTGTGTAGTGAACATAAAAGCAAACTGCTCATCCACCTTACCTAAAAATGTTGATTTTCTGGTCCTCTCCAGGCTATTTTGAAATAAATTTCTCAAAAAAGGCCATGCAGCTTGAGATGAACCATATGCACAGAAAGATTGTTCTTTCACAATATTGAGAAAGTTGGACTTTTGATATCTCAATATGCCATCATTAATTGCCTTAATTATAGCCCATAATGAAGGCAAACAGAGCAAAAAAATCAAGTAGTCACTTTAGGACCATTCTGAATTCTGAAATTTCTCTGGAAGAATTTGAATGAAAATGAGGAACTGGATAAAATGCTAGATTTCAAGGAGAATATGTTTTAAACTTTTACATTTCTGAGAGTAACATAACTACTCCTTGCATCCCTAGATGATGGAAAATGATTTTGGAAATTTAAATTTAAAGAAATAGAAAGAAATAGAATAAGGGAAAGGGAACACAACTGGTAATTATCAGTCAATGATGAGCCCTAACTGTATAATCATTGATTATTTCACTTATTCTGGGTCTCAGCTTCTTCACTTGTGAAAAAAAAAACTGAAAAAAAAATGGGCTTAGATTGCTTTATAATTAAATTCCACTATTATTACCTAGACAGAATACATCTAGATTCATATAATAGGGACTCAGCCAATATTTGCTGAATGGAATAAATGAACATGGCTGGGGTCCAACTGCCAACTGAAGACATTTGAGGACACTGACATATCCTTGTGGGGAAAGGAAGCTTATTATAAATGGCAGAAATGCGGATGGAGGTAAAAGGATAAGAAAACCTAACACAGTTGTGACACCCAAAGTCCCTAGCAATGCAAGTGTGGTTCACACAATTACCAGCACAAGCAAGTCTAGTCCAAAGCAGGTGCAGTGTAGGGAATTTACATGGTAAAAGAACCCACAAAAACTGAGTGTGGACTCAGAAAATTTGCTTCATGTATCTGGGTTATCATTCTGCAGTTAAAGACAGATGTCTTATGAGAGCACTGGTTTAAGAGCTACATCAACACAGCAGACATCCTGGTGACCACCTCTGTGTGGTTCAGAGTGGGACTCAATATTCAGTGGTGATCCGGAGTACAGAGAATGAAGGCAGGAATCTGGTCTGTGAAACTATACTAATATTCAAGGAAGTAGAGAATGCTACAGCAACTCTATCATGTAACTCCACAATAGACATATATATATATATTATAAATACACTCTCATACACATATATAAACACACCTACATAACAATCTCTCCTAACTTATTCACTTTAATGAGGTAGTTAATTAAATTTAAATAATTGAATGAAGTGTTTCATAAACCAGTCGGTTCAATGTTTCTAACTTCGTAAAATTAATTATCAGAATAGAGGAAAAATAACAATGCTAATTCATGGCATTTTATTTTACATTCATTTAGGAATATCTATCTTGTTTGGACAATTAATTCCACATATCTCACACAATATGATATCAACTGTAGGTGGGCTTCTCTTATCTGAAATGCTTGGGATCAAAGTTACTTGTATTTATGACTTTTGCAGATTTTGGAATATTTGCATACACACAATGAGATACCTTGGTGGATAGCACCCAACTCCAACCATAAAACTCATTTATATTTCATATAAAAATTATACACATAGCCTAAAGGTAACTATATAGACTGTTTTTGGTGTGCTTGTTGTTTTTTTTTTGTTTTGTTTTGTTTTGTTTTTTTTTTTGGACAGGCAGAGTGGACAGTGAGAGAGAGAGAGACAGAGAGAAAGGTCTTCCTTTGCCGTTGATTCACCCTCCAATGGCCGCCGCGGCCGGCGCACAGTGCTGATCCGAAGGCAGGAGCCAGGTGCTTCTGGTGGTCTCCCATGGGGTGCAGGGCCCAAGCACTTGGGCCATCCTCCACTGCACTCCCTGGGCACAGCAGAGAGCTGGCCTGGAAGAGGGGCAACCGGGACAGAATCCGGCGCCCCGACCGGGACTAGAACCCGGTGTGCCGGCGCCGCTAGGCGGAGGATTAGCCTGTTGAGCCACGGCGCCAGCCTATGTGTGCTGGGTTTTTGAGTGCTACCTGTCACATGAATATGTGAGGCGTACAATTTTTCACTGTCCCCACTGGTACTCAGAAAGTTTCAGATACTGGAGCATTTCACATTTCAGATTTTTGAATTAGGGATGTTCAACCTGTAGAAGATATTTTCCTCAACAACAACTTCGGGAAAAACTTTATCTTCACATGTTTTCACTACTTCCCATCCAATAGGCTGTAGGTTTTGAAAGCAAAACATGATTATCTTGTTCAATTTGAGAACCTTAGGAAAAAAATTCTTTGAATCAAGGATCTACAAATTTATTATTCCAAATAAAGAAAAATGACCATGGTTAAGGTAATCCCTCATATTTTAATTTACACTGACAATACAATTTTACTTCCTATACCAAATATTTTCCCAACTCTAGTAAATTTTTAATACTCAGGCTATCTTGTTTCCTTACTAATTAGCATCTAGTTAGTCATTATGTCATTAATAATAATTACATATTGTTAATCTACTATGAGTCTATTAAATCCTGCCTAGATGTTTATATCATCTGATGTTTGGCTTATCTGATTTAAGTTTACTTTTAGGATCCTGTGGTATACTGATATATTTTCTACAATATACATTTTAAAAGGAATGTCTATTCCATTTCATTGTCTAAGCATATTTTGACTCCCAATAAATCCTAGAGACCTGAAAGAAGCTGCTGTTTCATGACCCATGGCAGTGACAGTACCCCTGGTCCTGGTTTGTAGCAGCCTCCACATCCTGCTCCTTTCTGGGGACCTGCTCTGTCTGACACTGCCCTTCTATCAGGTATCACAATAGGCTGCCCTCTTCTCCACCTCCAGGTCTTCAGAGCTGCATTTTGCTCAGCTTTCAAGGTTCTTCCACGGGCTTTGTGCCCGACTGTCTCACTCTCATTCTCAAGGATGCTCTCTGCACAGCAGCCTCTCATCCACCTTCTGTAAGTCAGCCCCTTCCTGCTTTCCTACCACGGAACCCTTTTTATTTCCTTCCTACATTTTATCATGAACTTTCATTACTTCATGTATTACTCCATGTCTTTATTATTGCCTTAACCACAAGACTGCAGTTGTTATCCACAGCTTGCACAGTGACTGACTGACCCTGAACAGGCACCAATAAACTCCTTGGATAGAATTATGGTTGGTGCAATAACCTACTAGTGCCTTTTCAAAACTTAAGGAAAAAATACACTAACAACTTACAGTGCTTTTACGTCTGTTGGGGACAGATTCTATAGCAACAATTGCAGACAGAAATATCTTCAGAAGCCAGGACACATTTTAAATAACTGAAGTGAAAAAGGTCCAGTACAATGATGGCTGAGAAATACAGCAAATGGAAAAGCACAGGCCCCACTTGGATGCACCAACACCAACTCAACTGCAGTCTATAGCTGTCCCATGGAATGAAGGCCCTGCGTCGCTGTAGACTTCACGTTAAATCTCACTTTTGGGGGGTTTGGAAGGATCTTTCCTCACGCCAACTCTGCTCTCAAGACCATACATGGATCTGATCCTTCCAGATCAGATACCAGCTCCCTGCCAACCCCGTTCCCCTTCCTTGGAACACTGCTCTGTTAATGAATGTCCTGTAGTCTTGATATTCCAGCAGAGATCATTACAGCAATTAGATTAGGGTGGGCATTTGGTCCGTGGTTAAGATACGGGTTAGGATGCCCAAGTCCCATATCAGTGCACTTGGTTGCTTCCTGGCTCCATTCCAGATTGCAGCTTAATGCTAATGAGGACCTTGGGAGGCAATGGTGATGGCTCAAGCCAGCACACTCCTGTCACCTACATGTGAGCTGTAGACTGAGTTTTCATCTCCTGGCCTTGACCATAGCAGGAAACCAATGCAAGAGTCTGAGGTGTGAACCAGTAGATGGGAGCTTGCTTGTTCTCTTGAGTAAATTAAAAAACAAAAAAGTTAAAAGGAAATTAGATTGGGTGGAGATTGGACAGAACATTTTTGGAACTGATTCATCCAGCGTCCTTATCAAACTCTCCATTAGTCCAAATCACTGGAATGTAGATATAAATAGGCAGATAGCAGCTCTCCTCTTTGCATGTTTGTTTGTTTTACCTATTTTTGCTTGCTTCTAGAATTGATATGGCAGTTTCTCAATGATTGCATCCTTTTTCAAAATTTAAGTTGGGGCAAATTGGCTTTTGTATACTTGAAAATCCTCTTTTCTTATTAATACGTCATTTGATTAGAAATCAGAAATGTCTTACTGCCTTCTCCGTGTTACACCACGTAAAGGGCACCAGGTGCCTGAGGAATCACAGCAAGGAAGAACTCATGATTTCTGACTCCCCATCTATAAGTACATCTGTATCTCTTGCATTTTGTACTTATGCAAATATCAAACAGATTTGGTTTTACATTTGCTATGCAGTTTATTACTTTATATTATCACCTCTAGTAAAATAACTGTTTTCCCCTTCTCATGAAAGTTTATTTATTCTTTTTTTAAGTATTATTTTAAATATTTTTTTATTTATTTAATTGAGAGGTAGTGTTACAGACAGTGAGAGGGAGAGACAGAGAGGAAGGTCTTCCTTCTGTTGGTTCACCCCACAAATGGCCGCTACAGCCGGAGCTACACAGATCCACAGCCAGGAGCCAGGAAGTTCTTCCCGGTCTCCCACGTGGGTGCAGGCGCCAAGCACTTGGGCCATCCTCCACTGACTTCCCAGGCCACAGCAGAGAGCTGGAGTGGAAGAGGAGCAACCGGGACTAGAACCCGGAGCCCATATGGGATTCTGGCACTGCAGGCGGAGGATTAGCCAAGTGAGCCAAGGCGCCCGCCCCAAGTTTATTTATTCTTTAGAGCTCAGTTCTGATGGTCACCTCCAGAAAAGTTTTCCTAAATTACCTACCCCATCCCTAGTTAAACAGCCACTTCAGATCAGCGTGCCTTCTCTGTGTGTGGCTAATGTCAAATGCTTACCTGTCTTGCTAAACTAACAACATGGTAACTATGGGACCCTGAGCCCCAGTAGACTGAGCCCTTCAGGGCAGTTTATTTATTTATTTAGCAGAAAAGAAGAGAGGGAAAGGGAAAGGGAAAGAGAAAGACAGAGACAGAGAGAGAGAGAAAGGGAAAGAAGAGAGCGAGAGCGAGAGCGAGAGAGAGAGAATACTCCCACAATATCCAGATGAAAGCCAGCAGCGGAGAGCTCTATCCAGGTGTATCACTTGGGTGATGGAGACCCACGTACTTGCATCATCACTGATGCTTCCCACAGTCAACACTGGAAGGAAGCTGGAATTAAGAGCTGGAGCTGGTACTGGAGTCCAGGACTCAGATATGGGAAGTGGGAGTCCTAACGAGTATCTTAAACACTAGGCCAAATGTCTGGGTCCAGAATTTCTATCTTGGTTTTTGATCTTCAGGGTTTGGCAGAGTGGCTGGCATGCAGCCAACATTCAATAGATGCTGACTGAGGAAATGAATAAAAAACAGAGGTATCCAAGCAAGTGATGTAATCCAATGGAGCATAATTTCCATACATGTATGAATCAACTGGACAATGATAGGGAGAGTTTAGTATTAGGACATCTAAGAAAGTATGAGTATACTCTACCTGCACTGATTTCTACACTGATGGTAGCAGTTTCATTAACCAGCTAAGATATATAAGGAAACATACATAAGGAAAAACTACACATCGATTCCTTTGCAAACACATGGGTTATCTGTTAGATACAAGATAATTAAGAGGAAAGATTATTCGGTAGAGAAAAAGAAACTGTTTGAGAGAGAAGGGATGGGAATAAAGAAATAAATGAATTTTGTTGCTCATGTTGTAAATATCATTCTAAAAAAGGAGAATTTATATAACTGACACGTGCAGTGGGAGTCATACTTAAACAAAAGATGGTCTTTGCCACATGATATGAAGGCACACAGAAGGATATGAAAAGAAATTGGTTGCCAGCAGCATTCCTGAGGAAGACAATCAAAATCAGCAAGCAATTTGAAGAAACTAAAATGTGCATCACATGCATTTTCATAAAAATCTTTTCCCTGAATTAATGAGGTCTTATCTGCACTAGAGTGTTCTGTGTTTCACATTCTAGCACTGGATATAATACCTTTGGAGGAGACATTTGATGAAATTTCTTTTGAAAACAAAAATTGAGAGAGATACGAGATACAGAGAAAGAAAGAAGGGTTGTGGGGGCACTGAATGAGACAGAGGAAAACACAGAAAGAGAGAAAAAAGAAAGTATTCTTATCTTCCGGTTCACTCACTCCTTAGATGCCCTCCAAGGCTGGGGCTGAACCAGAACAAAGCAAGGAGCCAGGAACTTAATACAGGTCTCTCATGTAGGGGGCTGGCCTCATAGAGACCGCATCGGCTGGAGGCAGAAGTCATGATCTGCAGCCTGACCCTGAACCCAGGTATGCTGATACAGAACGAGGACATATTACTTACTAGATCAAATGCCCACAACTACATTTCTTTTTATTTCAATCATTCAATTCAAATGTATTGCATGTGTCCTGTTTATCTAAAACTGGGAAAGGTCCTATGGAATTGTAAATTAAAGTTATCTGGCCTCAGAATCAGCCCTAAAGGCATTCGGATCTGGCTGAAAAGCCCATGAGAGTATTTCAGGCATGGAAAGCCAAGACACTCAGGCAAAAGATCTCTGTGAGTGAGATCCCAGTGGAAAGAACAGGTCATCAAAGAAGCAGGTACCTTTCTCTGAAGGGAGGAGAGAACCTCCACTTTGACTAGGACCTTGTCTAAACAAGATAAGAGTCAGAGAACTCGGAGGGCTTCCATAGCCTTGGAAACTCATGACTGGAGCATAGGGAGATTGCTGATGCCATAGACAGGAGTGTCAATTGGTAAAGTCAACAACAGGAGTCACTGTGCACTTACTCCTCATGTGGGATCTCTGTCCTTAATGTGCTGTGCATTGAGATTTAGTGCTATAACGAGTACTCAAACAATATATTTCACTTTGTGTTTCTGTGTGGGTGCAAACTGTTGAAATCCTTACTTAATGCATACTAAACTGATCCTCTGTAAAAAAAAAAAAAAAAAAGAAATTATCAATTCCCAACTTGACTCTCACTGGGATTAAACATGACAATAGGTCTGCTCTGATTTCATCATCATTTAAAAAAAATCATCTATTATTTTTCACTTTATGTTTCTGTGTGGGAGCAAACTGTTGAAATCCATACTTAATGTATACTAAGCTGATCTTCTGTATATTAAGATAATCGAAAATGAATCTTGATGTGAATGGAAGGGGAGAGGGAGTGGGAGAGGGGAGGGTTGTGGGTGGGAGGGACGGTATGGGGGGGAAGCCATTGTAATCCATAAGTCGTACTTTGGAAATTTATATTCATTAAATAAAAGTTTAAAAAATATATATATTTAATTATATTAAATATTTAAAGACAATTTAATATGTTAAAAGCATATATTTTTCTTATAGTAAAAAAGACAAAGCTAACAATATATAATTATTTGTAAATATTACTTTCCATTAATATTCACTTTTCAAATTTTTCGCATATAACTATTCCAATGATGAATGTGAATAGTGAGAAATTATTGAATGTTATAAAGTGAGATTGATTTATTCAAACACTAATTTTTAGCAGCTCTCCAAATTGTGTACCTTCTTCCCCCTCTTAATTGCTTAAGAAAATCCACCATGAGAGGTTTTTAGACTAAGTAGTATGCACTTTGTATTGCTAAAAGGAAGAAATAATGAACTGAAGACAAAAACTGCATTGTGAGGAAAGACAAGTTCTTTTTGAGTGTAATGTGCATGAAATCGTATGCCTTGGACAAAGACGGCTGGACAGTAGGATACAGAGTTGGGCCTCTGGGCTCAGGAGCACTCTAAGTGGGCGGGCCCTTGCTTTACGTTTTCTCCCCAGCACAAGCCATCCCTGTAACCAGGCTAAATGAAGGCAGTGCACATTGCATTTCAATTCCCAATCAGGTCAGAAGGGATGAGAAGAATTGGAAGATGAAGAACTGTGGTGTTAGTGACAGGTGAGGTTTAACCTCTTGAATACGTGGGTCATCTCCTGGGGAGAAAACACCCACTAAGGAGGAAATTGAAACCTCAAAGAAAACACACAGGCTATAAAAGTCACAGTGGAACTAAGGTGTGACAGGAACAGAGGAAAGTATTGATTCGTCTGTCCCAAGCTTTGTCAGAAACGGATGATCTATGAACCCAAACAGGAAAACACGGGGGTAAGAAGTTAGTACTTAGAGAAGATTAAACATGACTCTAGGAATTCTGGAAAAATTAGCATAAGACACTAAAGGAGGCAGTCTCGTTAAATCATGTGAAGTCACTAATTTTTCTTATCTTCTCACCTTAAAAAGAAAGTCCTACATTTGATCCATTTAGCTGTTCCTTCTAGAACTGTCATCGTTCAATTATGTCCCTATACACAGACTCCTAAAGTCCTGTGCAAAAATTATTGCAAGTTTTCTTAAATATTTCTCTTATGCGATACAATGAACTTCGTTGAATTTTATCTCTATTACCTATATTTCATTATGATTTAAATTTTGTTACTAATTTTTTTAATTTTCTCATGGAAAAAAAATCTCTTCTTAAAATCAATAATACCAGGGCCGGTGCTGTGGCACAGCGGATTAATACCCTGGCCTGCAGTGCCGGCATCCCATATGGGCGCCAGTTCAAGACCCCACTGCTCCACTTCCGATCTAGCTCTCTGCTATGGCCTGGGAAAGCAGCAGAAGATGGCCCAAGTCCTTAGGCCCCTGCACCTGCGTGGGAGACCAGGAAAGGCTCCTGGCTCCTGGCTTCGGATCGGCATAGCTCCGGCCCTTGGGGCCATCTGGGGAGTGAACCAGAGGATGGAAGACCTCTCTCTCTCTCTCTGCCTCTCCTCTCTCTGTGTAACTCTTTCAAATAAATAAATAAATCTTTAAATAAATCAATATTACCATAGGAATGTACACATAGTGTATAAAAAGAAAATATCAATAATATTTCTTCCAAAAATCTAAATTAAGAAATAAACACTGTCACGTGTTACTTAGAGACTGAGGTAAGTTCTGAGAAATGTGTGGCAAGGTGATGTTGTCCTTTAGGGAACATCACAGTGTGTTACTTTACAAACCTACAAGGCACAGCCAGCCTACTACAGGCATAGCCTATTGCTCATAGGGTAAAAATCTTAGAGCCTGCTGTTGTGCTGAGAGCCAAAGGCAACTGCAACACAATGGTATTTGTGAATCTAAACACAGAGAAGGCACAGTAAAAATTCTAGGCAATACAAAATTGTCAGTTCCACTATAATCTAATGTGACCACCATCACTTACACAGTCTGCTGTTTATCAGAAAGTTGTTATACATCACAGTTACACCCCATAGTTTGGGATCTGAAGTCCAAGATGAAAATGGATATTGTACTGTATAACAAACAGGACCTACCATAATTTACTTGTTTAGTGGCTTAATGAGAAAATTTTCAAATATTACTTTCAAATCCTGAATCTGAAGATTGTCCTATACCAATGTAATAATGATGTTTTCTCAAGAATTGTAAAGATACAGGCTTTTCTCTAGTATTGATAGTTAAAAACCTCATTTTAAATTGCAGGTAGTACTTTCAGAGTACAACATAATTTGTGCTATAAAGCTCCATGAATTTCTTGGGAAAACTAAAGTTGGCAATGGTTCAATTGTTTTCTACAAAGGAACAAAACTTGCTTAAAAATCATTCTTAAAGGACCCTCCCACCCCTAAAAAATGTGGACCATTGAAGATTTGCTTTCACACATGCAATTTCTGTACTGATAAAAATTCTAAATGTTACATATTGAACAAAATCAAGTAACATAAAAATATGAAGGGAAATGTCTATGGGGTGATATATAGCTGCAGCTTAACAACAGGTGTAGGAAGAGATTCAAATCTTGGCTCTGCCAGTTTCCAGCTATCATATATTTTCCATGAAGCATTTACTTTGACCTATCAAGCTTCCATTTCTACTTCAGTAAAAATGATACTTACATCAAAGGATCATGTGAGAATTAAATGACAAAATAATGTATGTAAACTTTTAATCCATGCAGCAAATGTCAAAAAATGACAGATACTTTAGTCTTACCATCGTTGGAATAACTGTATTTTATGTTTGAGGTAAATAGCTGAGTGTTGCTCTAAATCATGACCTGTGAATACATCGGGGAAGGACTAAAAGGTGAAATCCAGAGTTTACCCAAGCCAAAGAACCCAATCTTTTTGCTAAGTGATCAGATCTTTTTCTATACCCATGCTCCCTGCTCCCTGGTTGTCTTTCTACAAGATCAATCCACCTGTCCAATGAGTCACTATTGCTTGTGGTTTATACTTTCCTTGAGATTACTTGCTTTTAAAATATTATATTTGCTAAATATATTCCAATTCTGTATACACTTTTAGTTGAAACATGCCAAAAATGATTTAAGCAAACATGATCATACTATATGAAACAAATCAAGCCAGGATATACAGTGGCAAGAAGATACACTTGAGTTTATAATTCTTATTTAATGAAATAGTCAGATTAAGTATTTTCATATAATACAGACAAACTGCTAAGGCAGTCAGCAAACTTTCAGGATTACCAGACACCTCTAAATATAGGATATTAAGGAACAAAATTGCGCATCTCTGAAAATGTATGAGAGAAAGGAAATCTGTGGTAAGCCATAATCCTTTTATGCAAAAGTATATAAGCAAGTTCTTATTTCTATCGAAGTGATTTAAGTAGTTGATATTTCAGAAGGAGTTTGGCAGGGGATTCTGGAGCAGCTATCCTCAAAGAAATTCTGAAGAAATACAGGAAATTGAAGAGACAGCTGTGAAGTTCTTAAATTTTTAAAAAACATAAAATCTACAATCCGATATTTCACTTCGGCTTTCGTGTTTCAATAGGGGAAAATATAAATTGTGAGTTATAGATTTCCTAAAATTGTCTTTAAAAAACAAAACCAACCTTATTTTATATTCTTAAAGAATTTTTTTAGAACAAGATTCTACATATTTCACAATGATCTTATTTATGCAACCCAGGTATAATCATCTCAGTTACAAGATGGTCAATAAATTTGATTTATTTTAAATATCACTAAACACTAAATGATGGTAGCAGCTTTGTATTTCCACAGAAAGGCTTACAGAGTTAATAACAGGGTAAGAACCATAACCACTGAGATTTCAATAAGATCTATACCCTTATGCTTTCTCATAACAAAGACAATCAGCTTATAAAACTTCCCTACATAAACTTTCTCTAAGATTAATCACAGTATAAATAAAGCAAAAAATGGATATGCCTCCTGGTTGCTTTCATTGTTATTCTTATTACATTTCAGTTCATTTCTTGCTGGCCAGATTCGTTTCTGGCCCTGAAGAGTACACAGTCCTAGCTCATGAGCACAGTGCCATTTCTTTCAACAGGCAAGAAGGAGACATGCCTACAATGGCACCTTGGCACAGTACACTTGCTGTTCCCGAGACACCTTGCTGCTTCTGAGACATCAAAGGAAGTCAGAACCTGGGACTTGTTTATGATCCCAGGTGTTTCCTATCTTTGGGATGAGCTGAATATCTAATACAAAAACACAGGACTTGCTGAGTGATTTTCAATAACAAATCCTCTGAATAATTGATAGATAAAATTTTTGGGGGGAGGATAGTGATTCTCCCTTTGGATAGAAATAAACCAGAAAATATTCTATTTTATATTATTTGATTCATTATTCCTGCAGGAAAAACATGCTGTTGGCATATCCCATATCTGACATCAAAGTTGCAAAGACACACTTCTTCAGGCTTTAAAAAAATTGCAATTCACGTTGTACTTTTAGTTCAAGTAAACCTTGACTTCTATTCCCTCCAGATGAATGCATTTCTAATCTACAAAATGTTGACAGTACATGAAGCTTAGACATAACTGCTCCTATCAAATTCAAAATGTATCCGTTTCTATGCAGTTATATACACAAGAGTATTTCATTCCACATTGGCTTGTACCTGGAGGGATGGCTGCAGGATTCGCAAACCACTGCCTCAACCTTTTCCTGAATATTTCACATTCTTGCATTAAGGAAAGAGTGTTAGAAGAGGTATTGAAATATAGCCTGAAAATTCTATGTTGCACGTCCATGGAGATGATATTTCACTCTTTTAGTGGATGGGAAGATCTATGACTCTCAAAACTTAAAATGAACCCATTTTTTCCCTCCATTTAACTTTTGTGTTTACTTCTATGTCTTCACAAAGAATATTTTCGCAGTGCATGCAAAATAAAGCTTAAAAGAAAAGTACAGGGATATACGTACTGTAAGGGACACATTCATACTGCACTTCAAGGTATTTATAGGTTCCTGGGCACGGGTCTGGGAAAACATCAGGACCTGCGACCACTGCACACTGGGTTCTGTTATTGCATCTGGAGTCAGAAGAAAAGACGATAAGAAATAGTAAGTTAACATACAGTTAAGTCATTACCAACATCAATACTACCTTGATTTCAGTTGCTATTACATACATTTAAAAGAGGTTCTGCATGGTATAGAACTTCAGGCTTCTTAAAGAAACACCTACAATATCCTTAAAAAATATATAAAAATCCATCCATTCAGTGTGCTCATCTTACCGAATTTAATAATTTGGTTGAATACAGCATGATTCTTTATTAAAAGTGGACTACTGCCAAGCAGCACAAACTGGTGTATAGGATATAGCCAACGTGAAGACAGATAAGGAGGATTATTTAATAGGAAAGACCCACTCCCATGATAAAAAAAGTATACTAAGGAAGTATAAACTACAGAATTTCATTAAACAGCTACCAAATAATTCACTGATTACGAGGATATTCATTTTAAAAGCAGCTGGAAAGTAGCAGTTGAGGGCAAGTGTTGTGGCATGGTAGGTTAAGCCACCGCCTACAATGCCAAGATCCCATATTGGCACCAGTTCCTATCCCGACTGCTCTACCTTCAATCTAGCTCCCTTCAAATGGCCTGGAATAAGCAGCAGAGGGTGGCCCAAGTATCTGGACCCCTGCTACCTATGTGAGAGACCCTGATGAAAACTCTCAGCTCCTGCTTGGCCCAGCCCTGGCCATTGTGGCCATCTGCGGAGTGAACCAGTGGATAGATCTCTCTCTGTGTCTTCCCTCTCTCTTTTTAACTCTGACTTTCAAATAAATACACAAATCTTTCAAAAATAGTAGTTTAAAAGCTTTTTTGAAGCCTTAAAAATCAGTAAAAGTAAATATTTAAATTTTAAAATACATATTTATGTTCTAGAGGCATAACTACATAAACGAAATTGTTTTTAAGAACAGATTTTCACATTACTGCATTCAGCCCAATAGTAATCTCACAGATAATTCATCACAAATGTCAGTATCCTGTAATTTAGAAAATGACTTTAAATTTCTAAAGAGAATAACCAAATACCACTATTGAAACAGAAATACAAACTTGGTCACTTTTGTGGCAATTGGGCTAAATAGATTTGGATCAATTTATTCATAGAGAAAGTGCACAAAATGAAATTAATTCTTGCTCTTAGAATGACATTCAAGTACACAGTAGCCTTTTTACTGTAAACTTGACTCAGAAACATTCTAGATTGAATAATTTATCCATAAGGACATTTTTTTGGTACAAGATAATGGTTTCATTCTACCCATGATATAGGTACTAAGTGTACTGGATGACACTCTATTCCCTTTTTATACTCTTGTGTATTCATTTCAGTAATATAATTTCAGGGCTAGAATCTTCTATCACTTTCTTAAAGAGACACTTTGTTCTCTGATGAGATCTGAACCTCAGAACACTTGTTAGCAAACTGACAGCACAAGGAGCACTTAGCACAGAACTCATTTTGATTTGGAGTAAAAATGTCGTGTGTTCACCTGAGGCTACTATTTGTCAGCCTTACTGAGGATTTCATTTGGCCCCTAAACGAAAAATGATCAGTGTCTATGTTAAAAAGACACTGTGTTATCAGTGAAGATTAATAAAAGCTGATACTCCATACTTATCAGGCGGTTTAGTATACTAAAACTCTACGTAGATGTAGCATATGACAATCACACAAGAGCTCTCATGTAACTAGAGATGTCCTCACCCAGCTACTATAAATAGGTAGCTTGATACTTCAGCTACTCACACTTTTCTAAAAAAGCAGTATTTCTATATTACAATAAAGTCCACTTGAAGATGATGTCCAAGGTTAAAGGACATGCTTTTAGCAGTTTTTTCATATTATATCTTAAAAAAACAAATTTATAAATCTATCTTGTGCTATTAGAACTACAAGCAGCAATATAAACTCATAAAAGTTGTTTCCACATTTGTTATAAAAAATTAGAAATTGTCAGGAACAAGAACATACTCCAAGTAGAGAAAATGAAAAATGCAAGTATATTCTGTAAAATTAAATTTCTAATCTCCAGTTATCAAACTGTACATATATATATATACTACTGAAAATTCTTTCTCATATATATATATATGTGGATGTAGTCTATATATTCTGATATCTATCTTTACATCTATATATCTTCTATGTAGATTTAATAATATCTTTTATATACCATATATATGTAATATATACCATATAAATAAATATCAGTCTATATAGAGATATATATCAGAGGGAAAATATTTTTCCCTATTGCTTTTATATCTCTATATATTCTATTTGCTATATACATAAACATATACATACCATCTATATAAATTTTCTATACATATTCTCTCTGAAACATACACATCTATCATCTATTTATCTATCGATTTCTGTTGATCCACACTTGTTTTTTTTTCAGATTTTATTTATTTATTTTAAAATCAGAGTTACACAGAGAGAGAAGAGACGCAGAAAGAGAGGTCTTCCATCCGCTAGTTCACTCCCCAGATGGCCGCAATGGCCGGAGCTGCGCCAATCCAAAGCCAGGAGCCAGCAGCTTCTTCTGGGTCTCCCACGTGGGTGCAGGGGCCCAAGGACTTGGGCCATCTTATACTGCTTTCCCAGGCCATAGCAGAGAGCTGGATCAGAAGTGGAACAGCCAGGTCTCGAACCGGCGCCCATATGGGATGTCGGCACTTCAGGCCAGTGCGTTAACCAGCTGCGCCACAGAGCTGGCCCCAATCCACACTTATTTTATTTCCTATTAGCAACCTTTTTAAAATTACTGTAGCACTAATAAAATACATCTAGATGCTATGTCTGGTCTTATACTTTTAAGACACAGATTGATAATTTCCAATCTTTTTTTTGAAAGCCTCCAATAATTAAAAAAACATATATTTGTTTGATACGGAGACAGAGCTAAAGAGAGAAATCTGTCTTCAGGTGGTTCACTCCACAGTGCCCAAAAGCTGGGAACTGAACCCTGGTCTCATATGTGGGTGACAGGGAATCGATCTCTTGAGCCGTCACCTATTGCCTGAGAGGATGTGCGTTAGGAGGAAGCTGGAACAATAGATGGAGCCTGAACTCAAGCCCAAGCACCCCTATATGGGATGTGGGTATCCTAACTGCCACCCTTACTGTTGTGCCATACACATTCCCACCAAACTTTTATTTAGATAATCAATTTTATAGCAGTAGTTATTAGGCAAAAATGGTTATTTTTTAAAAATATGGAAGTATGGCCGGCGCCGCGGCTCACTAGGCTAATCCTCCGCCTTGCGGCACCGGCACGCTGGGTTCTAGTCCCAGTAGGGGCGCCGGATTCTGTCCCAGTTGCCCCTCTTCCAGGCCAGCTCTCTGCTGTGGCCAGGGAGTGCAGTGGAGGATGGCCCAAGTGCTTGGGCCCTGCACCCCATGGGAGACCAGGAGAAGCACCTGGCTCCTGCCATCGGATCAGCGCGGTGCACCGGCCGCAGCGGCCATTGGAGGGTGAACCAACGGCAAAAAGGAAGACCTTTCTCTCTCTCTCTCTCACTGTCCACTCTGCCTGTCCAAAAAAAAAAATAAATAAATAAAAAATAAATGGAAGTACTTGTTACACAGGAAATTATCTGTAATCTAAAAGGATTCAACTGGTTATAAGATTTGATTGATCTATTTTCAACTAACCTTATACATATACAGTTTATACTAAGTAAAGAGTTTAACAATTAGTATGACCAAAAAAAAAAAAAAAAAAAAAAAACACAAAAACCTTCCTCAACAGTCAAGACAAGGGCTTTTCAAAGTCATCGCATCTTAAAGTGTCCATTTCACTTCTACAGATTATCTTTTAGGCGATGTATTTGTTACCACAGATCAGGGAGAACATATGGTATTTGTCCTGTGGGGACTGGCTTATTTCACTAAGTACGATGTTTTCCACTTTCATCCATTTCCTTGCAAATGACAGGATTTCATTTTTTTACTGCTGTGTAGTATTCCATGATATACATATCACATAATTTCTTTATCCAGTCTTCAGTTGATGGACATTTGGGTTGATTCCATATCTTAGCTTACAAGATTCATTTTCACAAGAATTTTCGAAGTTTACTCCCCATATAGTACTTTTATAGTTACTTCAAAGTTGTTAAAAGTAAATCCATTCGTGCAGTCTGTTGAAATCTTTACTTAGTATATACTAAGTTGATCTTCTGTATATAAAGATAATTGAAAATGAATATTGATAAAGAATAGGATGGGAGAGGGAGTGGGAGATGGGATGAATGCGGGTGGGAGGGAGGTTATGGGGGGAAAAGCTGCTATAATCCAAAAGTTGTACTTTGGAAATTTATATTTATTAAATCAAAGTTGAAAAAAAAGTCAATCCATTCTATAATTATATAGATGAAAGAAGAAAAAGAAAATAACCCAGTGTTCTCATGGGCTTTAAACTCAGAAGTTTCGTTGATTTCCTTTTTATAAATATAAATTAAAAAAGGTTTTCAGTATTCCTCATGTCTGATATTAAATTCATTTTTAAACCCACAACAAAGGATGAGAAAAGACTGCAATAATATGGTCATAATGCATCCTAATCCACTAATACAGAGAAAACCTTACCATCTTATAAAAGTATTAGGGGCATTATGTATAGTTTATTGAATTTTCAGTACTTTTCTGTGAGAAACATTACATGAAAACAATTTCCACACCAACATTAGACAATTTTCAAGTAACATATACGAAGTTGACACTGATAAATGCCAGATAGAATTCTCAAAGAAACGGATGACTTCAGTTTTCACATACATACTAGTTATTTTATTATTTTATTACTAGTTATTTTATTACCTTTTAATGTATTAGAAATACATTAAAAATATAAAGGAGAATGTATATGCAGAAGGCACACTTCTTTGATTTGGTGTTCCCACTATTAATGTTAGTCATTTGTTTCAGGATAGATCAAAGAGAGTTCATTACAGACAGACTCTATTTGAAAAAAAAAAGTACACAACACAGAAGTAGTGTCACATCAAAAATAAAACATAACTTCTTTACATCGAGAGTAAACACAAGAGAAAACAGAATCACATTTAACTGCTTGTTCTATGGAAATACTTTCTTTGGATAACCTAAGAAAAATCCAAGATTTATGTAAAACTACTTTAACATCTGTATAACCCTTCAAACTTAGAAATTATTTTATATATATATATATATAAAACCTAAGTGTTTGGTTTTTACTCTAATTTCATTTTATTTTTTCAGCTTCATGGAAATATAATTGACTAACAGAAATTAGTTAGAGCATACAACATGCCATTTTGATATGCAGATACACTGTGGGATGTTTACCACAATCAATCCAATTAACACACTCATTACCTCGCAGAGTTGTCTTAGTGTGTGTGGTGAGGGAATTTAAGAACCATCCTCTCACCAAATTTCAAAGACAAAATACAGTATTATTCACTCTGGTTGCAATACTGTACATTAGACCTCTAGATCTTGCTCATCCTGCAAAACTGAAACTTGGTGCCTTTTTTACCAATGCCTTGCCATTCTCCTTAAACCTAAGCTATCAACCACCACTGCATTCTCTAAGTTTGAGTTCTTGAGAATTCACATACTACAGAGATCATACAGTATTTGCTTTTCCATCTGACTTATTTTACTTGCAAAACTTCCTCCAGATTCAACCATGTTGTTGCACATGATAGGGTTTCCATCTTTTTTTTACAGCTTAGTAAGGTTTTGTTGTATATACACTACATTTTCTTTACCCATGCATCTGTTGATGGATTCTTGGGTTAATTTCATATTGTGGCCTTTGTTAATAGTGCTACAATGTACATGGGAGCACGGATAATCTAAGATCCTGAGTTCATTTTTTCTGGACATATGAAGGAATTTCAAAAAGTTCATGGAAAATATGTATTATGAAAAAAAAACTATGCATGTAGTTCATTTTTTTCAGGAAAATAAAATTATCTTTGAGTTTCATTTTTCTACAAACTTTTTGGAGTATTCTTGTATATAATTAAGAATTGTTGGATCATGTGGTAGTTCTGTTTCTAATTTTCTGAAGAATCTAAATGCTTTTGATTATGTCTCCATACATATTGCCATAATGACTGCACAACTTATACTCCCACTGGTAGAATGCAGGAGCTTTCTTTTCTCTACATCGCCACCAACATTTATGTTTTGTCGAAAGATGTCGTAGGATGACAGCCATCCTACCAGGTGAGAGATGATATTTCATTGTAATCTTGATTCACATTTACCTGAGGGTTAGTGAAGTTGAGCACCTTTTTGTGTACCCACTGGCAATTTGTTTATCTTCTGAGAAATGTTTATCAGCCTCTTGCCATTTTTTTTACCTGGGCTATTTGTTTCTTATTATTGAGTTGCTTAAATTCCTTGTACCTCTTGTATATTAAACCACTACTAAGCAGATGTATAGACAAATGGAACAGAACAAAGAGTCTCCAAATTTATGGCCAATTGATCTTCAACAAAGGTGTCAAGAACACACAATAGGAAATGAACTGTCTCTTCAACTAATGGCAATGGGTACACTGGAAATCCACATAGAGAAGAATGATATGGGATCTTTTCTGCTTACATACAAAAACCAACTCAAATGGATTAATGGCTTAAACCAAAGCCTTAATCCTAAAACTGTAAAATAACAAGAAGAAAACATATGGGGAAAGCTTCTTTGACACTAGTGTTAGCAATGAGTTTTTTAATATGAATCTAAAAAGACAAGCACTAAAAGCAAAAATAAGCCAACTGGATCACTTTTAACTAACAAGCTTCAGTACAGCAGAAAAATAATCAACGGAAGAGACAACCCCTATGGAGTGGGAGAAAATATTTGCAAACCTATTTTCTACTTTCTTCAGAGATGAATAATGCTATCTCTGGTTTCACAGAGGAAAGAACAGATGTGGAGATGTCAAATGACTTTTCAGACTCTCAGTAATCAAATGATAGTTCCTGATTTCCAGAATATTGACCAGAAAACCAAATACTGCTGTCTTATGAGAGAATGAGTCACATGTTTCATGGCCATTTGGGAACCTTGATTTAATTTAATCTGATAGGTTCCAGAAGAATTTTGATGGTCTGATGAGATAATAACCAGTGGTAACATCTGAGTGGCCCAGAGTTCATTCATTTATGCTGTAGATAAGACATTCTGAAAAAATTTCTGAATTTAAATTAACATCATAAAACCAGTTCCTCTCTGTCCCATTTGTCATTCAACAAACACAAACATCCAACCTCTGGTAAAAGGATAAATTTTATTCATTTGTAAATAGGCTTTTTCAAAAGAAAAAAAATACAATTTTAATTCAATTCATAAATAATCCTCAAACTTTCATATAACTGATATTTCTTGATCACCTTTATTTAATAAGCACCAACAAATAAGTTGAATTCTATTAGCTAGTAGCCTTAATTTTAAAGTAATATTATTTAATTTAAAATACATTATATTATGCTTGCCAGAGAAGATACATATCTAGCCTAATTACAGTACTAGTTATAAGGTATAGAAGCATTTACTTTCACTCATTCATTCCAATACAGTTCACAGCACTATTGGACCAACATCACTTTACATGATAATGAAAGTCATCTCTGAGTTATTAAGTTTCTTTACTTGTGACAAGATAATGAAGCACATAGTAAAAATTATATTGCTTGGTTTATGTGTATATCAACTACTCAGAAAAGTTCTTATTACTTATAAAAGGGTGAGCTTAGTTTTGTGCTGAATTCAATAGAATGGAATTGTTTTTACTTCAATATCCAGATAAAATTAGTATTCCAATAATCTCATGTTTAATTGTAATATACTCATAAGTAAATCAAATGAAAACATGCCTCTAAGTATATTTTGCTTATTTATTTGAAAGACAAGAATTAAATAGAGGAAGAGATAACTTCCATCCACAGTTTCACTCCCCAAATGGCCCCAGTAGTCAAGGCTGGGCCAGTCAGAGGCTAGGAGCCAGGAACTGAATCCAAGACTCCCACATGGTAGCAGCAGCCCAGGCACTTGGGTCATCTTCTCCTGCTTCTCTCAGGCCTCTTTAGCAGGGACTGCATCAGAAGTGGAGCAGCTGGAACTTGAATCAGCACCTACATGGGACGCCAGCATCACAGGTGGTAGATACAACCCACTACATCACAATGCCAGCTTCGCTCTAATATATTTTTAAAAATTTTCCCATACCATACATATAAGGATGGTATCATTAATACCACATCTAACATAGCATCATTAAAATGTTTCCCATATGTACCACAAGTGTAGTCCACAGGGGTTCTTTATTAACAAATCCTTTAGTCTCATATTTTTAACACATTCTAGTCAGTCTAATCAGTGTGCACTAGCAAGCTACTCCTGGAAATTCCAAGAAACTTTTCTAATGATGCCTCTGGTATGGAAATGTTGGCTTTAAAAAAAAAAGTTAGCCGGCGCCGCGGCTCACTAGGCTAATCCTCCGCCTAGCGGCGCCGGCACACCGGGTTCTAGTCCCAGTCGGGGCGCCGGATTCTGTCCCGGTTGCCCCTCTTCCAGGCCAGCTCTCTGCTGTGGCCAGGGAGTGCAGTGGAGGATGGCCCAGGTGCTTGGGCCCTGCACCCCATGGGAGACCAGGAAAAGCACCTGGCTCCTGGCTCCTGCCATCGGATCAGCGCTGGCCGCGGTGGCCATTGGAGGGTGAACCAACGGCAAGGGAAGACCTTTCTCTCTGTCTCTCTCTCTCACTGTCCACTCTGCCTGTCAAAAAAAAAAAAAGTTGGCTTTTTTTTTTTTTAAAGATTTGCTTTATTTATTCGAAACACAGAGTTACAGAGAGAGGTAGAGAAATAGAGAGAGAGAGATCTTCCATCTGCTGGTTCACTTCCCAAATGGCCACAACATCTGGAGCTGTGCCGATCCAAAGCCAGGAGCCAGGAGCTTCCTTGGGTCTCCCACCTGGGTGCATTGGCCCAAGGACTTGGGCCTTCTTCTACTGCTTTCCCAGGCCATAGCAGAGAGCTGGATCGGAAGAGGAGCAGCCAGGACTAGAACTGGCGCCCATATGGGATACTGGCGCTTCAGGCCAGAGCTGTAACTCACTGTGCCACAGCGCCGGCCAAGTTGGCATTTTTTTTTAATCTTCTTAATTTAGAGGCAGAGAGACAGCTCCTATATGGTAATTGAGTCCCCAAATATAGCACTGTCCAGGACTGGACAAAGCTGAAGATGAGCTAGGACTTCCACATGGATGGCAAAGCACCCAACTACCTGAGCCTGCACTGCTTCCACCCAGGGCGTGCATCAGCAGGAAGCTGGAATCCAAACCCAGAGCTCGAAATCAAGCCCAGGCACTCTGATGTGGGACACAATATCTTTTTTTTTCTTTTTTTTTTTGCCAAAAAATTTTTGTGATACCAATTTTTTTTTATTTTTTTCTTCCTTTTTTATTTTATATATTTATTTTTTAACTTTTATTTAAAAAATATAAATTTCTGAAGTACAACTTTTGGATTATAGTGGCTTTTCCCCTCATAACCTCCCTCCCACCCACAACCATCTCATCTCCTACTCCCTCTCCCAGTCCATTCTTCATCAAGATTCATTTTCAATTATCTTCACTCAGAGATCTTTCATTTAGGTTTTTTTTTTTTTTTTTTTTTGTCACAGGGGACATAGTATCTTAACTTGCCTCTTAGGCCCAATGCCACCCCAGCACTGGTTTTTTAATAACAGTCTATGATAATGTTAAATAAAAAATATGCTTTGTGAGGTTCTTTGCTGTTAGAAAACTGGTCATATGAATTTACACTAACACTTGTTAATAACATTTACACAAAATCAAGTGTGATGGTTAAACGCACATCAACTTAGTACTCAAAAAGTTTATAGCATCTAACATATGACAATTCAATGGCTAAGTCAAGTAAGAATTAGGCACTATTCCCAAAGAGAAAAAAATTTATAATAATACCTTTTAAGAAAAAAACCCAGAAGCCGGCTCTGTGGTGCAGTAGGTTAATCCTCCACCTGCAGCACTGACATCCCATATGGGCGCTGGTTTTGGTCTCAACTGCCCTCTTCCAACCCGGCTCTCTGCTATGACCTGGGAAAGCAGTGGAAGATGGCCCAGGTCCTTGGGCCCCTGCACCCATGTGGGAGACACAGAAGACGCTCCTGGCTCCTGGCTTTGGATTGGCGCAGTTCCAGCCGTTGTGGCTACCTGGGGAATGAACCAGCGGAAGGAAGACCTTTCTGTCTCTACCTCGCACTGTCTATGACTCTACCTCTCAAATAAATAAATACAATCTCTAAAAAAAAAAAAAAAGAATAAAGAAAAAAAAACCCAAGTCCTTGGGCTCCTGCACTTACTGTTCAGTATCTCAAATGGTTTACGGTAATCAACGTAAGTAGGAGTTTTTAGTTCTTTGGATTGAATGGAGCAACATAAGAAAACATGGTTTGTGGGCCGGTGCTGTGGCACAGTCGGTTAAGGCCCTGGCCTGAAGTGCCGGCATTCCATATCGGTGCTGGTTCGAGACCCGGCTGCTTCACTTCCAATCCATCTCTCTGCTGTGGCCTGGGAATAGAAGATGGCCCAAGTCCTTGGGCTCCTGCATCCACGTGGGAGACCTGGAAGAAGCTTTTGGCTCCTGGCTTCGGATCAGAGCAGCTGCAGCCAATGCAGCCAATTGGGGAGTGAAACAGTGGATGGAAGACTTTCTCTTTCTCTCTCTCTCTCTCTGCCTCTCCTCTCTCTGTGTAACTCTGACCTTCAAATAAAAAAATAAATCTTAAAAAAAAAAGAAAACATGGTTTGTTCTGTGTAAATCAACAGAAAACCTTTTTCCTCCTGAAGACAGCATTTTTTTCCCACTGCCTGTCACTCTGATACTTGTTGACACAACATTCACATTGGACTGGAAATTAACTGTCTGGTGAGGGAACATGAGTATGTGGTTCATAAAGGAATTATCCCGATTCCAAGGACTAAGAAATCAATCAGCATCATTGAATATTTTAAAAAGTATCCCATTCTTAGGTTGTAGGTGATCATCCAGTATTCATAAATGAGTTCTTTGATGCTGTCCACTTTTAATTCAAGCACAATTTTAAGAGATTTGCAAAAGAGATAAGGCTCTAAATCTGGCACTTTTATGATTTAAAAATTGGTACTGTACTACAAACTGTAAGCATCAGAGAATCTTGCAGTAGACATTACTCCAAGGTATGTGAATCTGGTTCTGTGACTCAAAAGGCCTCCAGTCCCAATGTTGTTTGCTGTATGCTATTCTATTTTGTTTCACAAATACACCTTGACATTAGAGAAATGCACTCTGACAGAACCATGTAAAAACATGACCAAAATGATGAGTCACAGAGCACTGTAGAAGCAGGGTATCAGAGTCATAATTTTCTTTCATTGTTGCTTCTATATCAAATTATCCACAAACTTAGAAGCTTAAAACAATGCAAATTTTTCTCTTTTGGGTCTGAAAGTCGGAGATCCTACCAAATCCTTCAGAGCTCAAATCAAGGTGTTGTCAGGACTGGCTCCACGTGGAGGCTGTGGGAGACTCTGTTTCCTGCTTTATTTCCAGACTCCAGCAGGGGTGGGGAATGTCTGGCCCACAGGACGCATACCACCTGTGAAATCATTTGGTCTGGTCCTGCCACGGCAATTACAGGCAGGACTTGAAGTTCAATAGATCCATAGTAGGCTAATTTTTAATTTAATAATTTTGTATGGCACCCAAATGATGTTATAAATATCCAAATGTGACTTGGCAAAAACAAACAAACAAACAAACAAACAAAAAAACACTTTCCCAGCCTTGCTAGCTGTCCCCTCGTTCACTGGTTCATGTACCCACATCACGGCACCTTTTCTGTCTCCCACCTCTGAAGTCTCACCATCTTTCTCTTCCTCTGACCTTCTTGCACCCTCTTGAAAAGAGCCCTTGTGATTTCATCTAGGATGTCCCTCACTTATCAAGAATCATTTTCCCATCTCCAGTGCACTAATTTCATCCCCTATGAAAAGTACCTTGACAATCAATATCCTGCATGGAGGATCTCTGTGAGACCTCAGTGGAACCAAAGGGTCATCAAAGAAGGATGTACTCTTCTCTGAAGGGAAAGAAGCATATGTTTATGGCCATTTCCAAATACTAGTGGAGTCTACGGTCACAAAAGGCTTCCATAGCCTTGGTAGCCCATGGCAAGAGTCTTGGATGATCACTGACGTCATGAATAAGAGTGTTAATTGTTAAAGGAACAACAGAAGTCATTGTGCACTTACTCCCCATGTAGGACCCCTGTCTTGAATGAGTTGTCCTATGAGAATCAACTGCAAATCTTGTTCTCAAACTGTACTCTATATGTTGTGTGTGTGCATGAGCACAAACTGTTGCAATTTATGCTTAACATGGAGTTGGTCCTCTGTATATAAAATCAAACTAAAAATGAGATGGGAGAGGGAGAGGGAGGTGGCATGGGAATTGGGGTGGGAGGGTGGGTATGGAGGAAAGAACCACTATATTCCTAAAGTTGTATTTATGAAAATATGCATTCATTAAATAAAAACTTAAAAAAAAAAAAGAAAAGTGCCTTGAGCCACATAAGGTAACATTAACAAGGTCTGGAGATCAGGAGGCTGATATAACTGTGGGGCTATTACTCAGCTAATGCCAAGGGCTTGGGGACAACAGCATTGTCACCTTGAAAGGGCACTATGCATTGCACTGGAGCATGGCTAAGCATTTATAGTGCCTAGGATGTAATTTACATTCATTAAGAGGATTTGTAGACATCTTTTATATATTTATCATCTTCCAGTACAGATAAATATTTTGAGTTTAACTTGGGTAAAAGATACTGTATTTGTGTGCCTTGCTGTGAATCACCATGGGACAAATGCTCAACACAGAAAGCTTATTGCTCTAGATGCGGGGAAACATGGTACATGGAGATGACCAATAAAGGCAAAGCCTTTATTCGTTTTTTGAACTCACATATGTTTTATGGATTTTTTTCTTATTTATTGATTTGAAAGGCAGAGAGGCAGGGAAAGTGATCCTATCAATCGCTTTAATCTCCATATGCCTGTGACAGTCAGGGCTGGGCCAGCCCAGGGCTGAGAATCAGAAACTCAATCCAGCTCTTTCATGTGGGAGGAAAGGACTCAAATTCTTGAGTCAACACTGTTTTCTGCCAGGGTCCTCATTAGCAGGAAGCTGACATCAGGAGCCAGAGGGAGTTATTGAACCCAGGAACTCCAACAGAGGATGTGGGGCTGGCCCTGTGGCATAGGGGGCTGAGCCTCTGCCTAAGGCACCACATGGGTGCTGGTTCGCATTCCAGCTACTCCACTTCAAACTAGCTCTCTGCTATGCCCTGGGAAAGCAGTGGAAAAGCCCAAGTACTTGGGCCCCTGCACCTACTGTTGCTTCTTTGTCAAATTATCACAAACTTAGAAGCTTAAGTTTCTGGGGGACCCAGAAGAAGCTTCTGGCTCCTGGCTTAGGATTGCTTCAGCTCAGGCCACTGAGGTTATTTAAGGAGTGAACCAGCAGATGGAAGACCTCTCTCTCTCTCTCTCTTTCTCTTTGTCTGTATACTCTACTTTCCAAATAAATAAATAAAATCTTTTTTAAAAAAGCATATGCATATAGGTACGTGTGTATGTATTTGAAACTGAGAGACAGACAGAAAATGAGATTTCCTATCTGCTGGCTCACTCCCCAAATGCCTGCAACGGCCAGAGCTGGGTCAGAATGAGGTCAGGAGCTAGGAACTTCTTCCAGGTCTCCCAAGTGGGTGGCAGGGACCTAAGCACTTCAGCCATCATTGCCACTTCCAAAGAAATAGATTAGCAGGAATCTGGATTGGAGCCACAGCCCTACTCAAACCTAGGCACTCGGATATAGGATGCGGGCATCCCAAGTGGAGACTTAATCTATACCAAACACCTGTTGCCTAACTGGCATCTTAACCACGAGGCCAGCACCCATCTCAGAGTATATTTTCCATTTGAATTTATTTAAATGCTCATAAAGTATGATATATCACATATTGAAAAACTATTAGTGAAACCCCACTGATTCAAATTAAATGGAATTTATATCAGAGCTATCCTGTCTTCCTAGTAGCAAATGAATATATGACTATTTCATAAATAATTTTATTTTGACAAAATAGTACTATTTTCTATAGTACTAAGGACAACATTTCCCTATGCAATAAAGTTTTTCAATAGCACTTTAAAAAACAGAACTCTTTCAGATTTTCTTATTCTAATATACACTTATAACTTTATGAACATTAGGGACTTATTTCAGGAAATTTTAAGAATTAATTTAATGTTCTAAAATATAGAAATGTATTTGACAATGTCATAATCTTGCAAAGAAGTACAATTTCCAAATATTCCACACATTTCTGGGCAATATTTGACAGGGCAAATTATAATAATAAGCAGTCAACATCCACAGAATATTCACAGAGCCCATTCCAAAAATAAAGTGATGAGCAATTTCAGAAATATGAGCACATTTCATAGAAATACACATCTAAAAATAAATGGATGCATATTTAACAAGTTCACACACAGGGCTTGGAAAAATATCTCATTCCTGTGTTCTGGACTAGTGCTTTCTAAGCTGTAATCTTTCAGTTGTAGAATGCTACAACAATGACTCGATAGAATTATGAAAAAGTTTTCACTTAAAAACAAATAGAATTGCATCTGTGATTCTGTTACCATCTATTTGTGGCAACATTTCAGAGCTCACCATTATTTACCAACATGTCTGGTCAACCAAATTAAAATTAGATTGTGCACCTGTATGCTTTCTTCTCGATACAGAGGAATAGGATTTTATATATATATATATATATACACACACACACACTATATATATATATGTGTGTGTGTATATATATATATATATGCCTTACATTACTACATATTTTATATGCACGTTTTCCTTAAGTGAAAGCAATGTCCACTTCACTGAGTGAGATAGTTAAGATATTAATGTTTGGTTCTATTTTCCAAAAGTACTTATGCTATTCTACCTTTTGATTTAAGTCACAGACTTAATTTATTAAACTTCACGAGAGTGCTGCAAGGCATTCTTTTATTCTCCAAATTGCAAAAATATCCTATTTGCATGACTGCCCCAAGACAAGGGATGTCATATTGAATCACTTTTCTAAGACTTTTTTCTTGTCAATACGTGGTATTTCCAAGCTCAACCCCTTATGTATGAGAAAAATGAAAAGAAATAGAATGAAACTTTCAGAAAGAAAAGGAGAAAGAAATTTTATTAATTTTGTATATTATAGTCACTTAACATGAAAGCCTATAAAAGAAAACCATAAGATCCTCCAAGAAAAACACATCTGGCTTCATCACATCTGCTTTTAATGAAGTGTTAGACAAAAGCAAATTATTAACAGTTGCATGTGTGTTTATGTGTGCATACTTGGCCATCACATAAATGTTAAAAATAGATTTCCTAAGCAGGCATACACAGTAGAGGGAAATGCAATTTGGTATCTAACTATGTCATTAATAAATTTTTGAAGAGTGCAGTAGTAAGTTTACTCCACTTCATAAAGATAATTTCAGTTGTCTTCAAGCAGTAAAAGTATAATGTAACAGACCTGGCACAGCATAACAGACCACAAAACAAAGCTGCTAAGTGCCAGTGACTGAAGATCAATAATTTTCAGGGCCATCTTCCCTTGCTTATTTTACCTCTCACTTCTGGTACAGGCTAGTTAGGCTGACCGTTGTAGTAAATGCAGCCATGAGCTCAGGTGGAGACACACCTCAATCACATCTCCTACCTGCTTCAATTTATGGTATCACCAGGAAACAAGAAATATATAAGCAATGCAAAAAAAATAACACATACAAATAAAAATGGTTTAAAAATAAGGGTTGGATAATTTTAGATGTTAAAAACTGGAAGATGGTTAGTTCCAAGTTGCTTATTTCAGAGATTTTAAAAGAATCATGCCCATGGCTTGAATTTAATGAAATTTTCTTGGATTTTTGTCTTGTAGTATGCAGATGTTTGCTGCACTTTGTGGGTTTTACTTGGATAGCATAGTATCAGCAGAAAGTGAAGTTCTACCTTATATCCCACTTTAAAAATAAGCAAGCTCTATACCTAAGCCACCCAGCAGAATACTCCTTATAGAACAATGGCAAAAATGAAGTAATACATACACCATGTCAACACAACTAGGCCTAAAATAATCATATCATGGGAAAGACATCACTCGCTCGGGCCCTGCCTTATGGAGAGAAGCAACCAGCCACCTTTCCAGGACACGCCATTTTGAAAAGAAGGAAGAACTCAGTTTTGTCACCTAGGCAGTAGAGGGTGTGGTTTAATGCAGTAGTCAGAGGTAGGCACACAAAAGTATCCTACATGCTATTGTCTCAAGTTAACCTTCTCTTTTAAAAAGCACCTCATACTTAAACTATTGTCCACTTTGCACCATGGTTAGCAAAAAAATCAAACAAAATAGAATTTTTCAGAGTTAAAGAACAACTACATTAATTTGAAAGTATAAGGTATGAGGAGTTTAGTCTGATGAAATACATTAAAATGTATCCCTACTATGTGATACAATAAAGAAGCTTTTATCAATCTGGCAAAATTATTGAAATATAAATTGAGGGGCCAGTGTTACAGTGAAGTGGCTGCCTGTGGTGCTAGTATTCCATGTAAGTGCTGGTTTGAGTACTGACTGCTCCACTGACAATCCAGCTCTCCGTTAACCAACCTGAGAAACCAGCAGATGGACCAAGTGCTTGGATCCCGGCACCCATGTGGGAGACCTGGATGAAGCTCCTGGTTGCTGGTTAAGGCCTGACCCAGCCCTGGCTGTTGTGGCCATCTGGGGAATGAACTAATAGATGGAAGATTCTCTCCCTCTCTCTCTCTCTCATTCTCTCTCTCTCTCTTTTTCTCTTTCTCTCTCTCTCTGTTAAATAAATACATTTTAAAAATTATATAAAATGGAAAGATTAAAAACTAGATGTATACCTTTACACATGCATAAATGTGGAGAATAAAATGTGGAAAATTTATACTGATAGTGATTACCATTGAAATGAAACTGTGACTTTTCAATTACTTGATACTTTTCCTATATTTTGTTTCATGATCTGTCTAAAGTATATCAGAAATTTAAAGATGATTATAATCTTTCAGGATTAGCAGTATTGACGTCATATCTTGATAACACCACTTTTAGCTTCTCTCTCTGCCATTAAAACATCACACTTACTTTCAGTATGAAGCCTCTTGCCAGACGAAATGCCCAGGTGCAGGTCACCTAAGAAGGGTGCCACAATGGGACCTGGCTTGCCACTTGTCCCAAAAGCCGGTACAGAGCATTCAGAATTGAATAGCAGCGGCTGAGTGCTGCAGGTCTTAGGAGCTAATTGATCTGTCTTCGAATGACTCCAGTGACAACTTCTGGCACCTTATCACTGGCTTCAAAGAGTGTCTTACATTTGTCTTTTTCAATGCCCTGGTCCTCATCCCATCACTAAGTGGAACATGTTAAGGTGAGGACAGTAATACCAAGTCAAAGCCAGGGTTGTGCCTGGCACCAGTGGTTTATAGCTGATGAGTGGCTGAGAAAACCATCAACGTTTTAAGTTCTAGATGAAAAATAAAAGGGGAACAGCCTGCTTTATGAACAGAATAAACAACATGGGAAAATAAATACAAGGCATTTATCTTTGGCCTTCTGTTCTCAATAATAGGCACTGGGTGTTAGACTGTTCCTGTATTGAGAGGAGATGAATAAATAAATAATGGAACAAAATGTGGTTCTTTAATGAGGAGCACTCTATTACTGAACTAAAATAAGATTAACACTTTAATGTTTTCATTATTTTCTTTATAATTATGAAAGTACAAATATGAATAGAAATAAAACATTAAATAGAATGCCTAATGCAGCCTCAAAGGAAAAGTTTACAATAAAATACACATAATTATTTCTTAAGCTTTAGATATAAAACATTAATATCAATATATGTTTAAAGATTTATTTATTTATTTGAAAGAGTTAGAGAGAGAGAGAGAGAGAGAGAGAGAGAGAGAGAGGAGATATCTTCTATCTGCTAGTTCATTCTTCAGATGGCCGCAACATCCAGGGGTAGACCAGGTCGAACCAGGATCCAAAAGCTGCTTCTGGGTCTCCCGCATGGGTGCAGGGATCCAAGAAGGTGGGTCATGTTCCACTGCTTTTTAGCAGGGGCCTGGATTGGAAGCAGAACTGCCACAACTTGAACCAGTGCCCGTATGGGATATCAGTGTCACAGGTGGTAGCTTAACCTGTTATGCTACAATGCTGGGCCCTTAACAGCAATATTAATTGTCACTACACTGTTCTGTTTTAAAAATACTATTTCTATTATGAAAATAGTTTTCACTGATATTTCTGAAAACTACACAATAAAAATAAAAAATATATTTAGGACTACCTACTACGAAGAAGACATTATTACTCACATATATTATTGTGCCACCTAATTAGAATATGCTAGTGTATCACAGTGATTTCTAATCATTTTCTTTTTCTTTCTTTTAAAAGTTTTTTATTATTATTATTTTATTTACTTGACAGAGTCACAGACAATGAGAGGGAGAGACTAAGAGAAAGGTCTTCTATCCACTGGTTCACTCCACACATGGCCATAATGGCTGGGGCTGAGCCAATCTGAAGCCAGGAGCCAGGAGCTTCTTCTGGGTTGCCCATGTGAGTGCAGGGGCCCAGACACTTGGGCCATCTTCTACTGCTTTCCCAGGACATAGCAGAGAGCTAGGTTGGACTAGGAGCAGCTAGGACTAGAAGGGGCACACATATGGGATGCCAGCATTTCAGGCAGAAGATTAACCTACTGTACCACAGCACCAGGCCCTCTAATCATTTTCAATACACTATCAGCCAATGTTGTGGCACGGCAGGTGAGGAGACTGACCGTGACACTGGTATCCCATATGGGTGGATCTGAATCACAGCTGCTCCACTTCTGATTCAGCTACCTGTTAGTGTGCCTGGGAAGGCAGTGGAGGAGGGCCCAGTGCTTGGGACCCTGCACCCACGTGGGAGATCTGGATGAAGCCATTGTCTCTCCTTTTATTAAAAAATACAATTCTATGAATAACAGCTATAACCTTTTTGAATTAAAATTTTAATAATGGGAGTGGCCACTTTACTATTTTAATTGGATCTATACTGTATTATTCATAACAGATTATATACAAATTTGAAAAATGTCTAAAATGTACAAAGAAGTAGCAAAGGTTACTAGCAATGACTTAATATGTGAAAAATGCTGAGACTTAAATGATCCTCACTTATGAGGTTATGTATCATTAGTGATATAGGAAGTGACCTACAATTAAACTCCAAAGTCTATGTTTTAACCTGTACAATTAAGAGAACCAAGGCAAGATCTGTTACCTCTCCGGTCCCAAGTTTTGCTTATTTGTAAAGTGTAATCTGTGAGTATCTTGAAGCTTAAAATCAATGATATGTGGGACAACCCAAGATGGAATACAGAAGAGTGTAGAAACTGAATAAGTAGAGGACTAGGACTACCCAATCTATGGCATGATTACTAACACTTTAAAACAGTAGAAAGTAAATTTAAATATGCATAAGCAAAATAAACAGCTGTTCTTAAAAAAAATGTAGTCCCTTTTAAGTCTTTACTTTGAGATTCCAAGAGGAATAAAACAGCTTGACATACAACCAAGGAAAGCATTCTATACCCAAACCTCATAAATTTCACTTTTGATCAACGGGCTTGATAGCAAAATTGTGCTCAGCAGAAAACTCCCCGCTCTTCCTTCACCCCAGAACACCATCTGGTATAACTATGAATACACGGCAAACCCTGTATCACTACGGAGTTTGATTTTATTCATGAACAGCTTAATTAAAGTGCCCATGAGTAATAGAGACGAAAATAGGACCCCATTTAGTCAGGGAGAGTTGTGCTCTACTTCAAAACCAACTCCATCTTCCAACATCAACAATATTTTGGGGGTTTTGGAGACTTCCCTAAAGAAAGATAATGATCAAGAAACATCTGTTCATTTTTAGTGATATAAGGAATAAAATATACATGGGTGTAGTTATGGAAAGTATGATTAAAATTATGCATGTGCTTTACTCTGAGAAAAAAAAGGTACTGAATCCACAGCTCATTTGCAATGTATTAACAGTGCAAGCAAACCACAGTGTCCTTCTCAGTTGTGCCATATTCAAGTGTGAAGTCAGAGGGACTGTACAGGGTTTCCCCCCTCCACAGAAAGCAATGTGAAATAGGGGACAGTAGGGCCCATATAAATATTTATAACTACAAGGTGACAAAACTGCAAGAGGCCTCACTGAAATGCCCATGCACAGAGAAATACATAAAAAGCCCCATATATTTCTAAGAAACGTCGCTCCACCCAAGCCTGAAATTTCAGATGCATTTGGTGAGTGTTCAACGAATGGATTCCACAGGGCTTCCTGAATCACTTTCTCTTCCCTTCCTCCTCAAATCCAATCAGCTCTGCATTGTGCATGTGCATGTGTGTGCACACGCGTGTATATGTGCATGTGTGTGTGCTGCTGCTCATGGCCAGCGTGCTCCTCCTCAACCAGTTTCACCACAGCTTTTATTATCACCCCCACGTGGTTTTCATGACCTTCCATTCTGTCCAGAGCAAAAAGCATATTCTTTCGCATGACATACAGTGTCACCCTAAGTAGCCTCTAGTTTCTGATTAAATTAAGTCTCTGGTGGTTCTGCACTGGGAAATGCAAACATACAAACATCTGAATGTGGATCCATAGGCTATAACTTCCTTCATTTATATTTTATAGATAAGCATAAAGAAATTAAGTAATTTTCCCAAGGCTGTGCAAACGATGAGGACTCTGGGAATAGAACTAAATGCTTTTTGTTCCTTCTTCAAAGCATTTCTACATTCTTTTTCTACAGTTACAAAAAAAAGTATTACTACATATTATGCAACACTATCAATCCTTATTTCTTGTATCACAAAACCCATTTTTAAGTAATAAGCAAAGATTTATGCATTTAAATCATATGCATTAAAACACTAAAAGCCTACTATGGTTTAGTGCTAGGAAGACAAAGAGGTATTATACATGTCAAGTGGTTTTAAGTAAACCAAAATCTTTTAGACACATGAGCAGGCCCTTACATACCATGGGTTAACAGCAACCACAGTTTTATGTGGGTGTAGGTGACATGAAATTACATGTAAATTTTGCCGCTTTGCGTTTAACTGTTCCCCCTCAAAATGCCAACCTTGAGGACCCCAGCTGTAACTGTTGCATGGAAATAGGCTTGTTACGCATGTGATGAGTTACAATGTGATGAGTTACAATGTGGTCAGATTGATAGGGTGGGCTCTTAAGCTAGTACCATGGGTGCCCTTGAAAGAAGAGGGAAACATGGACACAGAAATACACACAAAGGGAATGCCACACGGTGACCGAAGCAAAGACTGGACAATGTAGCGATAAACCAGGGATTGTCAAGGACTAACAGCCACAACCAGAAGCTAGGAAGGGACAAGGGAAGAGGCTTCCTTTGAGCCTAAGACCACATGGTCTTGTGATACCCTAGCACGGCTGGCCTGCACAACTGTGAGATGGTACATGTCTGTGGTTTTAAGTCATCCAGTCTGTGTTCTTTTGTTACAGCAGCTCTAAGATTCTAGCTCAGACATCTAGCCTGGACAGATGTAACAGACACCAGGACTGGTTTCCTGGAGGAGGTGGCAGCAGAATGGATTGCTGTGGCAACTGCCAGTCAACTCTGTGAAATTAATGAGATGGTTTTTCAGACAGAACAAAAGAAAAAAGGCTGAGAGAGTATGGTAACGTAGCACTCTGGAGCAATCTGGTGCCCTTGGAGAAGAAGGTATAGGCTGATAAAAATAAATAAATAAAAGGTTAGAGATGTGAGCAGAACTCTGGCCTCAGAATAGGCCCTTAAGGCATTCGGATCTGGCTAAAAAGCCCATGAGAGTTTCTCAGGCATAGAAAGTCAAGACATTGTGGCAAAAAAAAAAAAAAAAAAAACCTAAATGAAAGATCTCTGTGAGTGAGATCCCAGCGGAAAGAACAGGCCATCAAAGAAGGAGGTGCCTTTCACTAGAGGGAGGAGAGAACTTCCACTTTGACTATGGCCTTGTCTAAATAAGGTCAGAGTTTGTGAACTCAAGAGGCTTCCATAGCCTTGGCAGCTCATGACAAGAGCCTCGGGTGATTACTGACATCATAAATAAGAGTGTCAATTGTTCAATCAACAACAGGAGTCACTGCGCACTTACTCCTCATGTAGGATCTCTGTCCTTAATGTGATGTACTACAAGAATTATACTTTGTGTGTCTGTTTGGGTGCAGTCTGTTGAAATCTTTACATAGTATATACTAAGTTGATCTTCTGTATATAAAGATAATTGAAAATGAATCTTAATGAAGAATGGGATGGAAGAGGGAGTAGGAAATGGGATGGTTTGTGGGTGGTTATGGGAGGAAAAACTGCTATAATCCAAAAGTTGTACTTTGGAAATTTATATTTATTAAATAAAAGTTTTCTAAAAAAATTAAAAAAGAGATGTGAGCAGGGGTCCAAATATAAAAATTTTGCATAACATGTTAATAAATTTAGCAATAAAAGTAGTAGTGATAAATAGTGTTGGTCACTTCCCCTGGCTTCAGTGTTGTGCTTTCTTCACAGTGTCCTGTGTAAGGTTCACCATGACACCAGTAGGGCCATATAAATATCTAAGTAAAAAATACACAAGACTTTGAGCAATGATGTTATTTTTGTAAAGGTTATCCAGCTAGTTATTAAACAAGTCTGAACTGAGATCATTGATTAAGTGCAATCATGGAATATTTTATAAGCAATGAATAATATGGACTTACTGCTTTGGAAACAGGTGAATCTAGCCTTTCTGTAGAAAATGAATCTAAGGAGAACAAGCCTAAAGGTATAATGATATCAGAATAGAGACGGGGAAAATAAATGAAGGGAAGATATATTTATTGTAGAGCACTCAACTTGGCAGGTCTTGATCACCAGCTGAAATGCCAGGAGTTTAAAAGGAGACAGGAACCGGGGTAGACTCCAGCTTTGAAACTGAGTGACTGGTGGTCCAATCCACTAGCAGAGAACGCCAATGGTGTCACAAGCTACTGTGGACCTCCATTAGAAACACGACAAACCAGGACCAGCTGTGTTGATGTGTAGACAAGCAGGAGACCTGAATATTTGCTAGTACCAGTGAACCATGATTCTCTACAAGGCTGCACTATAATATGAGCTAGAGCAGCACTCACTTTGCCAGACAGATTTCTGTCTCTTCTCCAGTGTTTTACTAGTGTCTGTCCTAAAGATTTAGAAATAATTCTTATGCTCAGACATCAAAAGAAATAACTTGACTTTCTACTCTTTGATTTCCTTTTTAATTTACTACTTTTCATCGGAGAGATAGAGAGATACAGAGGCAGAAAGAGAGAAAGAAATGTTCTATCCTCTGGTTGACTTCTTAAATTCCACAATAACTGAGGCTGGGCCAGGCTGAAGCTGAAGCTGGAAACGCAATCAGTATCTCCCATATGGGGTGGTGGGGACCCAACTACTTGAGCTGCTCCCCAGGGTGCACACGAGCAGGGAGCTAACAGAAAACAGGGCCAGGACTTGAACGAAGGCACTCCAGTATGGGATGCAGGTATCCCAAGCAATGTCATAACCATAGACTCAAATGTCCATCCTTTTGGTTGTCTAATAGAGACATCTGAAATATTCAGAACTTCCCTATTCTCTATATAGTATACACACACATACACATTTATGTAATCATAATTTGTTGTTGTTGTTTTCTTTGTCGACAGAATGAGAAATTTTTTTCATCACAAAGAACCAATTTTCTCAGAAATGCAAATCGGCAAAATGATTTAGATGGCTACCTACAGTACTAAAAAGACAATCTTATTTCCTGGTTTTTGTTGTTAAATGGGAATTTTTACAGCACATTTTAAGGAACGGAGTCTCCAGAGAGTACAATACCTATGTGAATAAAATTCCCACATTGTCAGAATAATCTGAGTTGACACTGGTTGGCGATGTATGTGTGAAACACATGCAAGTACGAGCAAACCTTTGTTTACACAAGGCATATATGTATGTCTGAAACAGCAGCTCGTGAGGGAGATGGAGCTCGAGTGCACTGCAGAGATGACAGACGGTCCCTGAGGCAGGAAAGAAGGTGCTGGTTTTCCTCTGTAGCATTCCCTGAAGACTAATTACAGAGTGATGCCTGCCTCACCTTCAGGGAAAGCCCGTCACTGTCTCTGAGATGAAAGCAGGCTGCAGGAAAAGGATGGAAAACAATGTAGAAAAATTGACAAGAGTGGAAGGGAGAGCCCACATGCTCTTTATGGGTTACCACATTTCAAACATGTTAACCCCCTTGATAAACAAACAGGTACAAATATGGATATATTCTCTGCTTTTGCAAGGCGAAGGAATGCTGGGAGACTACCATTAACAGCATGACAACTGAGAACTGAGGTAGGAGCTTGGCAGAGAGAGAAAACCGCAGGGACAGGATTTAGGGGCTGAAATGTCCAAATAGACATCGAAACGCCGATATGGACGCAGACACTCGATTGGTAAGTATGACGGCAAGTGCAGCATGTGGAGGGAGATCCTACCTGGCTTCCCTTTTAGCCAGTGGAGACCCAGTCTAGGCATGTTTTAGACAACTACAACATCTCAACTTACCCATCCATTTGGTTGCTAGAATTTACAAAACAGTGAGGAGCAGATACAAAAACACTTTTCTTAATGTGCATCTTACCTAGAAACCTAGTAACTCAACTATAGCATTATTTTGAAACAATAAAGAATATGGGTCCCAACAAATGTTTACCCAAATCTTCAAGGACTGATAAGAGTCCACTGCACACAGCATTGCATAACAATCACAGAGAGTGAATTTTGTATATTTAACAACAACAAAACAAGCACCTTAACTGCAAGTTTCCTATTCACTCAGCAAACAGTCCCATGTAAGTTTAGCTTCATGCAGCTATAATAAACCAGGTCATCCTATGTAGAAGTCATTTTAAGATGTTTTGTTACAGTTACACGTTTAAATGAACATAACAAAAGAGAACATTAAGGAACATCCATAAAATGTGTGCCAGTGTCTGCTGAAAGATGCAATGAATGCCCTTTTGGAATCAAGAAAGCATTTAATGCTTTATTTCAACATCAAAAGCATGTGATTAAGAAATTTCATCAAAATCCACTGGGGAAGACCAAGTGGATGGGACTAAGTCAACCCCCAATGTGGAATTTCAACATCTACAAGGAAGCAGGTATTTTTGAAACAGGGTGCAAAATGTTTTCCAAATATACCTAGAATTTCTGTAATCCAATCTCACCAGACCTAGACAGGGAGACACAATTGTCCTATTTGAAAACGTCTGCTGAGAAATGAAGTAAACTGCTCAACCCCAATATGGGATGTGGGCATTCCAAGTTTGGTAGCTTAAGCCTCTGCACCGCAACACCCAGCCCTTAAACTTACCTTTTTTTTTTCTTTTATCTTTAAAGTAAACTTTATTGATGTATGGTTTACATACATAAATTACCTTTAATTCCGTGTTTCTGGGAACTTATTGAAATAACAGTACTTGTCCAACCACCATTCACCCCACAAAGGCATCAGAACATTGCTCAGGAGACTCGCTGCTCACATGGAACCACACATGCTGACTTTGTCTCCTCGGTAACTGATTCAGAAATAAGCATGCAATCCAAGAGGGATTAATGATAGCCAACCTTGGCAATCTTTGCTGAGAAAAACGGGAAAGTTTTCTGGTTCTCTTAATACAGTTACAATATAGTAACTAGAAAAAAAAAAAGACAAAACGGGTGGGAAAAATAGATTTCCATATCACATGAACACCAAAAACCAAATAAACCTGGGAGTTAATCAGCTGAAATGGTCATTTTTTTCTCTTTAGGCATTTTAAACTAGAATGAAGTTCCTTCCTATTTAGAGTCCAGTATGGCTGCGTATCTGACCAGCCCCACTACATTTTGTCCTGTGTATATAATGCATATGTTTTAGTTCATTCATGCTTACATAACAAAATTCCACACACTGGTGGGTTTAACCAACAGAAATCGTTTCTCATGGATCTGTCGATGAGAGCCCAGGTGCAGGTCTGGCAGAGCAGGTTTCTGGTGAGGGAGGGGTCTCTTTTTGGCGGGCAGATAGCCACCTTCCTGTTGTGTCTTCATATAGCCTTTTCTCCAGTGGAGGGGGGAGGGCGTAGAGAGAACTTTCTTTTACTATGCAATAATCCTACTTAAAACCTCACCTTGGGCCAGCCCCATGGCTCACTTGGTTAATCCTCCACCTGAGGTGCCGGCATCCCATATGGGCGCCGGGTTCTAGTCCCGGTGGCTCCTCTTCCAGTCCAGCTCTCTGCTGTGGCCCAGGAAGGCAGTGGAGGATGGCCCAAGTGCTTGGGCCCCTGAACCCACATGGGAGACCAGGAGGAGGCACCTGGCTCCTGGCTTCGGATCAGCGCAGCGCCAGCCATGGTGGCCATTTGGGAGGTGAACCAACGGAAGGAAGACATTTCTCTCTCTCTCTCTCACTGTCTAACTCTATCTGTCAAAAAAACAAACAAACAAACAAACAAAAAACCCTCACCTTTATGACTTCATTTAACCTTAATTATCTCCTAAAAGACCTAACTCTAAATGTGGTTACCTTGGGGGTGTGGGTCTCAAGACATGAACGTGGGAACACTACTCAGTCCACAGCAGCATGGATTGATCTACAGTGTCTATAAGCTTCCCAATGAGTTGTAGTAACATTATGCATTTTCATATCATTAGTACTTAACATAATTTTCTGCCCAAAGGAAGCACTCAGTAATTGATTGATGCAGTCATTAACCATTCTGTGGAGAGCAGTTCTAGCTGCCTTTACAAAGGGAAAAAAGTGGTCATCATTATCACAGAAACAGGGAAACACAAATGGAGGTAATCTTACAAGAGCTTACTGGTCCTGTTTTGATTTTTTTTTAAACACAAAGTACAACATGGCTGGTGGTATATGTAAAGGATGCATATATGTATTCAAATATCAAAGAGTTAATGCACCAGGCCTTGCAGGACAGACTCTGTCATAATTATTCAAATCTGTCACTGCAGCAAGAAAGTAGCCACAGAATATGGTTAAATAAATTGTTGAAATAGGCATAATCTGAAGTGGTGGCCATTGTTTGAGGACCTCTGCTTCATTTCGTCAACTCATCCAGAGAAACCTCTATTTTGATTTCAATAATGTGTACTTCCAAGATTGGAAAAAACAACATGAAAACTAATTATTAAAATCTTACAATGGTAACATTCATACATAAAATTCTCCACATTTTAATGACATAGTTTTGCATACCGTGCATTATCCTGACTTATCAACAAGTTTCTATGTTCTGATGAAGTTACCTATACTGAGGGCCACTCTGAAAGTTTGGCAAAACATGGAAATAAGTAATATTTTCTTTTACTAATTTTTCAGTTCTGAAAAAGAGCACTGGGGCTGGCGCTGTGGCATAGCGGGTAAAGCCGCCTGCAGTGCTGGTATCCCATATAGGTGCTGGTTCAAGTCCCGGGCTGCTGCATTTCCAATCCAGCTCTCTTCTGTGGCCTGGGAAAGCAGCAGAAGATGACCCAAGTCCTTGGGCCTGTACACCTGTGTGGGAGACCTAGAAGAAGCTCCTGGCTCCTGGCTTCAGATCAGAGCAGCTCCAGGCGTTACGAACATCTGGGGAGTGAGCCAGTGGAGAGAAGACCTTTCTCTCTCTCCCTCTCTCTGCCTTTGCCTCTGCCTCTCTGTAACTCTGCCTTTCAAATCAATAAATATATGTTTAAAAATATTTTAAAATCTTTAGAAGATTTTAAAGAAATTTTTACTGAATTTGTTATGTAAACTTTGTCAGAAAAATTAGTTAAAATTTTTCGGCTGGCACTGTGGGACAGCAGGTTAAAGCTGCAACCTGCAGCGCTGGCATCCCATATGGGCGCCGGTTTGAGTCCTGGGTGCTCCACTTTCAATCCAGCTCTATGCTATGGCCTGGGAAAGCAGTAGAGGATGGCTCAAGTCTTTGGGCCCCTGCACCCGCATGGGAGGCATGAAAGAAGCTCCTAGCTCCTGGCTTTGGATCAGTTCAGCTCTGGCCACTGTGGTCATTTGGGGAGTAAACCAGCATATGGAAGACCTCTCTCTCTCTCTCTTTCTCTCTTTCTGGCTCTACCTCTTTCTGTAATTCTGTCATTCAAATAAATAAATAAAAAAAAATCTTAAAAAAAAAGGAAAAGAAAATTAAATATTTAATCCAATTACTTATTGTTCTTTGAATTAAAAAATATTTCCTGATTTCTTAAGTAAAATTTTTATTTTTAAACATTATTAGAGTGATGTTTAAAATTTATTATTTTAAAATTTATTTAATTTTTTTTACATTTTTATAGTCATAGCTCTTTAATGTTGAGTAAAAGTGGAATTTGTCATTTATGTTTTAGAAAAATATCATCACAAAAAATATACAATGGAGAAATTTTAGCCAAGAAAAGTCCCTAACACATGACTGCATATTGAAATTGGTAATATCGGGTTGGTGCTGTGGTGCATTGGTTTAAAGTCCCAGCCTACAGCGCCAGCATCCCATATAGGTGCCAGTTTGAGTCCCGGCTACTCCTCTTCCAATCCAGCTCTCTGCTATGCCTGAGAAAGCAGCGGAAGATGGCCCAAGTCCAAGTCCTTGCACCCCTGCACCTGCATGGGAGACCAGAGGGAAGGTCCTGGCTCCTTCAGATCAGCTCAGCTCTGGCAGTTGCAGTCATCTGGGGAGTGAAGCAGCAGAATGGAAGACCTCTCTCTCTCTCTCCCTCTGGGTCAATCTCACTCTGTAACTCTGTCTTTCAAATAAATAAATTAATTCTTTAAAAAAAGGAAACTGGTAACATCTTTGGGAACATGCTAATTTGCTGTCTTTCAATACAGTTTTTCTAATGTTTCTGAGTATATATTGCTTTTACTTTTTTAAAGTAACTTAAAATGAACTTTGAAAAAATTAATCATAAAGTCTAACTTCATTATAGTTTACAAAAATGTTATTTTATTAGGCTGGAGCTGTAGCGTAGCAGGCTAAGCTTAGCCTCCACCTACAGCACCAGAATTGCATATGGGTGCTGGTTCAAGTTCCGGCTGCTCCACTTCCGATCCAGCTCTCTGCTGTGGCCTGGGAAAACAGTAGATGATGACCCAAGTGCTTGGGCCCCTGCACCCACATGGGAGACCCAGAAGTAGCTTCTGTCTCTTGGCTTCAGATAGGCTCAGCTCTGGCCAGTGCGGCAATTTGGAGAGTGAACCAACAGATCGAAAACCTTTCTCTCTGTCTCTCCCTCTCTCTGGTCTGTATTTCTACCTCTTAAATAAATTTTTTAAAAAGTTATTTTGTTAAAATGATATATTGTCTTGCTTAATAAATTAACATGACAAATCCTTATAATCTAAGAAGATATATGAAAATATCTACTATTATTCACAACAAAGAATAAATGCCATTATTTCTCATAGTACCTTTGGTTGTCCTAAATATCTTCCATTTTCACACTATTTGCTGTTTTCAACATCCTTCTAAAAGGACAGGAAAGGGGCCAGCACTGTGATTTAGCAGGTAAAGCCACCACCTGCATCTCATATGGATACAGATTTGAGTCCCGGTTGCTCCACTTCTGATTCACCTCCCTGCTAGTGTGACTGGGAAAGCAGCAGAAAATGGATAAGTTCTTGGGCCCCTGCACCCACGTGGGAGACCTGGAAGAAGCTCCAGCTTCCTGGCTTCACAATGGCATACCTGCAAACCTTACGGCCACTGGGGAGTGAACCAGCAGATGATGGAAGACCTCTGTTCCTATCTATCTCTCTGCCTCTGCTTCTCACTGACTCTGCCTTTCAAATAAATAAATCTTCAAAACAATAAAAAGGCAGGAAAGATAGGAGACAATGGACTGTATTCAGATGCCCACCCAAAAAAGCATCACAATGGAAACTGGATAAGACTGAATCAGTCTTTGTCAGGTTCCCTGAAACAAGAATCACAATTCCTTCCTAAAACATGAAGTGTTACTGTAACAAAAAAGCAAACTATGATGCAGGCTCAAATCCACACATACACACTCGTACACACACACACACGCACTCACACACACAGACTTCACACACACACACACAATGGTGCATCAGTATCTTGCAGAGATAACAACTGACACAGGCAATGGACTATTGGTACTTGATTCTGGTCCTCACTTCGACCATAAGTTGAAGAATTTTATGACTGACACATATATTTCCTCACCACTGAAAAAATTATTGGAGTCTATCATGGATTTCATGTTAAAGAAACAAGGACACAAAATCATATGATAAGCAATCATTACAATTAGCCCAGGAGACGTTTAGTGTTATGCTAAGCACTGAAAAAGTAAAAGCATAGATAGTTAAAATAAGTGGTTAAAGTACCTTTTACAGAGTACCTAAGTAAAACTAGCAAAAGACAGGCCCTTCAGAAAATAAAGCAAAAGATATTAAGATACAGCAAAGTTCCATCTAAATGTATACTGAGGACTGAATGCATACAAGGAAAAGACAAATTTGTTTTGAGAATGAAAACACACACAGCCTTTACCTTTAATTTGGCAAATTTAGATACTGCTGTTATGCAGGATGAATTAATTATGGACCTGCATCTCATTAATATAATACTGCATCCTAGAAGACTACATATTTGGTTACCCTATTATTCAAAAATTTATTAATTGTTTTTTTCATTAATAAGTAATATACAACCATGTGTTAACTAATAACCATAATGAAGTAACAGTACATTTACTAGCATGCATTTCTAAAATATATTTTAATTGAAAATTACTAGCTTCAAGGAACTACATATACAAAGTCACATTTTATTATATAAATAAAAGTAGTACTTGTTATAACTGGTTACTTGTAGAAACTGATTTGAGAAACTGGAGAACATCATAATATTCAGGAAAACATAAAGGAGAGAAAGATAGCACAGAGAATCCCAGAAAGAGATGACTGAAGTCACAGGAAACTGTATTCTTACCATGTCCTGTATTCTGACGGTATTTCCAGGGTATAAAACCATATAAAAATTACCACACCCATTAGGTCTCAATTTTCCCATCAGTAAAACTGAAAGAAGTATCAAGATGACTAGGTTAGATGAGAAGTAATTGAAATGATAACTGAAGGGGCTTACTAGTGCCAGACACACATTCAATGAACACGTTTCCTCATCTTCCTCCTTGTTCATTAATGAAAGGCAATGATGTCTCATATTCTAGACTGTTCTTTCTCCCCTAGAGAGCAGAAACATAGCTTATTAAACATTTAGCTGCACACACTTGAAAGAGGATTACTCAGCACAGGAAAAGACCCTGTTAGGACCTTAACAAAAAAAAAAAAAAACTTTCTAATGCAAATTATATCAGTGACTGATAAGAATGACAATGGAGACAAATCCTTGACTTGATTAGCTTAGTGACCTAGAAAGGAATGTACCTCATTCCAACTTAGCGGAACAGAAAAGCTCTCAATTAAGGCCTGTCTTCAACTTTAAAAAATGCACATTTCACTCCCTAACTCTTGAAAGCTGCTCACTAGAATCCTAGATTAAGTATAAAAGACTCTTTTTATATTTTATATGCATTCGATTTTTTAAGATGTTATAAGATTTGGAAGACTAAAAGCGAAGTCAAATAAAGGACAGAATGCTAAGGAAAGACAAAGGATGTTCTACTTCTTCATCTGGCTGTGTCACAACTAGTCAATGCATACAGAAATTTTTTTATTTGACATGTAAAGTTAAAGACAGTGAGAGAGAGAGAGAAAGGTCTTCCCTCCGTTGGTTCACTCCCCAAATGGCCGCTACAGCCAGCGCTGTGCGGATCGGAAGCCAGGAGCCAGGTGCTTCCTCCTGGTCTCCCATGTGGGTGCAGGAGCCCAAGCACTTGGGCCATCCTCCACTGCACTCCCGGGGCCCCAGAGGAGAGCTGGCCTGGAAGAGGGGCAACCGGGACTAGAACCCGGCACCCAATGCATACAGAATTTAAACAACAAAGGCAATTATTTAAGTAGATGTTAGTTTAATAGGAAATCTCTAAAAGAATTAAGAGAAATGAGAGGAAATGAAACATATACAACCTATAGGAATGTTGTGTGTGTCATTACAGATAAAATGCCTTCTCACAAATGGATCATAAAAATGTACTTGAAGAATATTTTGCTTTGGAGAAAAATTATACCTTTGTTTTTTTGAAGATTTATTTATTTAAATATTCTAACATGGCTGAATGGGGGGGGGGGTACTGATTCTGACCAAGAGAAAATAGCAGGAAAAAAAAATGGAGGAAGTGCATTCCCAGGGGAGAGCCGGAGGGGATTTTGTAGTGGAAACTACAGAAGGAAGAGGAATGCCAGGGAGCAGCACGGAGGTGCGGATGTACAGCAGCAAGCAGGGACACCATCCACCAGTCCTGCACCTGGAGACTAGAGGAGCCAGGTTCTGAGACCGAGCCAAACGGATGGAACTGGACAACATCACGTCCAGTCTGCACGAAACCATCCAGACACAGAAAGATAACGAACACATATCTAAAACTTTGAAAAAGTACTCTGAAAACACAATGTCTGGCTGGCGCCGTGGCTCACTAGGCTAATCCTCCGCCTAGCGGCGCTGGCACACCGGGTTCTAGTCTCGGTCGGGGTGACAGATTCTGTCCCGGTTGCCCCTCTTCCAGGCCAGCTCTCTGCTGTGGCCAGGAGTGCAGTGGAGGATGGCCCAAGTGCTTGGGCCCTGCACCCCATGGGAGACCAGGAGAAGCACCTGGCTCCTGCCTTTGGATTGGCGCAGTGCGCCGGCCACGGCGGCCACTGGAGGATGAACCAACGGCAAAGGAAGACCTTTCTCTCTGTCTCTCTCTCTCACTGTCCACTCTGCCTGTCAAAAAAAAAAAAAAAAAAAAAAACCAAACAAACAAACAAAACAAACAAACAAAAAAAAAACACCACAATGTCGATTACTAGAAACTGGGAGGGACGGAGGGATAGGAGGAGTTTGGATTAAAGCAACAGGAAAAGCTGAGTGTGGGTCACTACTTGTGAGAGATACTAATTAAGATGTTAATAGCGGAAATGAGGTGAGGGGTCTGGGGGAACTCTGTATAGATACCTCATAATTTTTGTTTTGTAAATTAAACCTATTCTGAAATAAAATATTTTAAATTAAAATATTAAAAAATGGAAAAAGAGATTTATTTATTTATTGGAAAGAGTCAGAGAGAGAGAGGGAGAGACAGAGAGAGACATAGCTCTTCCATCTGTTGATTCACTCCCCAAATGGCAGCAACAACCAGGACTGGACCAGTTCTTTTTTTTCTCTCTCTCTCTCTCTTTATTTTTTATTTAGTAAATGTAAGTTTCCAAAGTACAGTTTATGGATTACAATGGCTTCCCCCCCTCATAATTTCCCTCCCACTCGCACCCCGCCCATCTCCCACACCCTCTCCCATTCCATTCACATCAAGATTCATTTTCAATTCTCTTTATATACAGAAGATCAATTTTGTATATACTAAGTAAAGATTTCATCAGTTTGCAGTTCTAAGCCAGGAAGCAGGAGCTCCTGGTTCTCCAACATGGGCGGCAGGGGCCCAGTACTCGGGCCATCTTCCACTGCATTTCCCAGGTCATTATCCAGGAACTGGATCAGAAGTGGAGCAGCTGGAAATGAACCAGCACCCCTACGGTTCATTATAGGTGGCAGCTTAACCCACTATGCCACAACTCTGTCCCCATAACCTTGGTTTTAAATATGATAATTTCCAGTATTTGAGAGTTCACAAAGAAATATACACTGAAATCCTGATTGAAAAAATGGATGTACAATCAAAAAATTTGTTGTTTTAAGCTTATGTAATCTTTTGTACAAGTTTTTACTTACATATCAAATACTGAGTTCTAGCATGATGATTTTATTATTTGCATTCCTATTGCTAAGTTTATCATATGTGATTATTGTATCAATATAAAACTCTGAATACACACAAACACATTTAGACCACTTCTTACGCAGTGTTTATCTTTACACTGATGTTCTCACAATCCTCCAAAAATCCCAATAACACATCTGCCGTAAAAAGAATGTCAAAAGAAAATAATTTTCCCCTCATGTATAAAATGGAACATGAGCATGGCATGAAGACATGATTTTATACCCTTGCTGAGTGATGTGAGAATAGAAAGACACTATTCTGGGTACTACCTTCACAAGATAAGGAACCTCTATGAATTTCAGTATTTTCTTCTGTACATTGAGAGTTGTAAAACCAGACTTTTTTGGGTCATTTTAAATGTTAAAGAACATAATGTCTTAACAGTGATTGTGTAGTTACCTTTCTTGCTGTTATTCAAAAGAAAAATTTAGGAAAGGTATTAGAAATAATCACATACATAGGTACTTCAGAAAGCTTGTGGAAAAATGGAATTTTCCAATACGTTTATTTTGGTGCAAAAATTTTTGAAACTGTAACACACAGAGTGTCTCTAAAAAGCTCCTGGCAAATCTAATTTTAAGAAAATTATGCATGGGCTTGAAAACATGCTTGCATCAAAATAATAATAAACTTAGCTTTTGGCTTCATTTTTCCATGAATTTCTGGAAGTAGTACCCTCATAAATATTTGGAAACAAATAAAGATAAAAATAAAATGAAATTCGGTGAAAGAGAGTCACTTATCAGGTAATGAAGAAAACTACTGAGATGTCATATACTGAAAATCAGATCTAAGAAGGAATTCACTGGGACCAGTACTGCGGAGCACTGGGTTAAGCATCTATTTGCAAGGCCAGCATCTCCCATCAGAGTGTTGGTTCCAGTTCTAGCTGCTCCCTGTTAATGTGCCTGTGAAGGTAGCAGAGGATACACCAAATGTTTGGGACCCTGTCATCCATACAGGAGTCCAGGATGGATTTCCTGGCTCCTGGCTTCGGCCTGGCCCAAACCTGGCTATTTGTGGCCATGTGTGAAGTGAATGAGAGGATGGAAAACCTGTCTGTCTCTCTGCCTCTCCGCATTTCAAATAAATAATTTTTTATTGAAAAAAATAAGTAGCTGTGGTGCACTAAAAATGATAATAATTCAAGTTTTATCATGAAATTAAAGTCACCATTTTAGTGTTCAGAGGATATTACAAAAATTGTAAAAGCAAAGAGCAGCATTCATTTTTAAATTTATTACACAACAAGAAATGTGCCAAATAGTTTTAGGCATCATTTCACACAATCAGCAAAATAATGAAATAAGGTAGAAATTGTTTTTAATACCAATTTTTTAAAGTAAGGAAATGGGTGAAATAAGGTTAGTAGAGACTTACTGAACCAAGTTTATCTGACTTTGAATACTGTAATGACCATATTATTACATCTTCCTCTCAACATTATTTAGAAAAAAACAGAAGGGTTAAGTGGAAGTAATAAACACAAGAAATATATCTTAAAACAGCTTCTAAAAGTTTGGAAGGCACATCCACCAACCTACAACTCTGAGAACAAGGAGAAATTTAAATAGAACTCTGTTCTCTCAAAGTCTTGTTAATTCACAAAAGGAAAGAAGCTTCTCCTAGACAAGTTATTTTTTTATGATCTCATCCAAACACAGCTCAAGAATAACAATAAGACCTTCTGACCGATATATTTAAAGAAGGACTAAAATCATTTCCTTCTCTGAGCACTGGCAGGTAGAAGTCAGGATAATTTTCATAACATAAAGTGTTACATACAAGTGAAAAAAATACCCACTGAGTAGCTAATAAGACTCAGGACCTGAGCAAGTCATCACCGATAGAGAAATTAGTAAAATGTAATTTTCACCCTCACAGAGTTATTCCACAGAGAAGACAGAGACTAATAAGAGAAAAAGGTGGATGGTAACACAATCGTAAGATCATGTAGTCAGAAAATAAACTGAACTAAAGTTTGCTCATAAAGTCTCACATAATGAGACTACTGGTCCTCTACAGGCAATTAAGGCTAAATAAATATAAACAGGGATCGTCCATGGATACCATTCATCTTTTTAGTGTACACCACAGAGGGCAAACGTCGTCTCCAATGGATCTTTAGATGCAGAGTGATCCGTCATAAAACTTATTTTCACAAGACGACATCTGTTACCAGCCTGGCACTTGTATTAATTGCTTTTCTTGATCTTTTTTTCCCTTTTCAGAGTGAAATAAGCACATACCCCACAACTTCCTCATGCCACATTCTGCCTACTGAACAGCTTTGGTGGGCAGCAGCACATGATCTAATGTGATCATTTGGTCACTGCAGTTTCAAGCATTTTAAGTAGTCACTTTACTGAATCATTCTGACTACTTCTTGCTTTGGGAGGTAAGCGCATTAGACCCTGAACTGCTCTCCTGATTCCAGCTGACAGCGTGCAAGTCAGAAGTAATTTATTCAGACAATTCCTTTAATAAGTGTGAGTATTCGTTAACCTCTGTGAAATATAAATGGTCTCGACTGTTTTCCTCTGCACTAGTAACATGAAAGACAAGAACCCAAGATACTCAAATTATTTGAAAACATGTTCGATGTTAATTGAAATTTAAAATATGCCATATGACTGAAATCCTAAAATTACAGTTAACAGAGCCTGAATGAGAAAAATGCGAACGCATTCACTTTATTTTAAACCCACTACTAAGACTACAATTAAAGCATCTTTTTTAATGAGACTTTATGGTATTTCAGTTTATAGTTGCATCAGCAACATTTTCATCAGAAAATAAACAGAATTAAATAAATTCCCTTAATGAATCAGTACTATTTTGAATAATAAAGCTACTCTCCAGAAGGATTTTAATCTGTATTCACTCTTACCTGTGTCTGCAGATATCACTCTTAAAATGTCTTTTCTGAGATCTTGTTACCACATAAGCTCCAATAATCAATTTCAAAACAGAGTATCACTGTTCCATTTTTGGAGGTAAAGTTTCCAATTTTTTTCAAATTTTGTATATTATCATTTATTTATTAAGATACTGCATTATTCACTACAATTTGACATTAAATATCATTCCAAAGTCATATATGCTATACCCAAAAAAGTTATACAGCCCAACGACCTGCACAACCTAACTTCTAATGCTCAACATGGAACACCTAACACCCTCAGGACAGCATGAAGAGGGGTCACAGAAAAACATGGCTGTAACAGAATGAGTTTTCCACTTTAGGGTCACCAAGACACTTTTGAATGGCCATGTCTTTCACTTCTAAACATGTCGTGCTCACACAGGAAATAATCCCACTGTTGTCACTGATCTCCTGGATGCTTCTGGTAACCAGGTTTGGCTTAGGAACCTGGGGGGATTATATTTGGGCATGTCGTCAATTCAATAGGTCATCCATGCAAGCAACTTAAGATGAAAGCAGGAGGAACTCAATGTACATACCACTGAGCCTTTAGCAGAAGAAAGTCACCAAAGTGAGTTCAAGATATTGTCACTAAGATACACTTAGGCCACTTGTCACTGCCCTTTGGGGTTTGCACTCATGTGAGCCACACCACACTCTTTATAAAGCTGGGATAATCATGCTGAGCCTTTCCTGTTAGCTTAGAATGATTTTAAAAGCCCAAATAAAACACCATGTGTGTAGAATACTTTGTAAACTGTAACTGAAAGTATAAACATCAGTACTAAATATTTGCAGAAGTGCAATAGTAGATTAAAATATAGTATACACTGATGACCACAAAGATATACTCTAATTTAAAAATGCACGCCAGAATAAATAAATGTCTTTTCTCTTTATTCTAATCTGTTCCCAATTTAAATAAATAATGTGCCCTTAAATGTACTTCAATCAGTTTTGAGAAATGCCTGGATTCCTCTAACCTGGAGCACTATGAAATCTGGGAAGTCCCATTTCCTTCTTGTCTCAAACTCCCTTCCACTGAATTGCTCCTCAACTGGCCCAAAAAAACAACTCATGGGATTTCTGTTAGCAGGAAAAAATACAGCCTAGACTTCCTGGAGTCTGGCTTCTTCCATTCAACATTATTTCTGAGTGTCACCCATTTGCTGCACGCACCACTGCTCTGTTCCCGTTTGTTGGTCGTAACTGCCGACTGGAGGGTATGCCACGCCTGCTGATCCCCTCAATGGGCGGACATCTGGGATGCTTCCTGTGTGCGGCTGCTAGCGCAAGGGCTGCGCTGAACCTTCTTGCTTCTACGACTTTGAATGGATATTTCCATTTCTCATAGACCTTATCCAATTTGCATGTAGTTTTTCAGTTCCTTCTTTCTGCTTTGTTTTGGAAATGGGTGAATTAGGATTTTTAATATTTGATGTTATCTTTGCTACTGACTTCATGTTTATGCCTATATATTTCCTAGAATTATTGTTACACAGGACCACATACAAGGTGACCGAATATATTCTCCTTCTTAGCTCCTAGTGATTTCAGTACTTCATCCTGGGTGTGCTCCTTTGTCAAGCTGCATCACCCTAATCTCCACGGCTTTGGACTCTGTGTGTGTGTGCATGTGCACATCCATTTGGTCAGTGACCAGATGTCTCCTTTTATAAGTCACATTATGTAAGAGGGCCACCCTACTAGCTATGACCTTATATATAATGAATCATGCTTCCAGAAATCTTACCTACTAACAAAATTGTGTTATGACATACTTGGGCTTAGGACTTCCACATACACATTTGGGGAGGAGAGTACAGTTCCATTATAATAATTCTTGTGTGCATATGTGTCTGTGTGTGTGTGTTTAAATTCAGAGTCAGGGTGTCTGGACTGCATTTAAGACTGCATTTTTTTAAAATAAGGTTTTGTTTATTTATTTGAAAGGTAGAGTTAAAAAGAGAGATAGAGATAGAGATAGAGATAGAGATAGAGATAGGGATAGGGATAGGGATAGGGATAGGGATAGGGATAGGGGGAGAGAGAGAGAGAGAGAGAGAGAGAGAGAGAGAGAGATTGAGATTTATTTCCATTCACTGGTTCACTCCCCCAAATGGCAGCAACAGCCAGGCTGAAGTCAGGAGCCAGGAGCTTCTTCCAGGTCTTCCACAAGGATATACAGGGGCCCAAGCATTTGAGCCACCTTCCAATGCTTTCCCAGGCCATCAGCAGAGAGCTGGATGGGAAGCGGAGCAGCTGGGACACTAACCAGCACCCACATATGGGATGCGGGCATCAGACAGCAGCTTAACCCGCTAGGCCCTCTGTATTGACTTTAATATTTCTTCAGAATATTGCTGGATGCATCTTTAACACATCATAGTCTACTTTTAAAAAGATTCTACTAGTTTATAATAAAGCTACAAAATTTGTAACAGTATACTTTCAGCTCTCAATCCCATTCTTTCTGTCTGGTTACGTATCTTTCTACATATGGTATAAACACATCATATCATTACTATTTTTTCCTTAATCAGAAAAGTATGCTTAACAAATTAAGCCAATTTTATTTATCAAATAAATACATCTATGTATATGTATGTATGTGTATTCCTATGTATATGCCTTTATTAGACCATTGATTTAAGAAAATACTCAAGGCTGAGACTTTATAAAGAAAAGAGGTCTAGTTAGCTCACAAGAGCATGATGGTGGCACCTGCTTCTCTCTGCTAAGAGCCCTGTTGGGAATGTGACAACATGGCAAAGGAAAAGAAAGCCACGTGACAAAAGGGCCAAGCATCTGGGGTGGCCTCACTTTGCAAAAACCCACTCTGGAGTGAACTAACTCACTGCATGAGAAGGGCATGAATCCCTTCTGAGCATACCGTCCTCATGACTCCCTGACTTCCAAATGCGCTTCTCCTCTTCAAGGTTTCACCTCTTGAACACCCCCAACCTGGGGACCAGGTCTTCACCAGGTCTGAGCCTCTGAGTAACTACACATATCCTAACCACAGCAATGCTTGCATATCCTCCTGCACAACACACATTGCAACACACACACACTACACATTCCCCTTTATGTAAATAAGAGATCCTCTCTATTTACTTATGCATGCTAGATACTTGAATTAAACTTTTTTTCTGATTTGAAATGAAAATGAATGGGGATGACAGTAACAAACAACATTTCATCACTAAATATTGTGATGTGACCGTCAGCAGCAGTCTTATATTTGGAACTCAAGAAGAAAACAACTGCATTCCAAAACAGCTAAACATGCAGGTCCAAAAAAATATGAAGTTGTTTTTTTTTTTTTTCTAAACTGCCACATTCATTCCACAGCACGCTCATCTGTTTCAGCTTCCCAAAGATGAATTGCATGTTCCGCTTAGCTAGCAAATAAGAGTGGCACACATGCTGCGTGCTGACGTCACAGGACAGGTGCCTATGAAACTGGACTCATGATGCAGGGTGCTAGGTTCACTTACTCACAGGCCCTCACCCTCACCTGTCACAGCAGCTGTCTGAACAACTTCTAAGTCACACCCATACTGTACTAGCACTGCTCAGTTCATAACAATCTGTGTTGGGGCAGGAGTGGGCACGATAGCAAACTCCCAAGTTATGGTATCCAATGAGCTTTCTAGCAGGCCAGAGGAAGGGCTTTTTGAAGTTGTAGATACTTTGTGGATACGTTTGGCAGAAATATCATACCACTGAAGATGCCTTTTTTGGTGGCAGACAATAGATGTTGCCTTCATTTTCCTGTCCTTGATATCCATTGTGTTGGCACACAACACAATGAGGATGCTTTCGCAGACTTGTACCAGGCCTCTACACCTGTTAGGCACATTCTAGTAAATAACTCTGGATGTCACATCAAACACTATAATGCACCTTGGGCTTGGAGGTCGTAGCCAGCTGTGTCCCTTTGTTGGTTGGGCTGGATGAATCAATCTAGTGAGTAGCTTACATGGGTAAGTTAAACTGGGCCTCCTGCCCCTCAAATCCAGACTGCAAAGTCCCAACATCAGTATCTCAGACTGGGACTATGTTTGAAGATGGACTCTTTAAAGAGGCCATTGTGTCATTCCCTAATCCCATAGGACTGTCTCTTTTTTTTTTTTTTTTTTTTTTTTTTTTGACAGGCAGAGTGGACAGTGAGAGAGAGAGACAGAGAGAGAAAGGTCTTCCTTTGCCGTTGGTTCACCCTCCAATGGCCGCCGCTGCAGCCGGCGCACCGCGCTGATCCTGGCAGGAGCCAGGAGCCAGGTGCTTTTCCTGGTCTCCCATGGGGTGCAGAGCCCAAGCACCTGGGCCATCCTCCACTGCACTCCCTGGCCATAGCAGAGAGCTGGCCTGGAAGAGGGGCAACCGGGACAGAATCCGGCGCCCCAACCGGGACTAGAACCCGGTGTGCCGGCGCCGCAAGGTGGAGGATTAGCCTATTGAGCCACGGCGCCGGCTTAGGACTGTCTCTTTATAAGAAGTAGCAATTAGGGCACAAATACACACCCCAGGAAGATGGCGGGAGGACATGAGGAGAAGGTGGCCATCTGGAAGCCAAGGAGAAAGGCTGCAGGAGACAGAGCCTCCAAAGCCACGAGACAGTAAACTTCTGTCACTTGAGCCACCCAGGCCACAGTTTTAGTTACGGGAGCCCAAGCAAACTAACGCAACATTTCTGGTCTTTGGTGGTGTTTCTGTTACTTTCAGCTCTCCACTGACTGGCTTTCTGAGCAGCCTTCTAGGTCCTAGGACTTTGAGTCTAAGAGGATCAAGGTTTTGTCTTGTTTCTCAGGCCCTGGCTTCAGCTGCCTCAGGGGAACAACTCAGCTCTCCTATTCTTGCCCCATAGTCTTGTAGAGGACCACTTCCTGGCACTCCTGCAAGGTCCAGAGTGCCTGTGGGAGGCATTGCCCCAGCTCTTGTCTCTGCCTGCAGGGCACTGTGCACCTGTGCAGTAGGGGACTTCTCTCAGTGCTCTTCCCCAGCTCCTATCGGATGACAATCACTGGGTCGCCTAGTGGGAAGAATCTGTAAACTCCTCAATTCTCCCCGCACGCTCAGATTCCAGCTGGCTGCAAGGGTCATCCGAGATCTTGCTCCTGAGCCCCTCACCTAATGTCCGGCCTCATGCACTGGAGATCTCTGGTTAATGCTGCCCTTGTCCTGGTCCAGTGCCTCTGCCTCTTGTTCTGTGTGTGGGCCAGGATGCAGAAGTCCCTCTCTGAGTTCTCACTGCACACACTCAGATTTCAGGATGCTCAGGACGTCTGCTCACAGGGTGTACCTCTCACCACCTTGTCCTCCCCAGCCTTTCCTACGATGAATGAGTTGGGCTATGAGCAAAGATTTCCCCTGTATCTAGGATTCCTAGGATTCTCAAAGGAAGAACTTTGACTTTAAAACTGAAAGCAGTTATGGATCACATCTATGTACACCAGGAGAAGTCACACTTGAATTCTAATTAATTCAATTTTTCGCCTGGCATTCTGATGTACTAAAATGACACATTTGGTAGGTCCTTTGGCTTCCTTCTATTACCAGGTTGGGAAGGACACTTTCTTTCTACAACATTCCACATCCTAAATAGCAAAAGTAGCTGCTAATGATTTCAATAGGAAATGGCTCCTGAACCATGTACAGGTTTAACTCCAAAGTCACAAGTGAATGGTATTAAGAAGGTGGAAAGTTGATCCAATTGCAGTGATTAGTGTAACCCAGGTTACATTGGGTGTGTCTCCTCAAACAGTGTTTGCAACAGAAGCCAGAGTCTGGCCCACACGCAGTCTCTGCTCATGCCTCACCATGTGGTCTGTGGTCCTTCCTTGGCCACACTCCTGCTTGCCATGGGATATCTACCAGATATGCAAGAGCACCTTCACCAAGTGCCGAATCTATGGAGCCACCTGCTGCTAGACAGGAACCTCCGAAACCGTGAGCTGAACCAAGCCTCCTTCCGTCATAAGTAGCTTGCCTTGAGTACTTCCTTGCAGTAATGAAAAGCTAACTCAGCAGCCCATCACATTTCTTTCTAGCTACCATTTCTCATGCTTCCAAATTTTTTCTTCACTCTCCTTTTTTTCTTTAAGCCTGTGTGATTCAATGGTTCGGTGGTCTCCAAAGAATTTGCAGTTTTCATTAGATTTTTTTCCATGGATAATAATGCTCTAGGATTTACTGAGTATACACATGGCATTAAGGGCATTATATATATTATGCCATTGAATTTTCAGAAAAACTCATAAGGAAAATACTTCAGTGTAAGAAAATGAGCCTTAGGCAATGTGGGCGAGGTCAGAAGGTTTACAATGGGCGAATGTAATCCCAGGCAGTCTGACTTTTTAAGGAACTCTGGTAAATTGTTTTTACTTTTCAGTATACTAATATTTGTTCTTTTTTCTGTATCTTTAGACGACATGAAATTATATTATCACTGAGAGATAATTTTCAATTTGCATTAACAGTGGGATTTGGTTATAATAAAAATGTTATTTTTGCAGTCTACAATTGGCACACAAGAGATATAATAGGGGCTTATGATGCGGTGTAGAAGGTTGTGTTGCTGCTTGGGATGCCAAATCCCATAATAGAGTGTAACTGGAGTCTTGACACCTCTGCTTCCAATCCAGCTTCCAGATAGTACATCCTGGAGGCAGCAGATGATGGGTCAAGTCCTTGGGTCCCATGTGTGAGATCCAGATAGAGTTTTGGGCTCCTGGATTTGGCTTGATTGCATTCTGGCTTTTGGGAGCTTTGGGGAGTGAACCAATGGCTAGAAGACCTCTCTCCCTCTCTGTGCCCCTCTCTCCATCTCTCTCTTTGTCATTCTGCCTTTCAAAGAGATGAAAATAAAAAGCATGCTTTAAAAGGATAAACCTAGAAATATACAGAAGTCATGCTTAAGTGTGTTGCTAAACTAGTACTCTAACTTTAAAACAAAAAACTGCAAAAGCGGTCCATTTTTATCAAGTTACACCTTCAGAAATAAGGGAGCAAGGGAAACTGGTATTGCAGTCTCAGCTCCAACACTTACCATGTACAAGGACACAAGAGAACTCCTTGTTAATATGCAGTTTACCTCTTTGTGACATGGACTGATACCTATGATCTTAAAGAGTCACTGCAAGGACCACATAAGAAAAGCTACAGGGGCACATTTGAAAACCTGTAAAACACTCAAATGTGAACATCAACATTATTGGGAAGCTACAAGCTCTAAAAGTTATTTCCTAAAACAAGAGGTAATGAGCCTTTTAAAATGTCAATAACTTGGGCCAGCGCCGTAGCTCACTAGGTTGATCCTCCACTTGCAGCGCCGGCATCCCATATGGGTGCCAGGTTCTAGTCCCAGTTGCTCCTCTTCCGGTTCAGCTCTCTGCTGTGGCCCAGGAAGGCAGTGGAGGATGGCCCAGGTGCTTGGGCCCTGCACCCGCATGGGAAACCAGGAGGAAGCACCTGGTTCCTGGCTTCGGATCAGCATAGCTCCGGCAGTAGTGGCTATTTGTCTCTCTCCCTCACTGTCTAACTCTATCTGTCAAATAAAAATAAATAAATAAATAAATGTCAATAACTTGGTTTCCTATACAGTGAAACAACACTGCCATATATGGTAGATCAACTAAAATGAAAAATGTCCTGGAAATCCAGAAAGGTTACATTTTTTTCTCAGCTGTAATTGCAATATATTGGTACCTTATATTTATACCTTGAAAGGAGAAAAAGAAGTACATGCAGTTATCCTTAGCAAGAGAAATAAAATAAGAAAACACAAAAGTTGTTTGGGTATAGCAAGGCTCTGGTAAAGGAGGCAGCAATTAGCTTCCTGGTATAAAACATCAAGGATAAGAGTCCAGGTTTGATTATGACACTAGATCAATTTTATAATGGACTTAATAGGCATGACACAAAACTGTACATCTATAGGCTAAACAAAGACTCTTCCTAAGCTTTCAGGCAGGAGAGGAAAAAATTAAACTGTAAAGAGCAACACAGAGGGCAATTCTTCCATTGATTTTTAAACAATGCACGCAGTGATGATAACTACTGCTTCCTTTCATTAACTTAAAAGAACAAACTAATACTCTCGGAGATTTAAAGACTTAATAAAACATTCTAATTTTGAATGTTACTTTCATAATACTGATATTGACAATTTATTTAATAGGGGAAATTATTACAGCTTTAAAATTTCTAGTATGCAAACACATTTTTTAGGCAGAAATTCAAAAATGGAAAACTTAGAGCAAGTGTTTGGCCTAGCAGTTAAGATACCTGCATCCTTCGTCAAAGTACCTGGGCTGAAGTCCTGAATCTGACTCTTGATTTCAGCTTCCTGCTAATTCAAACCATAGGCAGCAGTGGTAACGGCTCAAGTAATTTGGTTCCCGGAAGCCATGTAACAGATGTACACTGAGTTCCTGGCTCATGGCTTTGGCCTGGCCCAGCCCCAGCCATTATGGTCACTGGGTAGTGAACCAGTAGACAGATGATCTTTCCTCATTTGTCTGTCTGTCTGTTTCTCTTTCTCTCTTTCTGGCTAATTTTATCTTAAGTAAAATAAATAAAAATTTAAACAGTAAGAATGGAAAATTCAGTTCCTACTAAGCATCATCATAAACAAATACAGTAAATATGAACAAACAAAAATGAACGGAGCAATGATCATAATTATTAGCCATTTGATGTCTTCTCTTAGCAGGGATCTTTCAGTCAAGGTGTGTTTGTACAAAGTTGTCTAAACATTCTGTCTCACAGTTCTTTCACAGGCACCTTGCTTATGTAGGCACATAAATCAGGGTTTGTTTTTAAATAAAATACTACTTGTTAAGTTGTTCTTTTAAAAATTAAGTTATGCTTATTTTAGATAATGAGCATGTTACATTTTAATAAGTAACTTGTGATTTTATACTCATTTTCTTGTTCATTTAGGTAATCACTCTAGTAAACAATGGTTTAGTAACCACTTTCCCTGAATAGTACTAAATGGTACTAATTTATGTAATTACAATGGAAAGATTCAAAAAGGAAAAAAGCAAAGAGGAAACAACGATGCATTCCTTCCAGTAGTCTCCCTCAGCACTGCTCAGTCACTGACCTAAGAACAGCAGCGTCATGAGTTACTCACAGGTACCCTGTGGTCAGAACGGTTCACTGCTCAAAGGCTCTGAAGGAATGCTGCATTCACGGACAATCAGGTAGGCTTCTTCACTATAGAACTATTCAAGGTCTTAATGTGATCTGTGACTCTCCAAGCGGTGACAGAACAGCATTTTCCCAAATTTATTTGAACTTGGAAACATTTTAAATGTTTTTCCCAGAATACCCATTGATATCTCACCAGATATGACTATTTCACAAAACTAAGTTCAGAAACTGCTGCTCTAAATGAGGTCGGGAGGACAGGGATGTCTCTGGCAATACTGAGAAAGGTATAAATTCACTGAGCACAGATGAAGGCGCAACAAACACAAAAAATCCATCTCTTAGAGTGTAGCAGAAGAGCATGAAAGAGAAGGACTCATCAAAAGCAAACGCCACAACGTTCAGCCTGAAAGACGGGAAAATGATGGAACTTTGAACGAAAGTTGAGTTAGTGGCCAGGCATCTCTGCCGACTATTACTTCGTTCATTTCATCAGGCACCAAGTATTGATTCAGCATTCACGATTATTTAGGCTAGAAAGGCAGCTACTGATGGGAAAACGATGGTCCTATTTCGACCATGATAGCTTAATGATAGAACTACAATCCACCGCAAAACACAAAGTAAACATTTTTCAAAATGTTTGTCCATCTTTTCTTTCAGAACTGTCCCCTCTCTCCCTGTCCATAATACAGTTCATATACACTTTGCACACATTCACGTGTCTTCTTTCCACGGAGATGTACAGCCTAACAAATGTTACGTCCTGGGTATCTGGTGAGCCAGGTCCTGCTGGTTTATTAAACAGCAAACTTGCGAACTAACTAACTTTCTTTCTTTCTTTTTCTGTTTTTGTAGCAATTCTTTGTTTTTCTTTTTGAAGATCTATTTATTTGAAAGTCAGAGTTACAGAGAGAGAGAGAAAGAGAGAGAGAAAGGGAGGAAAGAGAGAATCTTCCATTCTCTAGGGTCACTCCCCAAATGGCCATGGCAGCCAGGGCTGGACCAAATGAAAGCCAGTAGCCAGGAGTTTCTTCCTGGTCTCCCACGTGGGTGCAGAGATTCAAGCACTCGGGCCATCTTTACTGCTTTTCCCAGGCCATTATAAAGGAACTAGATCAGAAGTGGAGCAACCTGGACTTGAACTGGTGCCTAAATGGCAGCGGACTAACCCGCTATGTCATGATGCTGGCACTTGTAAACATTGTTTCTGTGGGACTTTTTGGGCCATTTGCAAACCATTGCATTAACAATTATATAACACGGAGGGAAAGGAGTTATAAAGTAAGACATTATAAAGAAAGTAAGGCAACAAGAGGAGGAGACGGTGAGAAGAAGAGGGAAAAACCTGCAGCTTTTTGAGTCCCTAGTAGCTACATGGTTTTTCCGTCCCAGGACCATGTGAAGTAGGCTAGCAACATTTCATAAGCTAACTTTATTTTTCAGGGAAGCTATTCTTTACTGAATTCCTATTACTTATATTACAAAGGTATATGATTAAAATATAAACGTCATGAACAAATTACACATACGGAATTTGTACAGCATCAGTAAGAAAAAGCTACTTCCCCTTTTAAGAAACATTATACTACTTAGAAAGGTTAAAGTATGCCAGAAACGCTGCATGCGTATGAACACTATAAAGACCTAATGGCCACTTGTGTTCAGAAAGCTGGGAGAATATATGATTCTAATCTATGTGGTTCACCATAGTCTACTTAAAGTACAACGACCTTGAAGTACGAATAGTGTTTCATGTTTAAATAGGTACATATGTAAAACACACAGAAAAGACTGGTCTAGGTGCTCTCACTCCAGCATGCTAAAGTGGCAGCACTGAGAGGCATTTGCTGCCAGGAATTCTGTCAACAACTTAGCATAGTAATTGATGGGAAATCCAGAATGTATAGAGAGCACTGATTAGAATTAGCCTCTAAAGATTATCATGCCAACACCTGGATACGATTAAGACACATGTTCGGCCGGCGCCGCAGCTCACTAGGCTAATCCTCTGCCTTGCGGCGCCGGCACACCAGGTCCTAGTCCCGGTCTGGGCACCGGATTCTGTCCCAGTTGCCCCTCTTCCAGGCCAGCTCTCTGCTGTGGCCTGGGAGTGCAGTGGAGGATGGCCCAAGTCCTTGGGCCCTGCACCCCATGGGAGACCAGGATAAGTACCTGGCTCCTGCCATCGGATCAGCGCGGTGTGCCTGCCGCGGCGGCCATTGGAGGGTGAACCAATGGCAAAGGAAGACCTTTCTCTCTGTCTCTCTCTCTCACTGTCCACTCTGCCTGTCAAAAAATAAAAAATAAATAAATAAATAAAATAAAATAAATATAAAAGACACATGTTCAATGTAAAGGATTCTTAGTCTCGCAGTCAGTATTATAATTTCTGGATGAATCCAAATTCCCTGGACTTCTTGAAAAATGAAGAAGAAACATACAACATCAGCTACTAATAATTTATGAAACCAAATAAACAAGATGAAAGATTTATGTTGTTAAACTACAGTTTAAGCCCATACAGGAAATAATAATGGGAATAAAAATAACTAATCCCGCTATGTTGCCATGAACAAAAAATATTTTTCTAAACTAATTTCTAATAGCATCAGCATCAATTATCTGAAAATGTTACAAGTTATCCTTTGAGAAAACCACAATGAACCTTTCCTATCTCCACAGTACTTTTAAGCCACAGAAGTTCCCAAAGAGCCTCCATATGTATATGGTAAATTTCACTAATTCTCACCTTGCTGATCTGCAAAGCATATCATTCTCACCAAAGTCTCACTCGCCCTCTCAGCATCGATTTTTCAGCCTAGTGCTGTAGCAAGCTCTCACATTCATGCCACCGGGAGCTCTCGTGCAAGCAAAGTCGTATTTGCTTTGTAGGAATAGGTGCTATGTAAACAGGAAGCACCACTACTATGTTGCAGCAGCTCTTAGTCTCTGGAGGCTTTATATGCTATCAAAAAGAAAAAGTACTGACTGTTTCTTTACTACTAAGATTCCTTTTTTTTTTTTTAAAAAAAGAGTTATTTAATTATTCGAAAGGCAGAATTACAGAGAGTTAGAGGCACAGGCAGAAGTAGAGAGGGAAGATCTTTTATCTGCTGGTTCACTCTCCAGATGGCTGCAATGGCCGGAGCTGGGCCAATGCAAGCCAGGAGCCAGGAGCTTCTCCTGGGTCTCCCACATGGGTGCAGGGCCCAAGCACTAGGGCCATCCTCCACGGCTCTCCCAGGCCACAGCAGAGAGCTGGATTACAAATGCAGCAGTTGGGACTCCAACTGGTACCCATATGGGATGGCAGAGGCTCTACCTGCACTGTCACAGCTCTGGCCCCAAAACTCAGATTCTTAAACAGGACTATCCTCAAGGTACAAGGATGCGTCAATAAGTTCACTGAAAGTGGAATTAAAAAATAAGCTTATTTTGTTAAAAAAAAAAAAAAACTTTGAAATCCAAGCGTAGTTTTTTCATAATATGCATTTTCCATGAAGTGTGTGAAGATACTTCATACGCATGGATTTCAAAATTTTTGTGCCAAAATAATTTTATTTTTAATTCCATTTTCCATTAACTCTTTGAAATATCATTATATATTTTGAAGTAAGAAAAGTCGAGTTTTGGAAAGTATTTCCCATCTATTTACAATCATTTGAGAAATGAACACTGTTCTCAAAATCTGAACAAGAACAAAAAAACAGAAAAAATGATTGGCAGGAGGAAAAAATCAACATTCTTTCCCGCTGAGGACCAATACCTGAACTTTCAAGGTAATGAGGTTAAGATGTCATACTGTGAAATTTAGACTCGAACCTTCTTTTATATACCGATTAAACTATCATTAAGATGAATGATGTTAAATGAACTTGTTTAATGAACTAAGTCATGAGTGAACCACATCATACATACTTATTATTCTCCAAGAACTTGTTTTAAAGTGAATATTTTGTCAAAGAATCCAGAGCATGCATTATTTTCACTCTGCCAATCATCAAGTCACCGTGGCAGTCAGTACTGGGCAGGGCCTGTGAGGCTCACTGATTGGCAGGTGCACAGTAAGTCAGCAACAGAGAGACTATGGGATCAAGTGGCTGAGTCCTATCTCTAGCATCCACCACTTGGTAGCTGTGCAATACTGCCCAAGTTATTGAACCTCTGTGCCAGGCTTCTCATACTATGAAACAATAACGGTATTTCTAAGGGTCGATAGAGATTTATTAAATTAATAGTAAGCCTTGCACATAGCCCTGTTAAGTATTAGCTGCTGCTCTTATTACCACATTATTATACTGTCAACTGCTTCCTACTTGTTATCAGGTTAACTCTAAGAAGAACTACCCTGTAATATGCACCAACTATGTCCAAAAGATGACAGTAGCCAGATTTGCTCCCTCTCTTTAGAACTTTGTTGCTATACACCATTCTTTAATCTCCTCAAACCTCTATCCAACCCAATAACAAAAAAACTGACACGGACTCAGAGACCATCTCCCAAACAATGTGTTCACATTTTAAATGAAATATTAATGTAAAAGAGAGATTTCATTTACTTGGAAATTAAGTGAATATAGCAGTGGACTAAGGTAAGTCCTGTATCTTTTGAAGTATTCAAACCGTGCCACTTTTTCCACATTTTTAAACATAACCTACATAATGGAGGATATTATAAATGAAATATAATGAGAGTTCTTCCCAAATCTAGAATAACACGATACTAAAATTTATATGGAAACTCAAGAGACTGAATAGCTAAAGCAATTTAAGCAATAAAGCAAAGCCAGAGGCATCACAATACCAGTTTTCAAGACCTGCTATAAGGCAGTTATAATCAAAACAGACTTACACTGGCACAAAAATTTATATGTAGACCAGTCAAACAGAAGAGAGACCCCAGATCAACCCATGCATCTACAATCAACTAATCTTTGACAAATGAGCTAAAATCAATTCCCAGAAAAAGGACAGCATTTTTAACAAATGGTGCTGGGAAAATTGGATCTTCAGGTGCTGACATATGAAACAAGACCCCTACCTTACACCTTATACAAAAATCAGCTCATAATGGATCAAGGATCTAAATCTATGGCCTGGTACCATCAAATTACTAGAGAATCACATTGGATAAACTCTGCAAGACATTGGCATATGCAAAGACTTCTTGGAAAAGAACCTAGAAACACAGGCAATAATAGCAAAAATAGACAAATGAGATTTTATCAAGCTATGAAACTTTCGCACTGTAAAAGAAAAACACTCTACAAAGTGAAGAGGCAACCAACAGAATGAGAGAAAATATTTGCAAACTATTCAACTGATAAAGGATTGATATCCAGAATCTATAGAGAGCTCAAAAAATAAAAAAAAACCAATAAAACAGATAATACCATCAATAAATGGGCAAAGGACATGAACAGACATTTTTCAAAGAGTCAAATTCAAATGGCAAACAAACACATGAAAAAATGCTCAGGATCACTACCAGCAGGGAAATGTAAATAAAAGCCACAATGAGAGATCACAACTGGACAGTTAGAATGAGTATCATCCTCCAAAACTCAAAAACCATAAATGCTGAAAAGTGCATGGGGAAAGGGTGCCCTAGCACACTGTCACTGAGAATGTAAACCAGTACAGCCATTACAGAAAGCAGTGTGGAGATCCCTCAGAAATCTGAAAACAGACCTGCCATACAACCCAGCCGTCCCACTCCTGGGAATTCACCCAAAGGAAACGAAATCAGTTTATGAAAGAGTTATCTGAAACCCTATGTTTATGGCAGCTCAACTCACAATAGCTAAGATAAGGAATCAACCCACATGTCCATCAACTGATGACTGGATAAAGAAAATGTGGTATACATACATCATGGAATACTACTCAGACATAAAAAAGAATGAGAACCTGCTTTTGCAGCCACATGGATGCAACTGGAAGTCCTTATGCTTAGTGAAATAAGTCCCAAGAAGACAAATATGTTTTCCTTGATATGTGGTAATTAATAAACAGAGCACAAAAAACTGACATTTTGAGATTTGATTATTATTTACCACCTTTGTCTATACTCTTGAGGAACAATGGCTTTTGCTACTTAATACTTGTTGAATTCTTTATTTGGTGGAGGGTTAAGCTTGTGATTGCAAACTAAACTGCAAGTATGTCATTGTAAAAATTAAAATAAAATATAAGGAAGTCACGAGGAGCCAGGGTGGGAAGAAGGAAAGGGTGGGATATAGCACTATGCTCTTAAATCTGTATGTAAGAGGCCGGCGCCGTGGCTTACTAGGCTAATCCTCTGCCTTGCGGCACCAGCACACAGGGTTCTAGTCCCGGTCGGGGCACCGGATTCTGTCCCGGTTGCCCCTCTTCCAGGCCAGCCCTCTGCTGTGGCCAGGGAGTGCAGTGGAGGATGGCCCAAGTCCTTGGGCCCTGCACCCCATGGGAGACCAGGATAAGTACCTGGCTCCTGCCTTCGGATCAGCGCGGTGCGCCGGCCGCAGCGCACCGGCTGCAGCGGCCATTGGAGGGTGAACCAATGGCAAAGGAAGACCTTTCTCTCTGTCTCTCTCTCTCACTGTCCACTCTGCCTGTCAAAAAAAAAAAAAAAAAATCTGTATGTAAGAAATATATTAAATTTGTGCACCTTATATGAATAAAAATTTTTTAAAAAGAAATATGAGTTTTTTTAATCAAAGTGACTAGTTTTTAACTCTGAAGGAAAATACATTAAAAAGTCTGAAAAGATAACTTTTTTTTTTCACAAGTAGAAAGACAAATTTTGAATAAGGCAAAATGAATACAGGGTGCAGATTCAAGATTCTTCAAAACAGTAGAAATACAATGTCCCCTAATAGGTGAGCTAATTAATAGATATAAATAAAGAGGGGCAACAAAGGGTAGAGGATTATTTTAATTTGTTTGAGAAAAGCACATGCAAATTCAAATCATGAACAGAGGAGCATCATTGTCTCAGGATGGTGGGCCAATGCAACAAGAGACATCCAATTTGAAGTGAAGATGAAAAGTCAAAAGGAAATTCCATTTTGCAATACACGGTGCTACACTCATTACAGAACCCGAGCAGAACATAGCATTTCATTTAATGTTCATAAAACTCTGGAGATATCATTTCCTTTTAGAGATTAAGAGGGTAAATATCAACATGTAAAGGTAATTTCACTGGCAAACAGCAGCAGTTCTTTCCCTTAGCCTTGAAGTCTATGTTCTTTCATCACCATTCGACCACTGAGTTTTCTTTAATAAAGGAACAACAGAAACCAAAATTAGAAAAATAAGGGAATCAAAATCATAAAGTAAATATCCTTGTTTCTAAAATTAAACTTTAATTAATGATTCCTGATTTTGTTGTAGTTCTTGACTCATTTTGAGGAAGAAGAAATCACTGTTTCCACCTGCCAGAGGACAGACAATAATGTCTGAGAAAGATTACCTTTTAAAAATATTTAAATAAAGAATAAGTAGCACACAGTCAGTGACTCCAACTCGATTCTTATATTGCTTATGTGTTTGGAGACTGAATTATGAGTTGTATGAAAATATGAATATTTAATTCAAAAAATGAATATTTAGAGAAAGAGAAATGGAGCTGAAGACACATTCACAAAAGTCATTCTGCAAAACATTCACCTCACCATTGTCAGGAACATTTCTGACTAAAATCATTAAATCATGTAAAAATCAGTTCTTTGTTTCTTGCTGGAGTGAGAAATTACATAATATCTTTATCCACAGCTTTCTCACTTGACATGAAGACAAAATAAACAGCTGCATAAATATATATTCTAAAATACACAATACTATGAAATACAATTTAATGGTATTTAATTTGCTCTACAAATCCTTAGAGTCCTACTTAGCAGTTATGCACTTCAAGAATCATTGATCTTTGTTGTGTGATATACAGAAACACATAAAACAGAACAGAAGAGAATACTCCCAGTGTATGCAGCACTTTTCTTTTGGTATTTATAGTTTAAAATAAGCTTTAAAATATGTCTAGAATACCCCCAGGCCCACCTCTGCTAGGCCTTCTGTCTCCTCCAGGAAGCTCAGCTTCCTCCACGTGCTGTCTCCCTCACACAGCCATTGAGTCACCTGCTTTACCAGCCAGAATCTACCTCCCCCTGTGCTGGCACCAGCCAAATCCTTAGCTTTGCAGAGTGTGAGATGTATTTGCCCTATTTCTCACTGCTGCTAAAAGGCCTATGAAGGGACAGATGGTCTATATTCGGACTAAAATATATTCAAGTGAACATGTAAAAATATCTAAATTATGGTTGACATATACAAATATATGCTTTACATTAATATTGTAAATACGTGCACATATATGTAAAATGTTATGTTTGTATATATTCACATATGTGTTTTACTCTAATACTTAAGATTATAGATCAAAAACAATGAAAAATCAGTATAAACACATCTACTGTTTATAATGTAAGTCCATGTACTTTATGTAATTAATGCCAGTCATCAGTCATGTTTATGATTTGACTTCTCTTACACACCTTATATCAACAGCTGCCTGCCTGGCCCACCCACAGACACATATACTTACCTGACTTGTTCACTGCCTGTGCCAAGAACACTGCTTGGCATACACTAAGCACTATATAAATAATTGCTGAATAACTTTCTGGATGAAAAACAATAGTTTATCTTAATGTAATTACACCTAAAGGTTCAAAGTTCAAATGGCACTGTTTCATTTACATATTTCATTTGGTACATTTACAGGTTTTTTTTGAGATGTTATCCAGACAATTTTTAAAATAATTTCTGGTTTTATATTTAATATGAGAAACTGACCATACTACAGAATAATTGCAAATATTCATTACCTACACTTTTTATTAAAAGGCAAAAAAGTGTCTGAAAAAAGGTACATTAAGGATCCAAGTTTTCTATGATAGTGTAATCATTAGATAATCTATAAATTTCTAAAAATATCTGTGTTGAATATATATAGCAAAATATGAACAGTCTTCAAAAAGTTCATGGAAAATGTGTGTTTTGAAAATACTATGCACAGAGCTATCTTTTATATAACAATACACTTATCTTTCAATTCCATTTTCCATGGATCTTAAGTTTTCATGTACATAACCTGCTTTTGAGATAACTTTATTTAATAGAACTATTTTAAGAGGGTTGATCTTGTCATGACAATTTTTTTCTTCACTTCAAAATCTTAAAGACAACATACATTCATTAGATTTAAGATACAGTTAGAATAGAATCTGGCATGGAGTAAGTCAGCCTTTCTCAACCAGGGTTTTGCGAGATAATTAAACCCTGCATACAATGACTTAATTGCTTTCTCAACTCTTCAAAGGATTAAAAGACTGATATAATTATAGATGCATATGTAAAAAGTAATTCCATATACAAGGAAGGGCTTAGGAAGTCATATGGGCTTATCTCTTACAAGGAACCCAGGTTGGGAAAGGGTTGAGTGTGTACTCCATACAGAGTTGCTGAATGAATCTTCTGCCCAAACTTGGTCTCACTCCAGGTCTCCCTTCCTCAGCATTATCTGTGTAGTAATGCAAGCCACAGGAACCCAGGTATCACCCTAAGCATATCTAATGGCCTCATATCTTACCTCCCATTAATCACTACCATCCCTCTCTTAAACTTACTGTTAATAAACTTAAGCGTCCATAAGAGCTGTTTGCCTGCTTCAACCTGGATATCCACCCTAGCCCATCAAAGCCCACTCTGAGGCCTTACATTCCAAAATGCGACTGATAGATTATACTGCACCGCTGCTGAGATCATCTCCACAGAACTTTACTGTGTAGAGGCTGACTCAAAATGCTGTGATGTGGCCAGCGAGACCTTGCCTGCCAAGGGGCGCTTCTGCTATCTCCAACCTGTGTTACCACATCACACAGTACAGTGGAGTTCTTCAAGGGGGTCTCTGACCATGTTGTTTCCTTTCCTTGGAAAACTCCTTCCATCCCAACTCCATGCACCTCCAAACCCTCCTCCTGGGTGAGACTCGCACTGCTCTTAGGGTAGGACCCGAGGCACTCACTGCTGTCCTTCCCCTGCTACCATCTCAGAGTCCATGGCTCGACGTTCTTACAGAGTGCACCCCTCCTTCAGAGACCTGCTCTAGGACTCCCATTACACTTCCTAGGATTATTATCAGACTGTTTATTTTTTTTCTCAGGAGGGATCATATATTCTATACCAGCGCAGTACCAAACACTTATTGGGATATCTAAATATTTGCTGACATGATAAAGATCAGGGACAAACTGAATATAAACTCCTGGCAAATATAAGTAATGGTGGAAGAGAATGACCTGGTTCCAAAATGATGAGTGAGTTCCATCTCTGGAGAAATCTACAAAGAAGTATATCCCAAAGGACTCCATCCTAAAGCTAAACCTTCATGAAAGAGGATATAATAGTTGATGGTGCTCCTTTTTTTTTTTTTTTAAGGATTTATTTTATTTATTTGAAAGAGTTAGAGAGACGTAGAGACAGAGGTCTTTCATCCACTGGTTCACTCCCCAGATGGCTGCAACGGTCGGAGATACGCCAATCCGAAGCCAGGAGCTTCTTCTGGGTCTCCCTTGTGGGTGCAGGGGCCCAAGGACTTGGGCCATCTTCTACTGCTATCCCAGGCCACAGCAGAGAGCTGGATCAGAAGAGGAGCAGCCGGGACTAGACTCGGCGCCCATTTGGAATGCTGGTGCTTCAGGCCAGGGCTTTAGCCTGCTGTGCCACAGCGCAGGCCCCGGTGGTGTTCCTTCATTCACTTCCAAAACCTCAGTGTAAGGTTGTGACTACACAGCTCTACTGGAACCAACTCTCCAATGAAAAAAATTACCATCTGTTTGGATCACTTTGCAGAGACCAAAGTGCACTGGTTTGGAGGGCCTTGTAGAAAATCAAGACATTGCTGAGGAAAAACTGGTTTTATTAGGATGGAGGGAACAGAGAAACTGAATCAGGTAAGCACAATTTAGGACCTTAAGTTAAAGAAGAAGACAAGTGGCAAATACTTGTGCACTAGTGCAGTGAGAGTAGAAAAATAAAATGTTAAAGAACATGAGCCTAGGTCATTTCTCCTCAAATTGCACACATGTTAATTTAGGCCACCATGTAGGAAAGACTAGTATTTAGTTAAAAAAGCGACAATACCAAGTTGGAGAAAACCATTTCCTGTTTACTAACCTACTAATAAGTGGTAATAAGTAATACTAACCTACTAATAAGACCTCTGGAACATACATTTTTTTTTCCTTCTGAGATGAAAAGACTGGAGACTGAAGAGGTGGTTTTTTGACATTTGCTTAATTTTACTGAACAGAATGGCACAATGATAGGTATGTTATATGAGCAAACATTGAGGAGGAGGAGGAGACAGAACATCACTGTTAGAGTGAGTTTTTGAATCTGACGCTTCCAGTTCAATATTTAAACTATCTGCTCCAAATTTCTCATTTTCAAAACGGAAACAGAATTTCTATCTACCTAGCTGATGATTCTATGACATAATATGCACAAAGCACACACCAGAATGGCTGGCACATGACACATACTTAACAAATGTCAACTCCTTTTCTTACTCTTCCCCTCCACTTCATGTTATTTTAATTACAGTCATGCGCCACAGAACGACATTTCAGTCACTCCGTGATGTTCACACAACAATGAAATCAACTGAGGACACATTTCTCAGAACACGTCTCTGTCATCAAGTAACACAAGACTCTATTAATATCCTAGGACATGTGTATGAAGATATTCTAACGGCTGAGACTGAATCAGTAGGAAAAGCTTTGTGGAAATGGAAGACAATGATGAGAATTTCAATTCAAGGAATTTTTTCCCAATGAATCTATTCTCTTGCTGTAACACCCAGTGAGAACATTGCATAAACCTTTTTTATTTACTATAGAAGCCATAATATCAATACGCATATGGATTAGCATTCTCTTAACAGAATAATCTGAATATAATAGGATTGAACTTTGGACACTGAAGGATTTACAGGATATTTTAAATGAAAACTGTCACCAACAGGGTAAGATTGAAGCAGTAAGTGGGCCCAGGCACAGACACCAGGAATCTGAAACTGCCTACTTGCTGAGCTTGCTCTGGAGAAGCTGCTCCAGGAAGGCTTATCCTGCAGCACCACACTCAGAGGAGAGCAGACCACCCCAAACAAAGCAAGCCCAGCACACCAGGCTGAGTCACGGTTTCAGGCAGACAACGCACAAAGACCCCTACTGCAAGCAGGAAGAGCCCTCCCACTCCTACTTGTCCACATCCTGGAAACCACCCCAGACTCTGGCTATAAAAGAAAGCCCTGGCCAACTGCTTCCCAGGCAGGCAGTATCTTTAGGAAACTATGCCTGCCCACCATCTCTTGCACTTACTGCACATAAAAAAAGCTTCTCTCTGAGCGGCTCCCACTTGAGGCTCATTACCCGGCACCTCCACAAGTTAATGAAAGCGTGGCGTCCACTAAGAGAATGAATAAACTCGCACACTGATGTCAGGTCGACGTCAGTACCTTGCTTTTCGTTAACAGGCTTTTTTCTAATGTTTAAAAGAAGTTCGGTCTAAAAAATGTTTGCCGTTGTTCTGTGCACAGAGTGTAGGCAAAACTGGCTTGAAATAGCCCAAACCAGCCATAGCCACAAAGGCAGCCTCCTGGTGAATAATTACTGCAGTCTAATTGTCTTGCTAAAATTGCACTTACAAGGACAGACATGGGTGAAAACAGCAATTTCTTCCACCCTTAATCTTCACTTGAATCCATTCTGGAGGCAGAGATTAATTGACTTTTTCCCCCGTTTAAGGCAGGAAAGGACCATTCTAACTTTTTTTCTTCTTTAAGTTTCACATCAAAAACTAAAACCACAAAGGGGAAAAAATACCCTAAAAATTACCTTGTTTTACTCAAATTAATTAGCTTTGCTATCCTGATGACAGTAAGTAACATGAAAATTAGATGTTTGGAAGAAATAATCACCGCTGAGTTTAAAAAAACAGGGTTATGTTAGTTACACTGAAAGAGTTAATATACCTGTAGTAACTTTTATTAACTGTATACTATTGTTAAAAAGGAGAGTGGAGAAGATTAAATTGTTAATATATGGTGAAATCCTAAAGCTGAAAAATTTTTCTAAAAGGGAAAAATTCAAAATTAGTAAAATTTCCTTTTCCATTCAGAGTGTACCAATTTGCCAAGAAAATTATCCTCACAACTATGAAAAGAATTAACACCTAGGATACTGCCTCTAAGGTCAACTTGGCGTGGCGGGGGGCGTATCCCAGTATCTTCCTTTGAAATGATTTGGTCTGGCCTCTTGTTAATCACTGTTGCTACTGTTTCAAAATCTAGGATTATGGGGCCAGAGCTGTGGTATAGTAGGCTAAGCTTCTGCCTGTGGTGCCCACATCCCATATGAGTGCTGGTTCATGTCCCAGCTGCTCCTCTTCTGATCCAGCTCTCTGCGTATAGCTTGGGAAAGCAGTGGAAGATGGCGCAAGTGCTTGAGCCCTGCACCCACGTGGGAGATCCCGAAGAAGCTCCTGGCTCCAGAATGGCCCATCTCTGGTTGTTGTGACCTTTTGAGGAGTGAACCAGTGGATGGAAGACCTCTCTCTCTCTGTAACTTTGCCTCTCAAGTAAATAAATCTGAGAGAGAGAGAGAGAGAAAAGGAAGGAAGGGAGGGAGGAAGGGAGGGAGGGAGGGAGGGAGGGGAGAGAAAAAAGAGAGGAATCCTAGGATTCCCAGTGTGGCCATCTGGTCCCAAGCCCCAGCCCAACAGCCCCAGATCTGATCAGAAAAGCCACACAGCAGAGCAACAGAACTGTGAATTTAATAAATGTTTTACTCTTTCATGATCACAAGCTTTGGTGTGTCATTAAATAAGAACAGCTAACTAATTCAATAGTTTCATGCATAATCTTGATTTGTCTGATTAAAAGGATAAAAACAGTATTTTGACATAAATACAAAAAGAATGTAGTACTTTTCATTGAATAAAACTAGAAAAAGTTTCACATGCACTTTGTTGCCTATCTCTGCTATTCTGCCTCAGAAATACTTTCTGACTTCATTTATGTTTCAAGACAGCACCATTTTCAAGAATTTACCCCTCAATTTCAAGACTGGGCTAAGAATCTCCTTTTGGATTCCAATGGAACACAGATCACACCTCAATTCCAGGACTCACGATGTTGGGCTGCCGTCATCATTGATGTGACTTTATCCCTCACTACATTTTAAACTCCTCAAAGTCAAGTCTTACAGTCACCGCAGCTCGAATACTCAGTCCAGTATTAGAAGTTTTCAAATAGTAGATATCAGATCCGTTTACTGAGCTCAGTTTCCTAGAGCAAGCACTCTGTTTTTTGCTGCCACGGTACGGTCAGAGAGCTTCTAGGCAGATAATGTAAGTAGATACTCAGGTGAGGTTTATAGCAAATGCTAAAGGAGGATAACTTGAGGTTTTGCTTTTGAGGAAAAAGAGCGAGCATGTGGTCAGAACTCATGCTAGGTCAGTAAGTGTCAGAGCTAAGAACGAAGATGCAGAGTGACTGAATGACTTGACTGGGCAGCAGGTGCTACTTGAATTCTTTGCTGCCCCCTCCTTGTTGTGTTTATACCTGTGCAGCAGCTCTGAAGGAAAGGTTCTTTCTGATAGCCCTACAGGAAGCCTCTCAGCAATTAAAAAAAAAAGAAGTAAGAAATAGAACCAGTCAGTAGCCACAGAGAATGATAAGGAATTAGAAACCTAGAAAGTATTCATGAAATGGCTCAGAGAAAGCAAGTACTTCTGGGTTTCTAAGCTTAATTTAAAATAAAATTTAAAAAAGGGGCCGGCGCTGTGGTGCAGCAGGTTAACGCCCTGGCCTGAAGCACTGGCACCCCATATGGGCGCCGGTTCTAGTCCCGGCTGCTCCACTTCTGATCCAGCTCTCTGCTATGGCCTGGGAAAGCAACAGAAGATGGGCCAACTCCTTCAACTGCTGTACCCACATAGGAGATCCGGAAGAAGTTCCTGGCTCCTCGCTTCAGATCGGCACAGCTCTCGCTGTTGCGGCCATCTGGGCAGTGAGCCAGCGGATGGGGGACCTCTTTCTCTGTCTCTACATCTCTCTGTAACTCTTTCAAATAAAGAAAATAAATCTTTAAAAAAATAAATTAATTAAAGAGGTATAGAGCAGAGAAAGGTTAAAAAGAAGAGGTGGCACTGTGGCACAGCGGGTTAAGCCATTGTCTGCATCTGTCTCTCCTTCTCTCTCTATAACTCTTTCAAATAGATCAATTAATCTTTAAAAATTCTTTAATAAAAAAAGAGAAAGAGGATTAAGAAAATATGAATATACTAAATCAATCAACAAAAATTCCAAAATCCAGTATCTGTCTTGAATAACACACATCGAAATACACGAGTCATATTAAATAAAAACACCATGCTATTTATATGGAAAGCTGCATTTTTAGGTATATAAAATAAGGAGAAAATACAGACCATCTGTATTTTGTGGTCAAATTCCTTAAGTATCAAAATTAATTCATTCTATTTCTATAAAAGTATTGCAACTATTGCAGTCCAGATTTTCATGAACTGCAATAATTTCTTTTATTTATTAAAGCTATATTTCAAGAAAAACAAAACATTATAGGATTATATACAAATATACAAATATAGAATTCATTCAAATTAATAATATTTCTGATTTGGGGTACCAAAGTACAATTTCAGATACTTAACAACAGGAAAGCTTAACTTTTTAAGATCCAGATCACCCTGCATGGTATAGGAAACAGAACTGAAAGTCACAAGTTAGCATTAGACACACAGCCTTTCCTATACTAAATATCAATTAAAATTATACAGGAAATTTTGGTCAATATCAGAGGATGTAGCCAATAGTTGGATAGAGACCATGCATTCGAGTGGCAGGACATCTCTGTTCAAACAAACAAGAAAACTTCCAATCAAGCTGCTTATGAAAGACAAGATTTTTTTCATCACCTTTATATTGCTTAAAATTCTACACAATATCTTAAAGACAGTAAAATTTAAATCCCTTTCTCTGATTACTGGAGTGAAAATGAATCTTTAGTTGTGATGAAACTGTTTTAGCCATTAAACTGTTCAACAGCTTTCATTTTCAAAGTGTACATAAAAATGGCCTTCAACTATGCTTCGTAAATATTAATTATATGAATTTTAGGCAACTATCAGCCATAATTTCATGTTTTCAGTAAGACATTGCTTTTTAACATTTATTTAAAATATTTTAATGTAAAAGATAATAAGTAGAGCAGTAATATAATTATTCATTATTTGATCAAATAACTTATTCAAGTTCATGTTTTTTAACCCTTTATTTATACTGTTAGCCTTTAAAAATATGTATCTTTTGTATTATTTTCTTTCAATGTCGAATCCCTTCCCAATTTTCAAAATTATCTTTATCAATATTCTAATGTTTTTCTTTTCATCCAACAGAACGCCAGTTTTGCTGAAATGTATGTTACCAGGTTCTGTAGGATACTCACTTCCCCTACCCATTATCAGAATAAGTTTGTTTCTTATTTCAAACTGTCCCTGAGAGGCTTCCAACAGAACTCTACCTGGATGTTATATAAAAACAAGAAGAGAACAGCAAACTGGTAAATTAAAATACAAATGGATTTGAAATTCTTTTTTAATGTATTATTCTGGTATCTTCAGTAAAGAAAACCTGTAGTAGCTTTTAGAACAAGTCCTAAGTTTCCAAAAGGTAAACGATGCCGTGAACATGACACTCTTTTTACTAAAACTGCTGTTGCTACAGTGCGAGCCCTCATGATTTGATACTTCTACCAGCATTTCCCAAAATGTGTTCTTCTCAACTGGGTCCCCTGAGAGAATGAACCCCCAATGCCCACACAGTGGAGGGAATTAACTGTGAGAAAAGTATCAGCTTCTTTGCTCTTCGGCATCTAGAATGGTATTACCCATGAAGCATCATGGGAGAATGACCTGAAGACTCCCTCAGACAGTCTTCCACAGGGATGAACTCTTACCTAACCTCAGTTAAGAAAGTCTGTTTAAACACAATTTTCATTGAATATTCAAGAGTGTCATGTATGATAAGATGAATGTGTGGCAGTTGGAAGCAACAGGGTCAGTAACTTTTGGAAAATAAATAATACAATGTTTCCTTCTTGGAGATTCATAATACATGTAAACATACTGAATGTGCTAAGTTCTGTTAAAAAAAAAAAAAAAACCTCCACATTAATAATACAACCAAACAAATAAAAAACCTATTTATCTTTGTGTAACTTAGTATTTCCAAAATGTAACGGGGCACACAGTCCCTTTTCACAAAGTTTCCACATACATCCACAAAGATTTGCAGGGCATGGAACAAACCTTGGAAACAATGAAGGTCTCTGGAATGAATCACATGCCTGTCATACCTTCTCCCTGGAACCCATTAGCTACATTCTGGCTACAGAAATCATGTTTTCTAAAACACAAAGGAGAGGCAGCAAAAGATGGCCCAAGAACTTAGGGCCATGGGAAGACATGGATGGAGCTCCTGCAGGTGGAAGGTATCTCTCTGTATCTCTCCCTCTCTCTGTCCTCTCTCTCTCTCCCCTTTCAAATAAATAAAAATTAATAAACACTTAAGAATTCACAAATGTGTTGAAGTCCTACTAATGTACTTGAGAAAGCAGCAGAAGATGGTTCAAGAACTTGTGCTCCTGCATCCATATGGGAGACTTGGAGGAAGCTCTTGGCTCCTGGCTTTGGCCTGACCCATCCCTGGTCGATGTGGCCATTTGGGGACTGAACCAGCAGATGAAAGACCTTTCTCTCTGTGCGCTCTTTCTCTCTCTAACTCTGCCTTCCAAATAAACAAATAAATCTTAAAAACACACACACACACACATCACAATGCACTCGAGTCTGTTTCTATTCTGTCACATGGCACAAACACCCACACATTATCCCAATCAGTTCATGAAAAATCTAACATTGCTGTTCCTTTTTGTTCCTTTATACAGTCAACGAACAAATGACCATTTATACTTCAAAATTCAAATGAGAAAAATAGGACCCCTTTCTTGACGCTTTCTCTTAACATTGAAGGCATTTCCCTTCTCTGTTCCCACAGATCCTTGGGCTGGCTTTTATTTTTTATTGTGCATTAGTGATTCATTTATTGTTAATTGTTCTCATCTCCACACGGGGATCCCCTGAGAGACAATACAGATAGTCAATTAAGGTTTTAGTTCTGATGCTTAGAAAAATATTGGGCACATTAAAGATAACTTAGGGGCAGGCATTGTGCATAGGCAATTAGGTGCTGCTTAGGATGTCTGCATCTCATGCTGGAGTGACTGGTTCAAGTCCTGGCTCCTCCTCTTCTGAGCCAGTTTCCTGCTAATCCTGGGAGGCCAAAGATGATGGCTAAAGTACTTCTGTCCCTGCCCCCACATGAGACTCCCAGATGGAATCTGACCAGGTTTCTGTCTGGTCCAGTTCTGGCTGTTGTGGGTATTTCAGGAGTGAACCAGTAAACAGAAGATTCTTTCTCTCTCTTGCTTCACCATTCAAGTTGATGAAAAATAAACACTTTTTAAAAGATAATAATTATTACAAACTTATAAAAGCCCTCTTTCAACATGATGATAAAATTCTTAAAAATCAACATAAGGCATAGCTTGCATTAATTTTTATTTACTTTCAGAGTATACTCATTTTTCCTTATCAGTTTGCTGTAAATAATAGCTTCCTTTTCATCATAAAGAGTCTTTGTAAGACTCTTGCTGTATTCTGAGACTGGCAGTAGAGAAGTCCTTGCTTTGGCTTCAGTGAGGAAGAAGGACAGCACATTCTCTCTTGCTCCACATCATTCATACACCTATTTTTTAGAAAATATTTATATTATTTACTAGAAAGTCAGGGTTACAGAGAGACAGGGAGAGACAGACAGAGGTCGATCTTCCATCCTCTGCTTCACTCTCCAACAGGCGGGTCTGGGTCAGGCCAAAGCCAGGATCCAGGTGCTTCATCCAGGTCTCTCATGTAGGCAGCTGGCCTGGAAGAGGGACAACCGGAACAGAATCCGTTGCCCCGACCGGGACTAGAACCCGGTGTGCCGGCGCTGCAAGGCAGAGGATTAGCCTAGTGAGCCGCGGCGCCGGCCTATGTACAATAATATTTAAAATAGATTATAACGACTGGCAGTCATGTCTGAAGGAAATTAAGTCAAAGGTGGGGACAGAATGAGAAGTGTGGGGCTCAGTGGGTTAAACCATAGCTTGGGGTACTGCACCCCAACAGGGTACATGACTTAAGTCCTAGCTACTCTGTACTTTGCAATTCAGCTCCCTGATAATAGTACTGGGAGGCAACAAATGATGGCCCAAGTACTTGGGTTCCTACCACTGATGCAGGAGAACCAGACAGACAGAGTTCTGGGCTCCTAGCTTCAGCATGGCCTATCTTCCCTGCCACTGACTTCTGGGGAGTGAACCAGAGGGCAGAATACATCTCTCCCTCTTTTGCAGTTACTCTGCCTTGCAAATAACTATTTTTTAAATACAATGAAAAGCATGCCTGACAGGGTGCTGGAGGCAGGGCTGTTTGAGAGAGGGAGATCAGGAAAAGTGATGTTAAGCAGGGGCTGAGTAAGATAGGCATCAACCCACATGCACACCCTGGGTTTTCATTTTCTACTAGACTTGGTATCATTTAAGTCTGTTCTCTTAGCAATGGGGTGATTATTACACTTTAAACCGAGCATGGCATTTCAAAGCCACCAGAAGTTAGTCTTTCTAGTTCCATCACTGGGTCCCAACTGGTGGCTCCCAAGCTGCAGGGGAAGTTTTTGCAAGAAGCCTCCCCTGGCACACAGAATCCTGAGTGATTTCAGACAGGAACTGCCCCAGAGCAGACTAGAACAATTGCTTAAGAAGATCGATCCCTTGCTGAACTGCTAGCTACAAAGCTTGGGGAGGAAATGTACTTAAGCTTGCCACTTGGGATCACTGAGATTTTGGATTGATTCACCAAGTAGGGATGCAGAATGCTATTAGAGAGAGTGCTGGATTGAGCAGGATGCCAGGGGCTCTGGAGTTTTCCAGTTCTCTGACAATATTCTCTTCTGTCAATGTTGCTTTCAACCCAACATTGGTAACAGGGTCTTTTTACTTTATGTTAATTTCCTGAATTCAAGACACACAAGAGTATTTCAACAAGTTCATGGAAAAATGGAACTAAAAGATAAGTTTATTCTGGTGCAAAAATTTTTGAAATCTGTGAGTTTTTTTTTTTTTTTTTTTTTTTTTTTTTTTGTCACAGACATTTTCTGTGAACTTTCTTAAGACCTCATATGTATGTAAGGGCTTCCAAAAATTTTATACAAAGTAAACTTATCTTTTAATTCCTTTTTTCACAAACCATTTGAAGTGTCCTCATATTTTATTTCCCTTGATAAAGATACATTTTTCCAATTTTGTTAAAAATTTAACAGATGAGACAGAGATACATTATTCATCACACATCCTTGCCAATATACTTTGGAGACATATATACTGACAATTCTGATACACAGCACTAAGGAATTTTCACATGTGCCTCTCTCTTTGTAATCAGAATCTTTGTACTAAGCCGATCAAGGTGCAGCATTGCAATCACGCTGTGCGTTTTTAGAATGACTTATTCTCATATTTCTCTCAGCTTACATATTTCATTTAACACTGTTCTAATATTATCACAGGTAAATTCCCTGCTGCAGCAGGTAAGCAAAACTCTCTCTCTACTGGTTTTGTAAAAATACACACACACACAAACCTTAGAAAACATCACTGAAAGATTTCAGGGCCGGCGCCACGCCTCACTAGGCTAATCCTCAACTTGCGGCACCGGCACCCTGGGTTCTAGTCCCGGTTGGGGCGCCGGATTCTGTCCCGATTGCTCCTCTTCCAGTCCAGTTCTCTGCTGTGGCCAGGGAGTGCAGTGGAGGATGGCCCAGGTCTTTGGGCCCTGCACCCACATGGGAGACCAGGAGGAAGCACCTGGCTCCTGGCTTTGGATAGGCGCAGTGCGCCGGCCGTGGCGGCCATCTAGGGGGTGAACCAAAGTAGGGAAGACCTTTCTCTCTGTTTCTCTCTCTCACTGTCTAACTCTGCCTGTCAAAAAAAAAAAAAAAAAAAAAAGAAGAAGAAGAAGATTTCAGAAAAGCATAAAATTTCCTGACAAGGTCTTAAATATATCATGCAAATCTAAAAGGTGATTATTCTTTGTAGCAAAATGGCTAAAAGATAGGGAAAGGAAATACATATTTTGCTCTTATTTTTGTGCTTCAAGCTTCCTCAGACCAACCTAAAGAACAAATCACAAAACAACATTTATGCAAATAACTGAAGTCGGAATTCAGTGAGCAGAGGGAACACAGGAAGGGAAGACAGGAGTTAAGGGTTTGTGCCATGTGCAGCCTTGAAGGTCATGGTAAGGCACAGGTATGATAACTTAATTTTTAAAAAGATTTATTTATATATATGTATGTATACATTTATTTAGCAGAGGGAGTGAGATTAAGAGGAAGGGGTGGGGGGAGAGAGAGAGAGAGAGAATCTTTCATCTGCTGGTTTACTCTCCAAATGGCTAGAGTAGCCAGGTAAGGGCCAGGTGGAAGCCAGGGGACAGGAACTCCATCCAGGTCTCCTATCCGCGTGGCACAGGGCCAAGCATTTGGGCCATCTTCTGCTGCCTTTCCAGGCACATCATCAGGGAGCCAGATAGGAAGCAGTGCGGCTGGGGCTCCAACCAGCACTCCAATGGGAGATTCCAGCGTCCTACGTCCTAGGCTTAACCAGCGATGCCACAGGGCCAGACCAATTTAATTTTTAGAGCAAATCTGCTCCTTTAACATTTGTTGTTAACTTACTTCAAATCATATACAGATATCCCACAAAGTGACTTATATATAAACTTATGTATAAGTAAATCCACTTGGTTAAGATTTAAAGAAGCTCTAAGACTTTTTTTCTTTTCCCATTTCTTGGAAACTCTTAGATATTCAGCAGCCCCTGGTCATGGCCTAGGGGTTACACACACAAAACTTATCACAGTACTTCCAACCATATCTTCAAATCAGCTAGACTACACTGGCGGGCACAGCACTTCAGACATCCCATATGTAAGAATAAATAATTTAGCAGTGCTCAGAGTAGGAAAATCTATAAATGGCCCTTTCTTCTACATACTAGGTTGCAAAAGCCTAAATCCATCACTCTCTGTTTTAGCAACATAATCCATTTTCACAATGATAAAAAGAGAGATTTGGGCATGAAAGGTTTTTTTTTTTTTTAAGAGCCCTTATTATTTTAATTCACTCTTGGGGTATATAATGTATCTACTAAAGGTAACAAACACCCCATAAAAGAGGGAAAAGATCAATATTGTAATGTGAACTTATTGGAAACCAGTAAAAGGTTCCTCTAATTTTCGGCTGCGTATTAATAACTAAATGCTGTATATTTTCAAGGACAAAACACAGAAGACACTCGCATTATGATTGACCATCTCGGGACTCATGAGATTCTGGCTATTGCTTCTGGTTTCTGATGAACCCGCCAGCAGCCTCCTGCACCTGGAGATCTGTCGGAGGTGAAGAGAGCAGCTTCCACCAGTGAACGAGGACTCTGATAAAACCCACCTTAGTCGCCCAACTGCACGAGCGGTATCCCGACCACGCCAAGTGCAGCGTGATGTCTGCTTTTGGTTCCTAAGTGTCCATCATAGGCTTAAATTTGCCACATTCAATCTAAGACAAAAATACTTTTTACAATCATGTGAATTAGTGGGTACACGTTTCAGTAGGAAGATATGCAAATCTCTACATTTTCAACTTTTTTCTCTTTCAATCAACAGAATTTCCATTTTAAATAGACTAAGTGAATAGGACATACATAGAGCTTACTCTAAAACCTAGAGAACTGAATCACTGATTACAAAAATTCCTTTACACTGAATTTACTCATGCAAATTAAAGGGCGTAATTATTAAACAATTCATGAGCACAATATTAACTCAAAATGTTAATAATTATATCGATTTAAGACATTTTTCACTTAAATTTCTGTTCTCTTAGCTTGTCTTCCCAGAGGACCCACTGTGGTAGTTGGCTAATTATCCTATTTTAAATGGCCTTGCATTATTTATGATAGGTACTTTGGTTGAGATAGCTAGTTTTTCAACAAAAATCCATGTTCTTTATTCTTTTTTTTTTTTTTTTTGACAGGCAGAGTGGACAGTGAGAGAAAGACAGAGAGAAAGGTCTTCCTTTTTGCCGTTGGTTCACCCTCCAACGGCCGCCATGGCCAGCGCGCTGCGGCCGGCGCACCGCGCTGATCCGAAGGCAGGAGCCAGGTGCTATCTTGGTCTCCCATGCGGGTGCAGGGCCCAAGCACTTGGGCCATCCTCCACTGCACTCCCTGGCCATAGCAGAGAGCTGGCCTGGAAGAGGAGCAACCGGGACAGAATCCGGCTCCCCGACCGGGACTAGAACCCAGTGTGCCGGTGCTGCAAGGCGGAGGATTAGCCTGGTGAGCCACGGCGCCAGCCCATGTTCTTTATTCTTAAATAAGGGATGTGCCTCCATCTGGAAATTACCCAGACTAGACAAACACCCTCAGCAGATGTGACCCTGTGATTAGGTTCTGCCAGTGGATGTGGTAAGATGTGGCAGTGACCTTTCTATGCCAGGGTTTGGAGGGCGTTGTTTGGTTTTCTCAGCACCTTGTCCATTTCCTGTTAGCCTTCCTGAATGGATGCAGGGGACACCCAGACTTAGGGTAAATGGGACCACAAGTTCATGTGAAAGTCACCTGCTAAAGCATCAACTCTGAACACTCACATGGACAAGAAGTAAACTTCAGGATTTTATTTTTGACCACCTCTAATACTTGTCTAACGCAGAATAGTGCAGCCTTTACTGACTTTTTGAAATAACAGACTTAAGGGGGAAAATATTTTATTTATGTCAAGGACTATCAAGGGTTCTGATAAGTAGTTGCCACATTTTAATCAAATTGCTCATGTTGCTTAAATGCAAGCATTCCTCACTTCTTTGTCTTTTTGGTATTTATTTTTTGATCTCTAAGAAAGGAATTCTAATATTAAAGAAATAAGAACCATCCAATGCATTCATGCAATGTGCCAGTCCCCATGGTTAAAGCCACTTTTCTCCTATCAAGCAGATTAACATGTCAGAAGAGTCAACTGACTATTTGAATGTTTGTCTACATTCTTATGAAAAAAAGCAAGGAAAAGCATGATATTCTCTAGTTTCCTTGCACATCTCACTAGAATCTCCATGAAATTATTACTTGAGGAATTCTCTGCAACAAATTCTTAGACTATGGTGACTCCTTTTGTCTTCCATGTAATTTGCATTACTGAACCATTAAATTGCAGGTCCCTGAGGGTGGAAATAATATTTCCCTGTTCATCACACCCTTTAAAGATCAGTCCTGATATAAGAAGGTGACCTCACATGTCTGAATTTGAAATTATACGTCTTTTAAACTGAATTTGGCTGACCTACCCCTGGGCCATCCTTGGGAATGGGGCCCATTGGAGATGAAGAAACAATGCATTACTCACACAAGTTTAAAATTAGGAATGGCTTACAGGAATGTGACATTTGCCTTAAAGGAAGGTATCAACTTGGAGATTCAGTAAAACAATACATTAAATGTCTGTCTTAGATCCCCTTGTACTAAAAATGAAATGAGGCTCTTTGTAAGTGGTATATATGTATCATTCCCTTACTTTAAAATAAAATGCTCATAAAATATACTTAATTCTGTAGATAACCTTCATCCACATGTCCCCCTTAGTACAGATGCTGGGAATACCACCATGATCTTGGTATAGTTACTAAGGCTGCCTATTTTGTAAATTTTTTTAAGATTATTTATTTGGAAGACAGGGGTGCATAAAATTTTATAAAAAGGGAGAGGGAGAGAGAGAAAGAGAGAGAGAGACACCTTCCATCTTCTGGTTTACTCCCCAAATGGCTACAACAGCCAGTATTGAGCCAGGCTGAGGCCAGGAGCCGGGAATTACATCTGGGTCTCCCACATGGGTGACAGGGGCTCAAACACTTGGTCATCTTCTGCTGCTTTCCCACACACTTAAGTAACAGAGTCTGGGACTAGACTAACACCATCTTAAATCAGACCTGTAACTCCAATGTTGAAGTTTCCTGCCTGCAGGTGCACACTGAACAAAACAGGATGCAATCTTACTGAAACAGTATTTGCCAATGGATAGCAAAAGTTAGATTTTAACATTAAGAACTGCTCCTGCCTACACAATAACTAATGTATAACCAGTACATTTGCTCTTTGGAAATGACATGTAAAACACTCAAATGCCCCTAGAGTGCAGGTTTCAGCAGCTTGATCTCTCTCTCGACCAGCCCTTCCCTTTGCTGGGAGCTTTTATTTCCTGTTCAAATAAAGCTTTGCTTCTTCTCTTCTCACTGTTGCATGTGAGTTTTGACTTCCGGACACCAACCCAGCTTCACCTCACCAGTTTCTCTACAACATTAGAAAGGAACTGGGTCGGAAGTGGAGCAGCCAAGATTCAAACCGGTGCCCACATCAGATGCCTCCAGCTGCCCACGTTGCAGGCAGCGGCTTAACCGCCTGCACCAGAGTTCCACCCTGCCTCCTTTTATTCGCAAAATGTCTCTTCCAATAATTGATGGAGTTTTTACATGACAGTTAAAAATTTACAAAAAATTAAACAAACATATGATACATCTTTGGTATCTATTATATATCTGTTTTATTTCAATTTCTTGTGTGGAGTGTAGTTTATTAAAGGTAGCTAAAGTAACCCTGGATAATTTATGCCCACTTTATTCTGTATATTAAAAAATGACTGCTCACGGGGTAGTTTTAAAATTCAGATTAGAAGCTGGAGGGTCCTAATTTAATATATTTGTTATCACAACGTTACACATTTGAAAATAACACAGGGCATGCCGAGGGGAAAGAAGGATTAATACACAACAATATTAGGTGAAGCCAGCCTGCATGATCAGAATGGTACACACAGACACGGGAGAGGAAGTACAGGAGAACAACTCTCAAATGCTCAAACACTTGCAGAGGGGCTGAACTGGGTAATACGACTTAATGTATGAAATACTTCCAACACAAACCCCAAATACTTTGGGTGTCTTCCCTATGAGCCATGGTTATGTGTTTAATTTTAAGAGCTAGCTACTATCAGCAGCTTTGAAAATTCATCAGGCACAATCTTACTCACAAATGGCTTTATGAAAACCATAAGTGTTTTAAAATAATCTTTAGGATAACAGTCCAAAATAGGACATGAGCATATTGTACCTTGCTTGCTAATTATGTATTTGCACCAGTCTGCAGGCGTTAGAATTTATTATTTCAGAAGGTGAGGAATGACACAGGAGTGTAGATTCCTCTGGGAATACTGATGAGTAAATCTTAATTAATCTCAACAGTAAATAAATTGGAAATCAGATATCTTTTTCCATGCAAAACTGCCAAACAGACTAACCAATAAGAAAGTGCTGGCAATGATTTTCCTACCTCTTCCCTGCTGTGACTTCCTTTTTGTAGTTAATAGCTTCACAGTTGATAAGCCTTATCTATACAAACACTAACAAATAAGCAGATAAACAGATTTTATACTTAAAACAAAAAGAATATTTGTGAATATTTGAAAAGAACTATTACTTTTTTTTCACCAAAATGTTAGGCAACTATCTCCAAATAAAGTGACAGGTAGTGAGTGAAACACTCTTTTTGGGGCCAGTGCTGTGGCACAGGAGGTTAATCCTCTGTCTGCGGCCCTGTGATCCCATATAGGTGTCAGTTCTAGCCCTGGCTGGCTGCTCCTCTTCAGATCCTACTCTCTGCTATGGCCTGGGAAAGCAGTAGAAGACGACCCAAGTGCTTGGACCCCTGCACCCATGTGGGAAACCCAGAAGAAGCTCCTGGCTCCTGGCTTTGGATCGGCCCAGTTCCAGCTGTTGCAGCCATTTGGGGAGTGAAACAGTGGATGGAAGACCTCTTTCTCTCTGTCTCTCCCTCTTACTGTCTGTAACTCTACCTCTCAAATAAATAATAAATCTTTTAAAAAAAACATTCCTTTTAAACAGATAAATAGATGAATAAATAAATAAATGCTTTTGTTTTGAGAACATTGCCCCTTACATTCCTAATCTCATTATCCTTAAGCAGTTGCACATAACAAGGACTGACTACTCTCAATTAGCAGTGTACATAAATAGTGGGCAGTAAATTCCTACCTCCATGACCTGAAACTACTTCTCTCAAAGACTTCCTCCCATAAAAGGAAACAGACACACAGAGGATAAAAGTCCTGTATGAAAATTTCACCTTCTTGTATACCTAAAGTAAAAATTGGAAAGAAGCCAGCAAAAAAGCCAAAGAGTAACAGAGTGGCTAAACAGCAAATTTGATGGGTTTAGCCCCTGCACAACTAAGTTACAGGTAGACATTTACCAACAGTTATTGTTCTCACATTATCTTTTCTATTCTTTTTTTTTTTTTTTTTTTTTTTTTTTTGACAGGCAGAGTGGACAGTGAGAGAGAGAGACAGAGAGAAAGGTCTTCCTTTGCCGTTGGTTCACCCTCCAATGGCCGCTGCGGCCGGCGCGCTGCGGCCGGCGCACCACGCTGATCCGATGGCAGGAGCCAGGTGCTTCTCCTGGTCTCCCATGGGGTGCAGGGCCCAAGCACTTGGGCCATCCTCCACTGTACTCCCTGGCCACAGCAGAGAGCTGGCCTGGAAGAGGAGCAACTGGGACAGAATCCGGCACCCCAACAGGGACTAGAACCTGGTGTGCTGGCGCCGCAAGGCAGAGGATTAGCCCAGTGAGCCGCGGCGCTGGCTTGTTCCACATTTTTTAATCACAAAAAAAAACAGATAAGTAAGTGGCCCTGTTTCATGTGACTCAGGCAGGTGACATCAACTCAAACTCCAGATAAGTGAAGGCATACATCACATCTGAGGTAAAATAATTTCTAACAAGCCTATAATAATTTAGTATGTCACTATCTGGCTCTGATTAAATTTAATTATGAAGATCTAGCTTTGACACAACTCCAATATGTGTTGAAAAGTTATAAACCCTGATAAATTTAGTTTCTAAATTTGCTACTATTGCGAAATATCATTACAGCATAACTTCTATGATTATGAAGGTAAATCAAGCCATTTTTATATTTTCAGCTTTCTCTATTCTGTGAACTCAAGAGACTACTGAGATTCCTGAATGACTGCAATGGACCCATTGCTTAAACAAAGCTCAGGATGAAATGGAACCCTACTTATTACCATGATGAAATGTTCATAATGCAAGATCATTGTTACTCACATCCCCAGATTCAAGTAAACATAGACAAATTATGAACTAAATCTCTCCTTCAGAGGTACCTTTCTCTGAAGGGAGGAGAGAACTTCCACTTTGACTATGACCTTGTCTAAATAAGATCGGAGTTGGCGAACTCAAGAGGCTTCCATAGCCTTGGCAGCTCATGACAAGAGCCTTGTGTGATTACTAACATCATAAATAAGAGTGTCAATTGTTAAATCAATAACAGGAGTCACTGTGCACTTACTCCCCATATAGGATCTCTGTCCTTAATGTGATGTACTATGGGAATTAACGGTAAAACTACTACTAAAACAGTACTCTATACTTTGTATGTCTGTGTGGGTGCAAACTGTTGAAATTTTAACTTAGTAAATACTAAGTAGATCTTCTGTATATAAAGATAATTGAAAATGAATCTTAATGAAGAATGGGATGGGAGAGGGAGTGGGAGATGGGATGGTTGTGAGTGGGAGGGAGGTTATGGGGGGAAAAAGCCATTATAATCCAAAAGTTATACTTTGGAAATTTATATTTATTAAATAAAAGTTGAAAAAGAAAACCCTCTCCTTCAGATATTATTTGACAATGTATTTTTAAGTAATTCAAAATTTAAAATTCCATAAAAATTCTTACGTAATAAAAACATGCCGATGGAACAAGGACATAACGCTCAGCCATTCTCCCTCATTGCCCAACAGAGATAAACTTTGGAAGGTATTCCCAAGGACATAAGGCTCAGCCATTCTCTCTCATTGCCCAAAAAGAGATAAACTTTGGAATGTATTCCTTGCCCTTGAAACTCAATTGGGTCTCACACCCTATTGCCTTCATACCCCACCCTGCATTATTTTCCAAGTTCCCAAGGCCCCGCCCAGTTCCTGGAATCCCCCTCCACCTGCTGCCCCTACCCCCACATCCCTAGCCCTCCTTAAAAAGGCCCCGCCCCTGGGGGTGGCAGCCTTCTCTCACATGTTCCATCAACGTGCACATGGGCAGTTGGTCACCCACAAATTTATTTTCTCTGAATAAATTCGGTCCAGCTGTAAATTTGTACACTTCCTCCTCTCTATTCTGCGCCTCTTTTCCTAACATTTTGGTGCCCCATGTGAGGAGGCACCAATCTGCAACTCTTTTCCTAACACATGTAACAGCAGATGACTAGCATCCCAACACAGCAAACACTATGGAAAATACCAAACACTTCAGCTTAACACAGTTTTTATCATTATCACTCTAAAGCCACTGGAGCTTACATCTCTAAATAAACCTAAACTAAATGTTTGCAAAATGGCATGCTTTTCCTTTCATATTTTTAATATCTGCTTAATGTTTTATCTGATTATCTTAGAACTGTGGTCTGTCTTTTCTCACCTTCTGTATTTACAATGCCATCTATTTTTGTTTGTTTGTTTTCTATTTTCCTGTATATGCCCCTGACATATCTTCAACATTTCTCAGTAAGTTAAAAGGAACAATGTTTATGCTGCTTACTTGATCAATGGAAAAATTAAGAGCATTGTTAAATGCTTGTGTTTGTCATATTCAAGGACTAACATGGCTGGATCAGAGGGATCAAGAATGGGACTACAAAGGGATTAGATCAAAGATACAGAGCTGTGTATACGAATGTGGGAGGCAGACTAGCCCAGCCTACAGGCCTTACAGATATTTATTCCCTTGTCAGGTACACCTGCTCTCCTCTGAGGGGAGCGCCATCACCTATTTCTTAAGACAGAAGCTTGGGATTTATCTTGTGCTTTATGATGCCTTCATTCTCTGCATCCAATTAACACCACGTTCAGAGAGTTTGCTCTCCACTCTGTCTCCCCTGCTCCATTCAGTTCACAGAGGCCCAGACCAACATTCTCACAGTTGGACTTGTTAGGCGTCTAACTGGTCCCGAGACCTCCACTTAATCCCATTCAAATCTACCTTCAGGCCGGCGCGGCGGCTCACTAGGCTAATCCTCCGCCTTGCGGCGCCAGCACACCGGGTTCTAGTCCCTGTTGGGGTGCCGGATTCTGTTCCGGTTGCCCCTCTTCCAGGCCAGCTCTCTGCTGTGGCCAGGGAGTGCAGTGGAGGATGGCCCAAGTGCTTGGGCCCTGCACCCCATGGGAGACCAGGAGAAGCACCTGGCTCCTGCCATCGGATCAGCGCGGTGCACCAGCCTCAGCGCGCTGGCCGCGGCGGCCATTGGAGGGTGAACCAACGGCAAAAGGAAGACCTTTCTCTCTGTCTCTCTATCTCACTGTCCACTCTGCCTGTCAAAAAATTAAAAATAAAAATAAAAATAAAAAAAATCTACCTTCATTACTCATCCAAACAGGGATTTTCTGAATGCAAGAATTTATTCCCTTCCTTAAAATTGTTCAGTAGGCCCTACTTAACAGACCTCATAATGAACTGAATTGTGTCCCACAACTGCAAATTCCCATGTTGAAGCTATAACTTCCATTTGGAGATAGGGCCTTTAAAGATGTAATTAAGATTGAATGAGGTCATAAGGGCAGACCCCTGATCCAGTATGACTTGTGTCCCAACAAGAGGAGAGAGAGGATATAAGGCACAGAGAACGGGTCACGTGAGCACACGTGGAGGGAGAAGGCCACCATCTGCAAGCTGAGGAAAGAGGCCAGGGAAAGCCAGCCCTAAGGATATCTTGATCTTGAATTTCCAACCTTCACAACTGTGAGAAACTAAGTTTTGTTGTTTAAGTCACTCAGTGAATGGCATTTTGTGATGGCCGCCCTAGCAAACTAATGCAGTCACAAAATCCAATATTCTTATCATGAGAGCAAGCCAGCCTTCTGCATTACGTATCTTGTCTCTACTACTCTGATTTACACTGTTAATTGCAGTGTCACTAAAATGCATGAGTTTGCAACACATCTGTGTCACCCTTTACCTCTTTTCTCAGTCCATGCTGAACTGTCACCCTAGGGTGCCCTCTGACCCCTCTTTCAAACACGTTAAGTCTTAGCTAGGATGATTTCACTCTTTGGGGGATGCTTCCCAGCCCACACTGGGCTGTGTCAGGAGTCCTGATAATTAGTACTTTCATGAACTGCATCAGTCTCCTTGTATCCACAGTATTTTATGTAACGTACCTGCCATCTCCCCTATTCGACCCCCTTTTAGTTAGGAATTACTACAGTCATAGTTAAGTTCCCAGCACTTAGTGTAAGTCCTGGAAGAGCAGCAGACAAGGGGCCGGCACTGTGGTGTACTGGGTAAAGCCTCCGCCTGCAGCACTGACATCCCATATGGGTGCCGGTTCTGGTCCCGGCTGCTCCTCTTCTGATCCAGCTCTCTGCTATGGCCTGGGAAAGCAGAGAAGATGGCCCAAGTCCTTGGGCCCCTGCACCCATGTAGGAAAGCCAGAAGCAGCTCCTGGCTCTGGGCTTTGGGTCAACACAGCTTTGGCCGTCGCGGCCAGTTGAAGAGTGAGCCAGCGGATGGAAGACCTCTTTCTGTCTGCCTCTCCTTCCCTCTCTGTGTAACTCTGACTTTCAAATATATAAATAAATATTTTTTTAAAAAAAAGAGTGGCTGCCGTGGAGGAGCATCCAAAGACAACAGCCCATTGTGTTGGTCATTTAGAGTCCGGTTGCTCTGTTAAGCCTGGACTTGTTCAGTAGTTTTCTGCACACAGTTCACATATATCAGCTCTGAATAAAAGATCAGATAAAAATATCCACATGTGTCCAAGGTTTGAAAAGCACTAACTTGCATTTTCATATTAAAGTAATTATTGCCCAAAACAAACAAACAAAAAAGCTTTCTAGTTATTCTTATACCTTTAGTTGAAAAGCAGTGATCTTGAGCTACACATAATTCAATCATACCCCTAGACTATAAGCAGAAGTACTTGCACACCACCAGGTCTAGGCAGAACATGGACTGATTAATGCAAGTGTTTATTTCTCCATGTATTCTGAGACTGGAGAGGACTTGCCAGACACTTCTGAGAAGTGCCCGTGCCTTACTGAGTATCACTGTGGGCACACATTTGCTCCTGGCCTTTCCCATGAAATACCAAGCTCTCTCAGACAATACGGTGAACAACCTTTTCTACCACAGGCACATGCATCGAAAATAGAAAAGATTCTTTACACTTTGAAAGTCCAAATTCTGTGAAAATTGCTTCCTGGTGCAAGAAAAAGCCTTAGCAGGATAACTAAAGTCTTCTAAAAAACTGGAATCGTTTACTTTTCACTTCATTTCATTGCAAGGTGATTTCTTCCATAATCAAACTTGTCTAAAATTTTGTGGATGAGTACACTTTTTATTTTTAATGTACTTTTTAAACATACTTTTTGATTCAAGCTGAAATGGAAAATAATTATGATGTTTGGTTACCTCAATCAATAATGCTATTTTTGCTATGCAATATTTAACAATGGCTTACTCTGTGTCAGAGAGATTAGAACTCTGAAAAAGTCACATCAATTACTGTAATAAATGTTTTACTGAGTTTTACAATATAATCTGAAACAAGGGAAAAGGAAAGAATGGTCATTTCAGTTTTTATATTGTTTCAGACATTTTTTGCTAAGTCATAACCTATACTTTTAAATATCTAAGCAATTTCACATACAGTTCCTCAGTTATTTCATTCCAAGGGAAACCTGTGATGGCATTTTTCTCTATACTATTTTATTGCAGAGGAAAAATACTACTGATTAAAAAGTTAATTTAAAAAGTTGTGGGTAATACTAAGCCTGGCCCATGCTTCCTTATCCAGTTGTTTTAATTATTCTGACCTTATCAACCTGGAGTTGAGGCAGGCGCTAACGCAAGGAGGCAGCCAGGGCTCAGTTCAAGACCTCAAGGGAGGCAAACAGTCCAGGGCTTCCATGTTAATCTCCACATACCAGTGTTGGTATGAGGGGGAAAATTCACTAAGTCTTTCTATGCAAAACTTGTAACAAAAATAAAAGAGAGAAGGTCGGGTGAGGGGAGGGGAGAGAGAGAAAGAGAGCAAGCAAGCGAGCGAGCATCCATTTACTAGTTGACTTCAAATGACCACAAGAACCAGAGTTGGGTCAGGCTGGAGCCAGGAGCCAAGAACTCCATCCAGGTCTCCCATGTTGGTGGCAGGGACCCAAGTACTTGGGCCATCATCTGCTACCTCATGGGCACGTAGCAGAATGTTGGATCAGAAGCCCAGAACAGCCAGAACTTGAAGCAGGCACTCGAAAATAGCATGTGGGTATTCCACGCTGCAGCTTAGCCTTTTCATATAGAGAGGTGGTGCTGCTGTAGAGAGGGCAAAGATTCTGAGATCCTGATAACTGTGGTAGATGTGCCACGAACTGTGGTAGATGGTGCCATTAACTGAATCCCAAATGTCAGGGTAAAGAAAAAAAAAAAAAGAGAGAGAGGAATGAAGTCAGTGAGTTTAGTTTTTCAAAGAGCTGGGAACAAAAAAACGCTGAAAACATTCTGAAAGCTGAGAAAATAAGCTCTTTAGTCCCAAGCCTCTGAATGTACATACAAGAGTCTATGTCTGGTTCTAGAAGGATAAACATGGTATTGGTGAGCAAAGGAGACTTCTGATCCCATTTATGCTTTGTGACCTTTCAGTCACAAAGTGACCAGCTGTGGAAAAATCACTGGCAATATTTGCAAGGAGCCCTGATGGTCTCCAGACTGTCCAGACTCTGATTGGCTCGAGAGGCAATTCCTTACAAGAAAACCTCATCATTTTCATAAGGAGCACATTGTATTCAAACACTTCCCTTGGGGTTTGGTCTCTACTCCACAATTTAATCTGCTGAGTCTAAACATGCAACCGGCCCCCACTGTGCAGGCTGTTTCATTCAGATGCAAGTGTTGGGGTGACCGCATTGCTTATGACTCTCCCGAAAATCCACCTGCCTTCACCACTAATAGAAAAGTGTATGGGGGAGGGGGGGACGTTCTTTATGCTATCAAGATATTTTCAACTATGTTGTCAGAATGAGATGACAGACATGTGCAAAATTCACAGATAGGACCTCTGTCTCTAAAAATCTGCTCCAAATATCTTACCAAATGGAGTAGAAAAGAAATGTACAAGATTGGAATATTCAGAACCAAATCTAGAGGAATCACTGTAGATCTCCCAAGGGGTCTTTGAAAAGTTCTGGACAGTGAATATTATGAAAAAACTGTGGAGTTTTTCCATAGCTCCAAATATAGCCTCTAGGAAGCACACAGATGAACTTCCAAGTGGGAAACTTGGAAGAAATAACAATTTCCTGGGCATATCTGTACTGGGTTAGCCAGTATTACAGACTGCATACTAGTACAGCGCTTTTGCTAGAGAATATACTGCTTTATGATTATTTCACATGAAACACTGAGTTGACTCTGGAACAGGGGATGGACACTTTGCTTTATTTCCTCAGTATCTATTTCACTTTCTGTCAAGAACATAGAAAGATACCATGCTGAAATGATTTTCCTCATTTTTGAACACATGCTTTCCCTTGGATTGCAACCATTGGTGGACACTGACTGGTTCAGGCAAGGTTTCTCAATACCGGTGTTTGGCATATTTAGGGCTTGATGATGTTTTTGTTGTTGGGGCTGTCCTGTGCACCATAGGTTATTTTGTTGCATGCCTGGCCTTTTCACCCCAGTTATTGTTAACACCTTTCCAGTTGTGACAACCAAAAATATCTCCAGCCATTGTCCAATGTAACATGGAGAACTGCTAGCTTTGGGCACTCCGTGTATTCTACCCTCTGACAAAGCGGTTGCTTTAGAGATGTGGCAGCAAGCTGATCCAATGAGGATAAACAGGTTGAGCTGGAAATCAAGGATAAAGACCCTTCTCTTTAAGACTCTTGGGTCTTAGAACCGTTCTGGATTGGAAGAACAGCACCTTCTGTTACCGAGGGTTGGATGGCATCACTTTTTGGAAGCCTGAGGAAGGTGTCAACCCAGAGTTGGTAGATATGATGCTAGACCAAACAACTCACAAGGTCAACTTCCCAAGGATTATTCAGTTATCTGAGCCAATACATAATTAGTTTGAAACAGTTGTGTTTTTATCCAGTTCATATTCAAATTTTCTTAACAGATGCATGATCTAAAAACTTACATTCACACATAATCATGAAAAGGGAATAACAAAGGCAACTTTCTTTTAAAAAGCTATAAACCACTGAAAGACAAAGGATGATGAAAATCTCTAGGAATGAGTGTCTGTAGAAATTAAAAATGAGAGTATTTCCAATTACCTGTGAAGAAAGATAAAAATTCATTTTTTCTTCCCTATGCACCTCTGAAAAATTTTCCAAACAACCATTTTTTTCTATTTTTCCTTAGCTGGATGGCCACAGCAGAAAAATCTCACACCATATCCTTCCACCAATGGCTTGAAGTATGAGACACACAATTAAATCTGAAATACTCATGAGTCTTAACATATAAATAGGTGCTTTATAATAACATCTAGGTTCTGAAAAAGTGTACGAAAAATGAATTTATTTTTGATCATGAGTATTTGGGCTTCATGAACACAGAATCAAATGTAAACAAAAATTTTGTCCCCAAAATTATGGATGCTATTGTGGGAATTGACAGTTTGAGTTCATTGAGATACAATTCATTCACACTTTTTTTTTTTAAACAATTATGTTTAATGGGCATAAATTGATTAGGGAAAATATTTTGTAATTTTATGATTGTTAGATCATGTTCTACAGATTTCAAATTTGCTAGAATAATGTTAAAAAGCAAGTTTTGCCAACAAGTATTAAGTACAGTCAGAACAAAGCATTTGCCTCATGCAACTTAAAGGGAAATAGAATACATCTTTCTTGATTTCAGATACGGATCTGATAACAGCACATCAGCCGTCTTTTTTCTGGCGCTGGCAGTGTGTCATAGCACATTAAGCATCCCATGTTGGCACCAGTTCAAGTCCCACTTGTTCCACTTCACAACCAGCTCCCTACTAAGGCAACGGGGAGAAGCAGCAGGGCCCTGCTACCCATAAGGGAGACCTGACAGTGAAGCTCCTGGCTTCTGCCTGGCCCAGCCCAGGCCATTGCAGTCATTTGAGGAATAAACTAGTAGTTGGAAGATCTCTTTCTCTGTCTCATTCTCTCTCTGTAATTCTGTCTTTCAAATACATAAATGTCTTTTAAAAAGGTTTGTCTTTTTCTCTGTCGGCACTCATGTGTAACATTTCAGATACAGGCTGAAAACTTCACTGGTGACATCCAGATGATTTTTTGTCAGTATGCAGAAGGTGGCTCATATTCCACTCCGAAATCCAAGTAGGCTAGGCTGTTTAAAATAATTCAGGCTTTTCCACATCCATGACTTTCCCTGAAAGCTTACGCTACACACCACGTCTGTTGTTAGAGTATTTTATGTCACAGTAAGCAGATGCTACTGGAGGAAGCAATTTACAATAAAGTCATTTGAAGGACTTTTTGTCAGAACCTAACTTAAACAATAATTCAGAAATCTATCTCCTCAGGCAACGATGATCTACTTGAGTTCTTTGGAAAGGTGAAAGGTCTTTTATTAAGACAAATTTTGCAGAGACTCATTTATGAAAAGGGAGTACATTTTTGTGACCCTAATTTCTAAAGCACGCACCTACAGAGAAATAATTCCCACTGTCTGGAAGATTTTAATGAAACTGGCCATAGGTATTTTTGTGCTATATTCCAATACAAAGAGAAACAATTGTGGCTTGGGGTCAGAAACGTTAGATATCAGCTTTATCAGAAACACACACACAGTGTGTATCACATGTAAGGGAATCACTCAGGGGCAGAGCGAGTACCCAGGCGTCGATGGATTCCGCTGGTGTCATTCTAAAGCTATAACCGCCATTACTATCATTACAACAAATTCAAAAAGTAATGTTACTGAATCAAGAGGCAATATTAGAATATTACCTTAAATAAGAAGTTGGTAAAGGTAAAGGTCTCTGATAAATCCTTCCCACAGTCCTGCTAGATTGAATTTGCTAAGAAGTTAAACTCTAGAAGGGCATCAATCTGCAAAACTAAAACATATACAGGGTTTGTTAGATGATCAGTGATGATGTTCTGGGATCATAGTGGATATAAATAATTCAACCTCAAAAATTTAAGGTGAACATCATCTTTTTTTTTTTAACTTTTTTTGGCAAGTAAATTTATTTATTTATTTATTTCTAAGATTTATTTTTTATTTATTTGAGAGACAGAGTTCCAGAGAGAAGTAGAGACAGAGAGAGAGGTCTTCCATCTGCTGGTTCACTCCCCAAATGGCCACAACAGCCAGAGCTGCGCCAACTCAAAGCCAGGAGCCAGGAGCTTCCTCTGGGTCTCCCATATGGGTGCAGGGAACCAAGGACTTGGGCCATCTTCTACTGCTTTCCCAGGCCACAGCAGAGAGCAGGATTGGAAGAGGAGCAGCCGGAACACGAACCGGCACCCATATGGGATGCCAGCACTTCAGGCCAGGGCTTTAGGCTGCAGTGCCACAGCACCGGCCCCTAAACTTTTTATTCCTATAAAAGGAACAAACTTCACGTATTTCATATACAGTTTTAAGAGCATGACACTTTGCATCTTTCTCTCCTCCCTTCCTTTGCTCTCAACCTCCATCCTCCTTCCTTTTATACATATATATACACACATATATATGTGTGTGTGTGTGTATCTATATATATATATAATTTTTTTTTTGCATCCGTTTGGCTCAGTTACTGTCTACTTGCTTTTGGACCCACAGCCATCTGCTCTCGTTTCTGTGGTAAAAGCTCTCTCCTCTTTCTATTCCTTCGGAAGCACGTTTTCCTCTCTGGCATGGTACTGCTCCTGCAGGCTGGTGTTCTCTGCCAGCCGCACTTCCTCCATACACTAACAAGTCCAAGAAACAGCTCCAAATGTTTATTTTCAGAGACTGATAGCACTAATAGTTACGGGTATTGGCATTTTCAGAAAGACTTCAAGTCTTTCAAGCCAAAACACAAACACATATATATTTATACATTGAAATCAACCCATATGCATGAAATAACATATTTTGCTTTTACTGTTTGGCAACTCTAATTATGCATAAACATGATTCATATAATTTCCTGTTGCAGAAGCAATAAAGTAAATATCTAACTTTACAGAAGTCATTAACAATTAATGAATTTTTCATATTAGCAAATATTGGGTAACACCCAGGAAATAACATTTCTCTTAAACTAATCACATTGACACATGGTGGGAACATTGAAAACATTAACAGAATGGTCTAACTAGACTTTGTTTAGTAATATTCTTAATAATAAAGAAACAATGAGTCAGTTACAGTTTGTGGCTCTTAGAACTCAGAAAAATTTAACAAATGTTTCAGTATAATCTGAGCTCAGGTAAAGAACAAATAGGTCAGAATACTAAATAAGAATGCATTCAACTATATAAAAACGAACACTATATTATCGTACAAATAAAGATCCACTGTTATTTTTATTATTCATCAGTGAAAACAGTGGTGGTGAAAATTCACACAATAGAAATTATATGGCACTCAGTTATTTACATTCATGTTTGATTATAAAAATCTGGAATCTTTTCAATTATAAGTATTTACAAGTATTTACATGATGTAGTTTCTAATTCATGAACACTCACTGTACTGTACTTAAGTTTGCAAATTAAGTGGCATCTATTTTCTGTATATATATACAAGCTTCAAACTACTCCTATCACCAGTATATTCACTTTCACTGAAGCGTTCATGTAGATCATCTGTGTCCACATGAAACGCTAAAATGTCAAACATGATAACAACATCCTATTTCATAGATCTTTAAAAATAAAAAAGTTTCATCTCTTCTGCTTCAATGTTTGGCCTGGAACCTTATTCTAAGGCAGAAGACAAAATCCACATAAGTTACTAAGCTTCCAACATACTCTCATCATTTTATGATAAAGTCAGGACCAACCACTAAGAGTGTGCATGTGTGTGTAATGTTTTCAGTAATTGTGACTGGTACATACTTGCTTCCTGGTTTGGTTACTTTCATTTAAAACAGGACACGTGGTAGACAGAGTTCACAAGGCACCACACAATAAATAGTTAGCACGTGTTTTTGAGCTGCACCACCAAGGTTAAAATTACACTTTGCCATTTACTAAGTTAACTCTTCTGTGCTACTTAAATGTGATCTCTAGATGTTGCTTAATCATTCTGGCCTTTCGTTTCCTAATCTGTGAAGTAAGAATAACAATGATATCCATTTTCTAGGAGGGAGAGAAGGTTTCAATGAGTTAAGTTCATGTCAAGTTTGTTGCATATTGCCTGGCTTATAGGACATTCTCAATAACTCTTTGATACAATTTTATTTAGTGATACATTGAACTGTTCTAACAATGCTCATTTGTCCAAGAGAAATTGCAATATCCAAAATACTTCATAAACATGATTAATTCAATCAAAAAAGATTAATAGGCTAGCAGTGTTTGATTCTTAATAATCTAAGTGTTTATGTGGAATTCTGTATATGCCTGTAACTGAATATGGATGAAAAATGAGCTGAACCAAGGCTTTTTACAAGAGAGGAAAGGAGCTTTTGTCCCCCTCAAGAGGACACAGGTCATATTTTAATTAATTAATGAATTCTGAAAGGCAGAAAACAAGAAGATGACGAGAAAGAAAGATCTTCCAAGTGAATTTAAGCTATTCTCAGATAATTACTTCACTGCTTTCTTCTATATCACCACATAGTAGACGTCTCTTAGCTTTTTTCCTTTGGTTTCCTCTAGATGTTTCCTATGCTAGCTCAAGTTCTACCGACTGACTAGAGATTGTGAAGTTTATTTGGACCTGGAGCAGGGAAACACAGTAAATGAAGGAAATGACTGATAAGCTTCATAAGCCAAATGTGAAGACATGGGGAATCCCAAAGCTGATCTACCACTCCAGTTCTGCCATACTGAATTGTTCTTGGTTTGTTGAGTGTGGTTGGCCATGCATTTATTAATGCTTGCTAAAGGCCCTAAAGTGATGAGGACACTGTCAAATGAAAAGGATCACAGAACACTTGAGTTTCAGGAAACAGGTGCTCAGCAGTTCTCAAACTCCACCTCTGCTTGAATAATTCATTTCTTTTTTGTTGTTGTTGTTTTAAAATCTACTTATTTATTTGAAAGGCAGTTACAGGGAGGCAGAGAGCGAGAGAGAGATCTTCCATCTATTGTTTCAGTCCCCAAAAGGCTACAGAGTCCGGAGCTACACTGATCCAGATAGAGGAGCTTCTTCCAGGTCTCCCACGCGGCTGAAGGGTCCCAAGCACTTGGGCCATCTTCCACTGCTTTCCCAGGCCATAGCAGAGAGCTGGATTGAAAGAGGAGCAGCCGGGTCTTGAACTGGCACTCATATGGGATGCCTGCACTGCAGATGGCGACTTTACCAGCTATGTCACAGCACTGGTCCCTTTACTAATTCATTTCTAAGAGCAAACTGAAATCAATGCTGCATTCATATGAAGAAGATTTCTTGCAGAACACATACCCATAAAGGCAGTGTAGGGGCTGGCGTGGTGGCGCACTAGGTTAATCCTCCACCTGCGGCACCAGCATCCCATATGGGCGCCGGGTTCTAGTCCCAGTTGCTCCTCTTCCAGTCCAGCTCTCTGCTGTGGCCCAGGAGGGCAGTAGAGGATGGCCCAAGTGCTTGGGCACCTGCACCCGCATGAAAAGCCAGGAAAGAAGCTCCTGGCTCTTGGCTTCGGATCGGTGCAGCGCTGGCCGTAGTGGCCATTTGGGGGGTGAACCAATGGAAGGAAGACCTTTCTCTCTGTCTCTCTCTCACTGTCTGTAACTCTACCTGTCAAATAAATAAATAAAGGCAGTGTATCCTACATTTCTGTGTTAAATAGAATAAGACTGTCCTTTCCCCCAAACATGTGCTATCAATCATTTACAAATGAACTGACTTCAGTTTCTATTTTTTAGGATTTTGTTAATTTAATTGAAAAGCAGAGTTGCAGAGAGAGAGAGAGAAAGGAAGAGAGATCTTCAATCTGCTGGTTCACTTCCCAAATAGCTACAATGGCTAGGGCTGGGCTAGACTGAAGCCAGGAGCCAGGAGCTCCTTCCTGGTCTCCCACATGGGTGCAGGGGCCCCAGCAGTTGGGGTATCTTCTGCTGATTTATCAGGTGCATTAGCATGGAGCTGGTTTGGAAGTAGGGCAGCCAGGACAGGAATTGGTGCCCATATGGGATGTCGGCATTTCAGGCTGTGGCTTCACCCACCCTGTCACAATGCTGGCCCCCAGTTTCTATTGCTTTAATTACTCTATTTTTAACTTTAAAGCACGTTGCATAATTTTAGTAAAGGTTTAAATTCAGGCATGTCTGGACAGAAAATGATTATAGTATTTTTCATATTACAATGACTCTAATTCTGATTTTGCTCTGTATCGGCAATATACTTTCCTCTCCAAATATAACTCACTCACAGAAAAAGTTGAAATCATTTCAAAGCAAAGAGAATGAGTATCATTCCATATAAACATAATGAAAAAAAGTAAATACCTAATTTTGAGCCAATAAAAATATATATAATTTGGAAGTGGGTAGAGTCTGTCCTCCAAAAGTTCATGTGCTGGAAACTATCTCCCCAGAGTGGCAGAGTGAGAAGCAGAGACTGGTGGGTGCTGGACAGGCCACTGGGGCTGCTGCCTTCAGAAAGAACTGATGTGGCTCTCTTGGGACCCCAGTTCCTGAGAGAGTAAGTTGTTATAAAGAGAGAGCGCCCCACACACTTGCTCCTTTCTGCTGGCACCCATACTTTTACTTTTCTCTGCATTGATAAAACCAGGAGGTTGACATCAAGCTACCTGGCCCCTCAGCCATCCGAACTGTGAAGCCAATATACTTCTCTTGTTTATAAAATAGCTTGTCTCTAATATTTTGCTATAGCAACAGAAAACAGAATGTATCTTCTCATTTAATGACTGATTTAACATTTAAATTATGGACTCCTTAATGCTCTACTTCCAGCCCAGCTTCCTGTCAATGTACATCCTGGGAAAGCAGCAGATGATGGCCCAAGTTCTATGGCCCCTGCAACACAAATGGGAGACCAGAAAGAAGTTCCTGGCTGCTGGCTTTGGCCTGACCTACCCCTGGCTGTCGCTGACACTGGGGGAGGGAATCAGCAGAACAAAGGGTTTTTTCTCTGTCTCTCCCTCTCTCTATAACTCTGCCTTTCATATAAATAATAAATCTTTTTTAAAAAGGCATTAAGTTTGAGACATTTTAGGAATGCAATGCTGCGAATGCCTCGATTCCTGCTAAGGTGCTAGTAGTTTCTCTTACCATTGTTTTTTTGTACCCCCAATGTATTTGTCACTATGCAGAACAAGGTCAATAATGTTGCAGTACTGTGAATAATTTTGACCTGTGGAGCCCCTGAAAAGACTCCAAATTTCTGTGAACTCTGCTTTGAGTGCGGCTGCAACAAAATGTTAATACTCTCTGAAGCAAAGGAGAACCAGCAGAATTTCCTTGAGTTTTCATCCTAAACTGCCATCCAACATTTGAACCATTCACTAAAAATTTTACCTTAGAACTATAAATATAAAACATACAATGTATTTAAAAACTAAATTCTTAGCAAAGTGTACCTGGAAGGAATGTAGTAGACGTTATCAGGATGTATTTTCAGAATTGAAAGGGACTAAAATATTTAAAGGAGACAAACATATGCTTTCCATGAATGAATTTTTCTATTTCTCCATATTTTCTGAATTTGGGCTTGGGGAGTGGACATTTTCCGTTTTTATAAAAAACTATAATACACACAAATTGTCGTTGTTTAGCACTGTGTTATGTATTACAAATTCTGTACCTATTTGTTCTGGATTCAATGGAAAAGTCAATGATAGGATGATTGCTTTCTGATTTTCCGTAAATCATAAAAGAAATACAAGACACAATATAATGAATCTGTCAAGGGAGACTGCTCGAATGGAAAAACTCATGTACATACACAGAGTTACTGGAAAACACTGAGGAAGCTGTGTCTATGCAAGAACTGCCACTGGCATTTCTTCTGCTGCTGCTATTGAAAGAATTCTTAACCTCACTAGGAGTGAATACAACAGAAACCAAGATCCTCTTGTAAGCTGTAAAATCCCCTGCAGTGCTTCTGATATAAACTGAAATATAACTTTTCAGAACTGTGAGAAACAATTCTCTCTCTCTCTCTCTACATCTCCCCCAACATGGCATGCTTCTGATACGATTACAATATGTGAAAATGAATTATTATTAAAATCCTGCTAATAACTAAAACAAAAATTTAGATCACCTATTTAAAAAGAAAAAATAATAAGCCCTTCTACTGTATGCATTTACATCTGTAGCTGAGAGAAAGCTCTGAAGAGAGATTTTTTTTAAATGTCCAGATTCATGATTTTTGATTCTAAGATAATTCAAAATATGGGCATTATACATATATACATGCCTCTAGAAATAACTTCCAATATTTATTTTGTACTATTCTCACTGGAAATCCTACTAAATTTATATTGACTTCATCAAGATGGCAGTATAGCAACAGGATGATCCAAGTCACACGGAGCTAAATAGATAGAAAGGAGAGAAGACACATCCTGGAGATAGAGCCGTGGCAAATTCTTGACAGGAAGCCCAGAAGAGCAACAGAGACTGGGCAGGTCCATGCTGAAAGAGCAAATAAGAAAGGAAAGTGGCAGAGGCTCAGACCAGGGAGGTTGGTGCCAGCCCCCAGCAGACCAGGTGAGACTGGAAATTGTGGGTCCTCGGGGCTGCAAATAGCAGCTGGAGGGAGAGCTTGGCAAACTGCTTTTGAAGTCCCATGTGGGGTAAACAAGAGAAGGTATAGAGGAACAAAGAGATTGCACAACTCCCTGCCCACCTCCCTCCCACCCCTGCCTTGACCTGCAGTCAGTTGGGAGAAGCCATTTTGTTTGTTTACATATTCAAAGGTAAGCAGGGGACTGCTGCCTTTGCCTGCTAGACACATGCCCATCAATTCTGGGGGTCACCTCATCACACCTCCCACCCAGGAATGAGGACCACAACATTTCAGAAGAATTTCTTTTCCATCATGCAAGCTGTACAACAAGAAGTCCTGAATATCGAAAACTCAAGCCCAATCCATCCACCATTGAGAAACGAGCCAGGCTACAGTAGGCAGGGCTCTGGTCCCTGGAACTGGTACCCACCTCCACCACAATTAAGAAGTGAGCTGGGCTCCAGTAGGTGGGGCTCTGTCCTTCCACCTGCAACTCACAGATACACAGCAGCTCATAACAGAGAGAAACCTCACCACAAGAAAATCTCCATAGATTAGAGGTGCAGTTCATTAAGCAGGACGATATAACCCTGAACACACCAGGGACTAACACCAGGATGTCCTGCATCTGTGAGGAAAGGGTGGGTCACACCAACGGAAGGAAACAGCCTCCTCTAACCAAAACCAGAGGAAAGCTACAAAGCCTCACAGGGGCCTTACATTGGATAGCCACTCCACTCTGGACTATGAAGAGAGCACACAGGCCATATCCAGGACACACCTCCTGTAACTCATAAAAGTATAGATGTGCCACTAAATTACAAAGACACAAACTAAAGAGGAAAGCAATCAGAAAAAAAAAAGGAAAAAATATACAAATGATGAACAACAAAGGAAAAACCCTAAATAAGAATAAGGAAGACACCATGAGCCCCCCAAAGTAAAATTACAACTCTTCAATAATAGATGGTGAAGATGAAGAGATTGAGGATATTCCATAAATGGAATTCAGAAAATTGTCAGATTACTTATTAGAAAATTCTCAATATAAATGAAAAGTTCTCTCAAGAAATTGAGATATTTAAGGGAAGTCAGAATGAAATACTAAGAAATGAAGAATTTAATACATCAAATAAAAATGCAGTGGAAAGCCTTACCAAGGGAATAGGTAAGACTGACGAAAGAATATCATATCTAGAAGACAAATTTCTGGAAATATTACAGACTTCAATATCCCACTTTCAACAATGGACGATCAACCACACAGAAAATCAAGGAAACAACAGAGTTAGTTGTCACTACAGACCAAATGGACCTAACAGATATCTACAGAACCTTCAACCCTACAGCCGTAGAACACACATTTTTCTCACCAGTGCATGGCATTTCCTATAGGAATGACCAAATGCTAGGCCATAAGGTAATTCTTAGCAAATTTAAAAAAAATCAAAATCACACCATGCATCTTCTTAGATTGCAATGCAATGATGCAGAAATCAGCAACTCAGGAAATCTCTAGAACATAAGGAAATACATGGAGACTAAACAATATGAAAACATATGGAGACAAAACAACATGCTTCTGTATGAACAATGGGTCAAAAAAGAAATCAAAAAATTTCTGGAAACAAATAAAAATGACAATACAGCATATCAAAAATTATAGGATAAAGCAAAAGCAGTGTTAAGAGCAAAAGTTTATAGCAATTGGTGCCTACATCAAGAAATCAGAAAGGTACCAAAACTTGAGTTAGCAATGCAGCTCAAGGATATTGAAAAACAACAGCAAATCAAACACAAAACTAGTAAGAGAAAAGAAATAATTAAAATTAGAGAAGAAATAAACAAAATTGAAACCAAAAATAATATAAATGATCAGCAAAATGAAGAGCTGTTTTTTTTTTTTTTTTTTTTTTTTGACAGGCAGAGTGGACAGTGAGAGAGAGAGACAGAGAGAAAGGTCTTCCTTTGCCGTTGGTTCACCCTCCAATGGCCGCCGCGGCCGGCGCGCTGCAGCCAGCACACCGCGCTGATCCGATGGCAGGAGCCAGGAGCCAGGTGCTTTTCCTGGTCTCCCATGGGGTGCAGGGCCCAAGCACCTGGGCCATCCTCCACTGCACTCCCTGGCCACAGCAGAGAGCTGGCCTGGAAGAGGGGCAACCGGGACAGAATCCGGCGCCCCGACCGGGACTAGAACCCGGTGTGCCGGCGCCGCAAGGCGGAGGATTAGCCTAGTGAGCAGCGGCGCCGGCTCAAGAGCTGGTTTTTTGAAAAAAATAAACAAAATTGACACACCACTGGCCCAACTAACAAAAAAAAAAAAGAGAGAAAAGGCCCAGATCAATAAAATTACAGATTAAAAAGGAAATGTAACAACAACCAACATGGAAATAAAAAGAATTATCAGAAATTACTACAAAGAGCTGTCTGTTAACAAACTGCGAAAACTTGAAGAAATGAATAGATTCCTGGACACATACAGACTACATAATATGAGCCAGGAAGATGTAGAAAAGCTGAACAGACCCATTACAAAGACAGAAATTGAATCAGTAATACATACCTTCCCAACAAAGAAAAACCCAGGACCAGGTGGTTTCACTGCTGAATTCTACCAGATGTTTAAAGAAGAACTAATTCCAATTCTTTTCAAGTTATTCAAAACAATTGAAAGGGAGGGGATACCCCTAAATTCATTCTATGAAGTCAGCATCACCTTAATTCCTAAAACTGGAAAAGATGCAACAGAGAAAGAGAACTACAGACCAATCTCTCTGATGAACATAGACGCAAAAATCCTCAACAAAATTCTGGCCAATTGAATCCAACAACACATCAGAAAGATCATTCATCTGGACCAAGTATGATTCATTCCTGGTATGCAAGGATGGTTCAGCATTCACAAATCAATCAATATGATACATCACATTAACAAACTGAAGAACAGAAACCACATGATTATCTCAATGGATGAGAGAAACCATTTGATAAAATACAACAGCCTTTCATGATGAAAGCTTTAAGTAAATTGTGTATGGAAGGAACATTCTTCAACACACTCAAGGCAATTCATGACAAACCCACGGCCTGTGTCCTGTTGAATGGGGAAAAGTTGGAAACATTCCCACTGATATCTGGCTCAGACAAGGAAACCCACTCACATCATTGCTATTCAATACAGTCCGGGAAGTTTTAGCCAGAGCCATTAGGCAAGAAAAAAAATCCAAGGGATTCAAATTGGGAAAGAGGAAGTCAAACTATCTGTATTTGCAGATGGCATGATTCTATATCTAGGGGATCCAAAAGCCTCCACCAAGAGAGTATAGGAACTCATAGAAGAGTTTGGTAAAGTAGCAGGACATAAAATCAATACACAAAAAAACAAGAGCCTTTGTATACACAGACAATGCCATGGCTGAGAAAGTACTTCTAAGATCAATGCCATTCACAATAGCTATAAAAAAATCAAATACCTTGGAATAAATTTTACCAGTTATGTCAAAGATCTCTATGATGATATATATAATTCAAAAAAAAATGAAAAAATCTTCCATGTTCATAGGTTGGAAGAATCAATATCATCAAGAATGTCCATTCCCCCAAAAGCGATTTACATATTCAATGCAATACCAATAAAAATACCAAAGATATTCTTCTCAGATCTAGAAAAAAATGATGCTAAAATTCATATGGAAACACAGGAGACCTCGAATAACTAAAGCAATCTTATACAACAAAAACAAAGCCCAGGGTATCACAATATCAGATTTCTAGACATACTAAAAGGCAGTTATAATTGAAAAAACCTGGTACTGGTACAAAAACAGAAGGATAGACCAATGTAACAGAATAGAAATGCCAGAAATCATTCCAAGTAGAGGTTTAAAGCTCTGGTACAGTGAGTTAAAGGCCCAGCCTGCAGTGCCAGCATCCTATATGGACACCAGTTCGAATCCCAGCTGCTCCACTTCCAATCTAGCTCACTGGTATGGCCTGGGAAAGCAGTAAAAGATGATCCAAATCCTTGGGCCTCTGCACACATGTTGGAGACCCAGAAAAAGCTCCTGGATCCTGGCTTTGGATCAGCTTAGTTCTGGCTGTTGCGGAGTTGGGGATTTAACCAGCAGATGGAAGACTCTCTCTCTCTCTCTCTCTCTCTCTCCCTCTCTCTCTCCCTCTCTCTCTCCCTCTCTCTCTCCCTCTCTCTCTCTCTCTCTCTCAATAGAAGTCTCTCTACCTCTTCCTTTCAAATAAAGAAAATAAATCTTAAAAAAAGTAATCAATTCAAGCATCAACAACCATATGATCCAGCCATCCCATTCCTGGGAATTTACCCAAGGGAAATGGAATCAGCAACAAAAAGACTTATCTGCACCCCCATGTTTACTGAAGCTCAATTCACAACAGCTAAAACCTGGAATCAACCTAAATGCTCTTCAACTGAAGACTGGATAAATAAATTATAGTATATATACTATATGGAATGGTACATAGCAGTAAAAAAAATTAAATTTGGTCATTTGCCACAAAATGGATGAATCTGAAAAACATCATGCTTAGTGAAATAAGTATTATATTTGAGCAAGAAGTGAAAACCAATCATTGGAGCAAGGATAGTCTCTTCAACAAATGCTGCTGGGAAAACTGGATTTCCACATGCAGATGAATTAAGCAGGACTCCTACCTTACACATTCAACAAAAATCTATTCAAAATGGATTAAAGACCTAAATCTGCAACCTAATACCATCAAATTATTAGAGAACATTGGAGAAACCTTGCAAGACATTGACACAGGCAAAGAATTCTAGGAAAAGACCCCAGAAGCACGGGTAATCAAAGCCAAAATTCATAAGTGGAATTACATCAAATCGAGAAGCTTCTGTACTGCAAAAAGGAACAGTCAGGAAAGTGAAGAGGCAACTGACAGAATGGGAAAAATTATTTGCAAATTATACAACTGATAAAGGATTAATAACCAGAATCTACAAAGAGATCAAGAGATTCTACAGCAACAAAACAAATAACCCACTTACGAGATGGGCCAAGGACTTAAACAGACATTTTTCAAAAGAGAAAATTGAATGGCCAATAGACACATGAAAAAATGTTGAGGTTTACTAGCCATCAGGGAAATGCAAATCAAAACCACAATGAGTTTTCACTTCACCCCAGTTAGAATGGCTTTCATACAAAAATCAACAAAAACAATTGCTGACAAGGATATAGCAGAAAAAGGTCCCCTAATCCACTGTTGGTGGGAATGTAAATTAGTACCACCACTATGGAAGACAAAACTTTGGAGATAACTCAGACATCTGAATATAGACCTATCATGTGACCCAGCCATCCCACTCCTGAGAATTTACCCAAGGGAAATGAAATCAGCAACAAAAAGACTTATCTGCACCCCCATGTTTATTGCAGCTCAATTCACAATAGCTAAGACATGGAATCAATCTAAATACCCTTCAACTAACGACTGGATTAAGAAATTATGGGATATATATTCTATGGAATACTTACATAGCAGTAAAAAAAAAAAAAAGAAATCCAGTCATTTGCCACAAAATGGATGAGTCTGGAAAACATCATACCTCGTAAAAGAACCCAGTTCCCAAGGGACAAACACCATATGATCCCCTAATCTGTGATAACTAATAGAGAACCTAAAAGGCAATCAGTAGAAGTGAAATTGACACTTTGAGAGGCAATGATTTGAACAGCCCTTGTTTTGACTGTTGAAGAAAAGTTTTTTTTCTCTTCATACTATTTGTTGAGCTCTTAACAGAGTTAATCATATGTGTATAAAGCCAACTGAAAATAGATCTCAGTAAAAATAAGAGTGGGAATAAGACACAGGGGAGGCAGTTTGTAACTGTAAAGCTGTATAAGTCTACATACATTCTTACAGACTTACTAATAAGGGTACAATTTAAAAGCTCATCATGGGACCCCAAAGCCCATTAAGCTGGGTGGTAAAAAAAAATGCCATCTTACGTGTTAAAGGGATCATAATAAGTGTTAAAGTGATCACATAGATTGGATTCAGTGTTAAAGTGATCATATAAATAAGATCAAGTGTCTGGTAATAACAACAGATAAAAAAGAGAGAATGTTCCAACATGGGATGCAGTCCACACTGCAGATTCATAGAATAACAATTATTCTAAACAGCACTCTGACCTCAGAATGTCCTTAAGGCACTGTGGTCTGGCTGAAAAGTCCACAAGAGCATTTCACACATGGAAAGTCAAGACACTGTTGCAAAAAAATGTCCTACATAAAGGGTCTCTGTGAGTGAGACCCCAGTGGTAAGAAGTGGTTATCAAAAAAGGGAAGAGAGAGCTTCCACTTTGCCTATGGCATTTTCTAAATACTGACAAAGACTATGATTCAAAAGACTTCTAAAGCCATGGAAGCTCATGTCAAAAGCCTTGGGTGATCACTGATGTCACTCAAGACTGTTAATTGTTAAATTAACAACAGGAGTCACTGTGCACTTACTTCCCCTATAAGACCCTCTGTCCTCAATGAGTTGTATTATAAGAATTAACTGGAAAACTTGTTCTCAGTTGTGTGTGTGTGTGTGTGTGTGTGTGTGTGTAAACTGTTGAAATCTACTTAGTATAGAGTTGGTCTTCTGTGTATTAAGTTAATTGAAAATGAATCTTAATGGATAATGGGATAGGGAGTGGGAGAGGAGAGGAGATGGGGTGGGAGTGGGAGCAGGAGGGCGAATATGGTGGGAAGAATCACTAAATTCCTAAAGTTGTACTTAAGAAATTTGTACTCATTAAATAAAAGGTTTCTTTGGGGGAAAAAAAAAAAACAAAATAAATAAGAAAAAGCAGAATTGTATCACGTCATAGAATATTATGCAACAACTAATGAGTCTTAATCTATGTGGGGAATATGGAAAGACAATCAAAATATCAAATGTAAGAAAATATCTATGAAAAAAAGCCTGGCATGTGTTATGATTGTATTGAAAAAACCTGAAGTGTACATACTGGATTATTTACATTCTTTTTCTCTGAGGAATGCGGTAAAGATGTTGGGATGATGGTGGGAATGCTTTCACGTTGTATCCTTTATCTGTCAGGTTTTTTGTTTGTTTGTTTTAGCCGCAAGAATTTATCATTTCTATAGTAGGAGAGCTGGTTAATTTAAAGACTGCACCTAGAACTGAGCACTGTAATTCAGATAATGGCAGTATCTGCAGAATGCAACTTGTGGCTAGCATTTTCCTTGTTCTCACTACTTGTCTACTGTCTTTCAGCGGAGGTTCTATTTTCTTTTCTCAAGTCTTTGTCTTTCCTAGATAAATCCCAGTTTATTTTAACTCTACTCAAAGGATAGGATTCAAAACCCTTAGCATTTTAGGCATCCACTGACAGGGAAAATCCAGTTTGTTAATCTCATTAAAATGCTCTGCCAAATGATAGCTGGAGCTGGACACAATCCTACCGATCACGCTGAAGTGAGAAAGAGAATGCAACTATTGCCTTCTTTTTTAGTTAGTTAGTTGGCTGGTTTACTATCTAATATATTTATTTTCTTTTTTTAAAAAAAGTATTTTATTGATTTCAAAGTCAGAGTTACACAGAGAGGGAAGGAGAGGCAGAGAGAGAGAGAGAAAGAGAGAGAGAGAGAGAGAAGTCTTCCATTCTGCTGGTTCACTCCCCAAATGACCGCAATGGCCAGAGCTGAGCTGATCCAAAGCCAGGAGCCAGGAGCCTCCTCCAGGTCTCCCACTTGGGTCCAGGGACCCAAGGAGTTGGGTCATCTTCTACTGCTTTCCAAGGCCACAATAGAGAGCTGGAGAAGCTGGGACTAGAACCAGCGCCCATATGGGATGCCAGCACTGCTGGCTGGGGCTTTAACCTGCTATGCCACAATGCTGTCCCCAATAGTTAATATATTTCACATGTGTGACATGAAGTCTTTTTTTAACAAAAAGGTTTTTTTCTTAAAATTTATTTATTTTTGTTTATTTGAAAGAGAGTGGGAGAGACAGAGAGGTCTTCCATCAGATGGTTCACTCCCTAAATGGCTACAACACCCAGGCTGAGCCACATTGAAGACAGGAGCCAGAAACTCCATCTGGGTGACAAAGATGAAAGCACCTGAACTGTTACCTGCTTCCTCTTAGGACACATATAAGCAAGAAGCTGGATCAGAAGTGGAGCCATCACTCCATCACAGTTATGGGATGGGATGTGGGTTTCCCAGGCTGCGGCTTAACCGGCTGCACCACAACACCACGCCAACATGAAGTTTCCATATATATACATATGGAATATATATATATATTATATATATTATATATATATAATATATATAATATATATATAATTAGTGAAGTGATTACAACAGCCCAGCAAATTAACATATCCATTATTTGTGTGCATATGTGTGTTAAAAGTACCTAAAATCTACTCTCTTAGGAAATTTTCAGTATGCAACACAATATTAGCTAGAGTCTTCATGTCGTACATTAGATCCATAGACTTATTTATCCTGTATAACAGCAAGTCTATAATTTTTGACTGAAATCTCCCCATTTCCTCCCTACTTTACCCTGTTTCTGTGCATTTCATTGTTTTCCAGATTCTACATATAAGTGAGATCATACAGTGTTGTTTCTCTTTCTGTGTCTGGCTTCTTCAACTTAGCATATTGTCTTCTGGTTGCATTCATGTTGTTGCAAACGTTCTCTTTTTAAAGACTGAATAATATTCCATCGTATTCATCAGTCACTGGAGACTTAGGTGTTTGCATATCTTGGCTGTTGGGAATAATGCTTCAAAGAACAATGGGAGCGTGGCTATCTCTGCAAGGTTCTGATTCCATGTCTTTTGATATATGGCCAACAGGATTGGTAGGTATGATAGTTATAATTATGACTTTTTTAAAAAGATTTAATTGAAAGGCAGAGTTAGAAAGAGGGAGAAGTAGAGGCAGAGAGAGAGAAGTCTTCCATCTGCTGGTTCACTCCCCAAATGGCCAAAACAGCCAGGGCTGAGCCAGGAGATGGGAGCTTCATCCAGGTCCTGAATGTGAGTGCAGGAGGCCAAGCAGTCGCGCCATCCTCTGCTGCTTTTCCTGGTGCTTTAGCACGAGCGGGATTGGAAGCGGAGCAGCCGGGACTTGAAACAGTGATCATATGGGATGTTGGTACTGCACGCCATGGCTTAACTCACTACACCACAGCATCAGCCCCTAGGTATAACTTTTGAAGGAACTTTCACATTTTTTCTATAGCAGAAGCATCAATTCACATTTCCACCAATAATGTATAAGGATTTCCAACTTTCCATACCCTCATCAACACTTATCTTCTTGATAAGAGTTATCCTAACAAAAGTGAGACTTTTTTTTACAGATTTATTTATTTTGCTTGAAAGTCATAGTTACAGAGAAGGGGAGAGGCAGAAAAGAGAGAGAGAGAGAGAGAGAGAGAGGTCTTCCATCCACTGGTTCACTCCTCAATTGGCTGCAACGGCCAGAGCTGCACCCATCTGAATCCAGGAGCCAGGAGCTTCTTCTGGGTCTCCCAAGTGGGTACAGAGGCCCAAGCTCTTGGGCCATCTTCTACTGCCTTCACAGGCCATAGCAGAGAGCTAGATCAGAAGTGGAACAGTCAGGACTTGAACCAGAGCCCACATGGAATGCCGGCACTGCAGGCAACGGCCTTACCCAGTAAGCCACAGTGCCAGCCCTGACCTTATATTTATTTATTTAGAAAACCATGATATGTTGTTAACTCACTAAATTTACTATGAACTAAAATCTCCAATTTTGGGGCACCCTATTTCATTTTATACTAGGTATAAGTTTGGTTTTTTAAACTCAAATATCAGGCCTTACATATTTAAAAATTGAATTCTGAAAAAAATTGATTTCAAGTGTTCATGTTTTAGTTTAAACATAATGTGTCAGGATAAATGTACAGACACAGAGCAGATTTGTCACTGCATGAGGTGGAGAGGAGATAAGGGTTATCAGGAACTGACATGACGAATCATGTGGCATGATGGGGATGTTCTAAAACTGATTTATCAGAATTGTTGCACCACTTGGTGAATTTATTAACACTCATTATACACTTGGAACAAGTGAATTATATAGAAGCTACTTTAAGGGACAGGTATTTCGCCTAGTGATTAAGATGCCACTTGGCATGCCTGCATCCCATCTAAGAGTGCCTGGTCTGAGTCCCAGCTCCTCCCTTTCCAATCCAGTCTTCTGCTAATGGGTACCCTGGGAGGCAACCAGTGATGGCTAGAGTAATTGGGTCCCTGCCACCCAGCTAGAACACACGGACTCAGTTCTGGCTCTGGGCTGTGGGCTGACCTTGCTCTGACTATCATGGGTCTATGGGAAGTGAGCCAGCAGATGGAAAAATCTCTTTCTGCCTGTTTGCCTTTCAAATAAAATAATAAATTTTTAAATACTTCAATAAAGTTATGTAAAAATGTACCCAATGAGTAATGTCAGACACAAAACAAGTATATACTATACAAACTTTACTTGACTTATACAATCTTTTTGGTGTTCTTCCACTGGAACATCTAGTATCATTTTGGTCTCCTTTGGTTGCACTAATGCTCCTGTCTTCCAAGAATCAGCTCTAACGCTTCCTCTCCAGTGAAGTGCTCTCTATTGTCACCTGGCTCAAAAAGCTTCTTCCCTTTGCTCTCCACACTAAATGTGAATGAGACAAAAAAAAAAAAATGTTGAGCAAATGACACAGTTAGTTATTTCTTCTTTACTTCAAAGTTTAGTTTTCTTGGCAGGAATCATACCTGATTTATTGATCCATTAAGTCTTACAGTAACAGTCATAGTGATCTGCATATTATAGAGTTTTGTGTATTGACTGAGTTAATAGTTGAATTGCTTCCATTAAGACCTAAAGATAGGGGCCAGTGCTATGATGCAGAGGGGTTAACACCTTGGCCCGAGGCACTGGCATGCCATATGGGCCCCGGTTTGAGACTCAGCTGCTCCACTTCTGATCCAGCTCTCTGCTATGGCCTGGGAGGGCAGTGGAAGATGGCCCAAGTCCTTGGGCCCCTGCACGCATGTGGGAGACCTGAAACAAGCTTCTGGCTCCTGGCTTCGGATCTGCAAAGCTCCGGCCTTTGCAGCCAATTGTGGAGTGAACCAGAGGATGGAAGACCTCTTTCTCTCTATGCCTCTCCTCTCTCTGTGTAACTCTGACTTTCAAATAAATAAATCTTTAAAAGAAAAAAGAAAATTCTTAAAAAAAAAAGCTCAAGAAATCTAAGCTGAATTCCCAATTCAAGATTTCCTAAGTTACTTAGTGGCTTATAGCCATTTTGCCATTTGGATTCCAAAGCCATACACAATAAACGTCTTAAGACTCTATGGAATGTATAAATGCAAAATAAAGAGAAACAGAAGTCACCCAGATTAAACAGAGTTAAGACAACTTTTAAGAGGAATGACAAAATTACAGAGCATACTTACATTTAATTTGTGCATAAAAAATTAGTTTTACGTAACTAGAAGCCTACAATTTACTATAGAGAGGTAGCTATGTGAAACTGTAGGTTGCTTAACGTTTAGACATGACAGAGATGAATGCAGGTGGTAATAAGAAGAACATCAGGGCTGGCCTTTGAGAACAGTCAGCGTGACCTCAAAGGCCAAGGGAAAGCAGCACCTACACAGCAGATATTAGACTAGAGAGTGCTAATGGAGAAACTTGTGGGAATCAACTGTCATACCCTTTTAGAGCTGTTCATACTTAACTCACATGTCAGCAGGCAGCTTAATTTATGCATTTATTCAATACGTATTCAAATGTCCACATGAATGGCACTCTATATCCCTACTTTTATGTGATATCCAAGGCAAGTTATGGGGGCTTTTTGGTGAGGTTATACAATAACCAGAAGTAACTTTAAGTAATATTTAGTAATAAAACTCCTGTAAATTGTCCTGAAACCTTGATGTCGTCTCATCCTAGAAGTCTATATGAAAGAAAACATGTTCACCCGGACGCCTTTCAGAAAAGATGATTTCCACTATGATTTCAACTGAAACACATTTACCTACTGAAACAGTTCACATCATTATTAATATGATATCTCTGTGTCATAATTAAAATTATTGGCATTATTTAACATGCAGTGTTTGGCATGTAGCTTAACTAAGTTCATTATAAAGCACCCTAAGTTCCATGGCCATCACATCTCTTGGGAGTTTTTAAGACAGAACTCGATTTTCTCTTTGCAAGAGTCAAAAACATTTAATTTGGACAAGTGTAAATGCAGTACACTTAATGGTTCAAATATAAAGAGGATCTTGCTTCCATGGAGAATTAACCACAATTTTGCATCTAAGTGACAACTCTTATTTGAGAAATCACCAGGAGGGCTTACCAAATGATTTACTAGGGATGCTTAAAGCATTTTTACTCCACAGATTTGTCAATTTATGTATGCATCCCATGTAATTCAGTGGCTCCAGATGATCCATTATAAATTTTTTTTACAATGATTATAAGATTAAAGGCTTATTTTGGAAGCCATTAATAATATCAATGAAGGGATTAAAATGTTTTCAATAAAAATCACAGAGATCAAAGAGCAAGTGAACATTTCTGCTACATTTTAAATGAAAATTTAATCAGAGAAAAACAGAACCTCCTTTTCATCCCACACCCCAAACAGACCCAGAAGAATCCAATGTTCAGTGGTCTGTCTGGAACAAAGGAAAATCAGAACTGTGTTGCAGTGCCCAATCTATGCTCCTCACAGAAGACCACTCCTAAGAGATCATCACAGCACCTGCATACAACAGAATGATGGGAGGCATCATGTAGGCTGTAGGCATGGTGGGAGGTAGATCAAATACGCATCCATGAGAAAGACACACAAGAGCAGCCAAAGGCAACCAAAGTTATGTCAAATGGAATCCATAAAATCAAAATCTTATCTTTCATCAATTCTCAATTTGGCATAAGCCATCACTTAAGTAACAGACAGACAAAAACACTCAAGTCTGTAGAGCATCAAGTTATACTCTAAGTATACTTCAGAAACTTTGATCATCAAAAACCTTGCATTCCATAAACTGCATTAATAATTTATAGAACAGAAATTTATAAAAATAAGATGCTGACCAACAATTTTATTAACCACGCACAAAGAAATGCCAGGATTTTTAGCATCAAGAAGATAAAAGCTGATAAATAATGACAGTTTATCTAAGTACAAGAAAGGCAATTTTGAAATTCATTGCTTTTGTTTTGAGAATTCAATTTCTTCAGTTTTACTTGTCCTTTAGTTTTCCTCAAATTTTCAAAACTCCTTAAAAAATACATGGGAAAGAAATGCTTGAATAGATATCTTAATGAAAATGCTGGCTTACTCAATTAAGTAAATTAAATTCATTAAACAAATCACTTACTGAATTATTTAAAAGTACCTTATGACCAAGAAGTCAGAATGTGTGAAGGCCTATCATAAATGAGTGATTTCAAAACTGATTACCGAGAAAGCATAATAGTAAATAGTTACTTAAATGATATTTAACAGTTTATGAAGAAATTATAATCTAACTTAAACCTTCAATGCTTTGCAGTTCTACTGACCAGACTCTTTAAAATCATAGATCTTTTCTTATAGAACGACAATATATGGTGTCGTAGTTTATCTTAACACTGTAATATTTTAGATAGTTAAATGCATTAAATAGATTAATTAATTTCACATACTAGACAGCCAATGAATACTTTTTTCATAGTTTTCTTTGGGGTAGGTAGTTGGCATCACAAGGCCATACAATCTTAAGTCAACCATCTTTTACTACATTTTGATTAATGATCATAAAAATTGCCCATTAGTTCAATTTTATCTTTCTTTTTTTCTACACTATTAGAAAATAATTGCTAGCAGTCAAATAATTCTGCAATTTTTGGAGACAACTATTCTTGAAAATTCTAAAGAATACCATGTTTCTTATAATAGGCAGGTTAGACCATGAAACTTAATAGATAATGTAATAAATGCTCACAATTCTCCAAATGCTCCTTGCAATTTCTAACTAGCATTTTGGTGATACAGGGAACGGTCAGACATTGAAAAGTACTTCAAATTTTCTTAAAACCCACAACAGTGTTCTTACCTCTGCCCATACGTCACACAGATACTTAACGAAGGCCAGTATATGTGCAAGAAGCAGAGAAGGATCGTACCTTTGAGACATAATCTTATAGGCGTCTGGCAGGTAACACCGGATGTTCTCCATCTGAGCAGGGTCCGAGTCACAGATTTTGTCATCAGTCCTCCCATAGTTGGCACTCTCGATCATGATGACGTCGGTTCCTGGGCAGCGGAGCTCGATGGGGTAGCTCTCACAAGAGAGCTCTCTGCGCACCACGGCCATGGGAATCGGGGCGCGGCTGAAAGCTGCCAGAAGAGGTGGGGGAACAAGAAATCATCCTTAGTATATTCAACGGAACACACAGGTGTGTACTTCTCCAGGGCTTGGGGTCAACTCAGAACAAGAAACACCAGTTAGGAGTCATAATTTTACATAAGGTAGAATATTTCTCACTTCAGTAACCTTCCAGGCTTTCATTTAAAAAAAATCTAATAATAAAATTACTTCTTAAAACTCTTATGTATCACATTATTTTTTTTTTTCTTACAAATAGAAAAGAAGCAACTTGGATTTTCTATTAAAACTTTGGCCTCGGGCCGGCGCCGCGGCTCACTAGGCTAATCCTCCGCCTAGCGGCGCCGCCACACCGGGTTCTAGTCCCGGTCGGGGCGCTGGATTCTGTCCCGGTTGCCCCTCTTCCAGGCCAGCCCTCTGCTGTGGCCAGGGAGTGCAGTGGAGGATGGCCCAGGTGCTTGGGCCCTGCACCCCATGGGAGACCAGGAAAAGCACCTGGCTCCTGGCTCCTGCCATCGGATCAGCGCGGTGCGCCGGCCGCAGCGCGCCGGCCGCGGCGGCCATTGGAGGGTGAACCAATGGCAAAAGGAAGACCTTTCTCTCTGTCTCTCTCTCTCACTGTCCACTCTGCCTGTCAAAAATTTAAAAAAAAAATAAAATAAAATAAAAAAAATAAAAAAAATAAAACTTTGGCCTGGGGTATGAAGTTATGATTATCCACAGAAATATCATCCTGTTTGTAGAGGTAAATTTCAGGGGCCTTCCTTTCTTTCTTACAAAAGTCATCTCCAAAAAAAATCAACACTGTTACTGACTTTAAGGACACCTGATTAAGTAGCCTATCTCAATTTTATAGTTTCATTATTTTAAGTAATTACTGACATGGTCAGTATAATGGGTTAATCATATGTGGAGAAAAATTGTATTTTCCTTTAGTTTCCAGGTCATCCTTTTCTCCACTGTAAAGAGACCACACCACGACCTTCCTTTTAGAATTTCCCACCCAAAACAAGAGACCCTGTGTGTGTGCTCCCACCTTTCATTTTAGTTTACTCAGATAAATGTAACTCACTTCACAAACTGATACCATGTATTATTTAACAATTTAATGATAAGTAACATAAATCTTTCTATTTATGAATATTATTTCCTTCATTTTTAATGCTTCTATTTCATCTGTGTATATATGTGTAATAATTTAATTTGTCCGATGTTCATGGACATTTAGGAAGGTCTCAGTGCTTTTGTGCCATAATTGCAAAGAAGTTTAAACATATGTGCGCACCTGGCTGGAATGGCTTGGGAGTATCTAGTTATCTAAAAGCATTCTATGCTCTGTTTTAAAAATCTAACTGATTTTTAAATACATTTCACATTTGGCAAATACCAACAGATTTTTTAAAAATGTTAAAAATGTATAATTCTACCAATAGCAGTTTCTTCTTCAAAATTAAAGTTTATCCATTCCTTTAAATTTTGTGATTGATTAAATGTATAATATATATTTGACTTGCACTACTTTATGTGCACAGTGAAACATTTTCATGTTTACCACTTTCATTCATTAGTGGACTTCTTGTTCACATCTATGCGAAGCTTGCTTTTGCAAAAACTCTTAGAAGAGCAAGAAAACTAAACATTTGCCTTTTATATTTGAGGCAGATATATTTTTCCAGTTTGTTATTTCATTTCAGGTGTTGACTAAACATATATAGATTTCATTTTTATTTATAAAATTATCTACCTTTTCATGTCAAGCGTAACAGTTTTCCATTCCGAAACTGTGAACTTAAACAAGCACATGATTAGAAGAGAGTCCAATGTGTAATTGTTGTTAAAACTCAGCAAGTCTTTTAAAAGACTATGGTTGGACTTCTAAATGAAGTGTTTAGCAACTGTCTTAACTGTTGGTTTGTATGCAAGAGAATCAGTTCTAGAGAAACATGTGGTAACTTAAAATCTGTTGACAGTTAATGAACTCACTAATGAGCACTTACATTACAAAAAAACTTTAATAAGTCTATGTGAGTTTTCTTGTGACTTTCTTACTAAGTACCAAATGTGAAAGGAAAGGAAGGCAGGAGAATAAAGGAAGGGGTAGGGGAAGGCAGGAGTTGCGTAACTCTCAACATTTTCACTTAAAACAGAGAAAATCCTGATTTGATTTTTGAAACATATCTATTATTTCTAAATTGAGAGGACCACCAATTGTTGTCTCATTTCTATGATATTTTAGTAAAAGTATCAGAGATCCCAGACACTACTCCTGAGCAGGTCACTTAAAGCTCTTCATGTTTCACTGTATAGTTAATTTGATTCTGGTTGTCATCCAACATCTTTCATGTGTACACACATGAACACACATACACACACACTCTCTCTCTGCGAAGAATCTGACAGGTCCACTGCACTGATCAGTAGACTTAAAATAATCAGAATTTGGGTACCACGTGACTTTTAATGTTTGTCCTTGAGTCAACAGTTTGGCAGGGCATTCTCATAACAGACAGATAGTTTCTGAAATATGCATTTCTATTATTTGCAAAATAAAACATTCCTATTTGTTAAAACATGAAGTCCAATTTAACACTAAGATTCTATTTCTATTTTCATTGATAATATATTTTCATTAATGCATGTGAAGTTTTACAGATCTTCATTGAATAATGAAAGTATTAAGTATTTTGTGCATTTAGTTTCATGGGGGAATCAGAGATGTTTTTGTTTTCATGTTCACAAAAGGTCCTTAGGATGAGAATTATATATTTCTTAAGAGAGAAGTTGTTTCTTAATGTCACTATAACCATTTTAAAAACACACACATTACTGTTTGCAAATATTGAATTCAACTGACTTTATCATGTTGACTTAACCAGTCAATTGAGTTCAGAAAAATAAGTTAATTTAACAAACAAATAAGCAAATCATACTTTCAAAGCATTTGTGTGACTAAGTGGACAATTTGGCTGATTAAACTCATCAGTCAATTTTGTCAAAACTTTGATATAGCTTTAATGTGGGTATTCACTGTCAAAAACATGATTTAGACCAAGACACTAGACAGTTGCTTACTTGCTTCAGCAAAAACCTCTCTCAAACTTTCCTCCTTTTCTGAGATATCAACCACCTCATTCAGACCTCTTATTTTTTTTTCTCTTTCCTTCTCCTGGGATTTCTCTCCTACTGTCAAGCCTGTACGATGATGTCTGACATCATATTCTGTAAGTCCTTAAAGAACTAGTGTGTGATGATAACCAGGGAAGGGACAGTAGGAGCCTACAACCTGGTGACCCAACAAGATGATTCTTTCTCCACCCCTGTGAATAGGGGTCAACGACTTATTAGAGCAGAATTTTCAAAGAAAGAAATATTACTTGAGACACAGGATTATAGGACAAAGGCTATGAACAAAAATAAATCAAAGACAACACAGATTTCTTAAGAAGCTGGTAGTCAATTAGTTGGTTGAGGGCATAGCACAATAAAATTCATTTTAAATACATTACATTTAAGATGTCAATCAAGGTAATCCCTGGAAAGATTCAATAGTCAGTTGGATTCATGGATCTAGAAATCAGGAGCAGAATATAGGCTAAAACCATAATAACACAGAAGTAGCTCAAAGGGTACCCAGAGAATGAGAGGAGTGAACACAAACAATGAGATATACAGAGCCTTCCAAAAGTGTATGTAAAATGCACATTACAAAAAAAAAAAAGTGTGCTTGGATTTCAAAAAATGTTTGCACCAGAATAAATTTATTAATCTTTAAAAAGTTTTATTTAATTCACTTATTAGAGAGAGAGAGACAGAGAACAGACAGAGCTCCTGTTCTCTGGTTTATTCCTCAAATTCCTGCAATGGACAGGCTGGGCTGGGGCAGAGGCCAGGAACTAGGAAGTCAATCCAGGTCTCCTTTGGGGGTGGCAGGAGCCCTCTAAGGGACTGTCTTGGCAGGAAGCTGTAATCAGGAGCAGAACCAAACCCAGGTACTTTGATATGGATTGTAGGTGTGTCTTAACCAGCTTATTAACCACTAGGCTAAATGTCCACATCTAAACTTAAGGTTTAATTCCATATTTCCATCAACATCTTGAAGTATTCTTTTATCAGTGGTCACTGAAGACTTGGAGGAACATGCTACTTAGTCACTAGACCGACAAATGTAACATAGAGAAGGAACTGTCTATCTTTTCAAGAAATATCCAGACTGTGTAGACTAAATTACCTGCTATTGCATGAAGGGGAGGAAATTAGATAGTTTTACGACAGATGAATCAAACATTTCCATATTTCATCCTAGGCCAGCCTTCAATGTCTTGTTCAAATCTGTGTACCTCACAGATTATTTTACATACTCAACATCCAATTAAAAAAATAATTCTGTGACCAAGTTTCCAAGCAGCAGAAACTGCAATCCTGAACCAACCTTAGTGTTGTGATTAAAAAACATTAGAAAATAGTTTACTTTTTAAAAAAATTATTTCTTCCCCTTTTCACTTTTATTTTCCCCAAATACTGTATTTAAAATAAAAAACAATAATTTCACTACAAGATTTTTTTAATAAAAAGGGAATGAAAGAGAAATGCAAATTAGAAGGCTATTTTGTAGCAGTAAAGATGAGAGAAAACAGTTGCTTGCTTTAAATGGATAATGATGGCACATATTTGATCTATTGTAGGAACAAAAAATTGCATGGTCTGATGATGAACTGAACATGCAGGGTAAAACAGAGTGTCAAGGATGAGTAGTGAGTTTCTGGCATAATCAACAGGATACACTGCAGTGCTTTGAACACATTCTAGGAGCAGGTTGAACAGATAGGTCTCTGACTCCAAAGAGAGATCTTTACCAATGTGAGCACTGTGAGGTTGCACTTAAAACCACAGCGGAAGATAAGACAACCTAAGGAAAGGAGCCTGGAGTATCACTGAAGAGGTCCCATCAACTGGCAGTTATCATGACCATTGGCTTTTCTTGGACTCTGGCATTAGTGGTCCTTTCCCCTGGAGTGTCGGTTGTACACAGTGACTCACTTTGAATGGACACAGCATGGAAGAAATGATGTGTGATTTCTCAGAGCAGTTCAGTAAAAGGACATTGTGGTTCAGTTCTCGGATCATTTAGGTTGTGCAAAGCCAGCCATGGAATCTTAAGAGCACTCAAGCAGCCCCTCCATGGAGAGAGTTCCAGGGAAACAGGAGCTTCAGTTCCTGACAGGCAATTGGAACTTGGAAGGCACAGGACTGAGCACTTCAGAATCCAGTCCCCCAGCCACTTGAAATCTTCCTTCTGAAACTGGAGCTCCATGGGTGATCCTGAACAATAACCCTCTAGACAGGCCCTGGATTCCTAAACTAGAGAAACCACGTCAGGTTATAAATGCCTATTGTGTTAGGCCACTTGGTTTTGGGATAGAAAATACAGAAATGCAGCCCAGAACCAAGCCTGACATAATATTGAAAGTGCTGACATTGAAACTGAAGAAATCAGTTTGTGAATCATTGACAGAAAAATACTGCATGGCCCACACAGTCTAATATCACCATCTCCTTCATTAAGGAACAATTACGCTACTCCTGTAATTTATGTATACAGAAACAATTCTGAACTAGAAATAGACATTAAAATGATTTTCCTTTCCTATATTCCAATGAGCATAAGAAAAAAAAAGACTTTTAAAAATTGAAAAATGAACATGAAACATACCTTGTTCCATCTAAGGAAGAAGTTAATTAAACTATGTATAACTCAGGGCTAATGATTCTAAAGGAGTTTCTTAATTATACATAGAGACACTTAGGTATCTAAAAGTTGGCATATTTCTACTTAGTGGTATTGCCTTTGGAAAATATTTCATTATATAAATTCTGCCAAAAAGCAAATATTACCAATATTAAGTTTCAGCAGAGCTTTTGACGTATTTTTCTTAAATACGTGTATTTTCTCTGTGCCATTTTATGCGGCACATTTATTTAACACATTTCTTTACATTTTAAAATACGTGTTCTGAAAATCTAGTTCAAAATACTTGGCAGCAATAATAACACTGGAAACCCAATGAAATATCAACCCATCATCTGCTTTCTTTAAAAGTACATCTGCTACCAGTAAGCTTCTAATACACTGAATTTCAACAAATATATTGCAAGAGGATACATATAATTTAAGTGATATGTTAGCCTTTAATTACATGCAACACAGCAACAATTAAAGCTGAAACTCTGAAAGAGTAACCAAAGGCACATGTTCTGAGATCAAGAGGAAAACCATGGTATTTATTAATTTTTTTTTTTTAAATTTTTTGACAGGCAGAGTGGACAGTGAGAGAGAGAGAGAGACAGAGAGAGAAAGGTCTTCCTTTTGCCGTTGGTTCACCCTCCAATGGCCGCCGCTGCAGCCAGCGCACCGCGCTGATCCGATGGCAGGAGCCAGGATCCAGGTGCTTCTCCTGGTCTCCCATGGGGTGCAGGGCCCAAGCACTTGGGCCATCCTCCACTGCACTCCCTGGCCATAGCAGAGAGCTGGCCTGGAAGAGGGGCAACCGGGACAGAATCCGGCGCCCCAACCGGGACTAGAACCCGGTGTGCTGGCGCCGCAAGGTGGAGGATTAGCCTAGTGAGCCACGGCGCCGGCTGAAAACCATGGTATTTAGATAGCTTATAGAGGCCGGCGCCGCGGCTCACTAGGCTAATCCTCCGCCTAGCGGCGCCGGCACACCGGGTTCTAGTCCCGGTCGGGGCGCCGGATTCTGTCCCGGTTGCCCCTCTTCCAGGCCAGCCCTCTGCTGTGGCCAGGGAGTGCAGTGGAGGATGGCCCAGGTGCTTGGGCCCTGCACCCCATGGGAGACCAGGAAAAGCACCTGGCTCCTGGCTCCTGCCATCGGATCAGCGCGGTGCGCCGGCCGCAGCGCGCCGGCCGCGGCGGCCAGTGGAGGGTGAACCAACGGCAAAAGGAAGACCTTTCTCTCTGTCTCTCTCTCTCACTGTCCACTCTGCCTGTCAAAAAAATAAATAAAAAATAAAAAAAATAAAAAAAATGCAAAAAAAAAAAAAAAAAGATAGCTTATAGAAAATTCCCAGAATTATGGGAAAAACATTCTAATGAATGGAACATCAAAAACCAATTAATGTGCAGCTCTTCTGACTGATGGAACGTTAGCATGAGACTAACTTTATTAACACTTCTTGAGGCTACACATACAAAGCAATGACAGTCAAATGGCATTGTTAATTTGGAAATTGCCTAAAAATACAGAAAGTGTTCAGATAAATGAATTCATATCCAGTTGCTACAACTTTTCAGCAGTCAACTCTATTCTACATTGTCTTCCAATTTTACTCATGAGGAATGAAATTCCCAAAACTGTGTCAATTTCACAAATCATAATTTTCCCAATCTTTCTGTAAATGTCAAAAACTCCAACCTGGCTGTTCAACATGTTCTTAATAACAGTTTAAGATAAGTAAGAATTCAGTAAGAGGAATTATGTAATTTTAAAGAAATTTAAAATAGTATGCTGGTTTAGCTCTAACTACATATTTATCAGCTACAGTGGGGTTGTTAGTATTGCCTGAAGTCATCCCATATTGGGTATTATCTCAGGCCCTACACTGGAGGATATGTCAGAGTTAAGTCTAAGAAATAATAAAAATTCACCTTGAGTATGATAAGGTCTCAAAAGTCAAGAGATGGCATTCATAATTATTAACAGCAAAAGGTTACAGGATAATAACAAGATCACATGAGAAAAAGTTCAGAGCAGGGGTGGGGAGACAGGCAATCACTTGGGGACAGTAAATATTTCAGGCAGAAAATCTGAGCAAAGACATACACACTGGAGTTAAGAGCAAAGTCAAACAGTCATCAAATTTGAGAGAGCCTGAAAGAATCAGAATATAGTCAAAATTACTCCAGGCCACACAAAGATTACAGTATATGAAGTGCCTTAAAAAGTTCACAGAAAATATGTATTATGATAAAACTATGCATGGACTTCAAAATTGTTTTGCACCAAAATATACTCATATTAACTTGTTACATTATGTGTGGACAGGATCTAGACTGAAGCACTTTGAAAGTGAAGAAGACAGGACGGCGCCACGGCTCACTATGCTGATCCTCTGCCTACGGCGGCAGCATCCAGGTTCTAGTCCCGGTTGGGGCTGCCAGTTCTGTCCCGGTTGCTCCTCTTCCAGTCCAGCTCTCTGCTGTGGCCTGGGAAGGCAGTGGAGGATGGCCCAGGTCCTTGGGCCCTGCACCTGCATGGGAGACCAGGAGAAGCACCTGGCTCCTGGCTTCGGATCGGCACAGAGCGCCGGCCATAGCGGCCATTTAGGGGGTGAACCAATGGAAGAAAGACCTTTCTCTCTGTCTCCCTCTCTCACTGTCTAACTCTGCCTGTCCAAAAAAAAAAAAAAAAAAAAAAGTGATGATGACAATTTGAAAAGATTCTATATCAGAGCAACATGAAATCTGCTAAAATTGATCCAAGAATAAACATCAAGTGAATGGTGACGCTTTCGCAGAAGAACGATGGAATCACTGATGGGAGAGTGGATGGGGAGAAGGCTCCTGAAGAAATCGGCAGCCTTCAAATGGACACCTCATTTTAAGAAGGAGAGAGATGGTTTCAAAGATGAAGCCTGCAAAGGCACACCATCCACATCTTTTGAGGAATTCAGTCTTGCTTATGCCCTAATTGAAGAGGACTATTAGCAGCAGCGACAGTCAACATTACAGACTTCTCAACTTTGTTAGCTTACAGAATTCTGACAAACGAATTAAACAGAAGCAAACTTTCTGCTCAGTGAATAAGAGCTTTCAATGGAAATGTGAACAAGTGGGATCAAGATTTCTTCAAAAAACTGGGATGACCCTGAAGACAAAGCACAAGCAAAGTAGTGGCTACCGAGAGGTGAAACTGCCAAAGTGATCCGACTGGTAAAGAGGAAATGTCACAGCAACAGTTAGGGGAGGCTTGGGGCTTCACTTAGTAACTTTCTGGGGGACTGAAGACTAATGACATCTGCTTATTAGGAGAATGAATTGAGAAAGTCAGCCATAGCTTTCACAGAAAACTACCCAAGAAAGTGTCACCAAAGAATTTTTCTGTCTGAACAACGGTCCTGCTTATTCCCTTCATCAAACAAGAGCAATTTTATGAGAGTTTTGATGGAAAGTCATCAGGCACCCCCTATTACAGTCCTGATTTGGCTGCTTCTGACTTCTTTTTGTTTCCTAATCTTAAGAAAAAACTTTAAAGAACACATTTTTTTTTCTTCAGATAATAAAGAAGAAAAGACTAGACTGATATGTCTAATTCTCAATAAAGGGCATGTTGCCCCTTCCCGCCTCCCCCTCACTGTGAGAGATGTTCTCATGGTTGGTGTCTCTCTCTCTCTCTCTTCACCTGCAAAACAAAACCTAGATAAGCAAAAGGTCTCCAAGGCTCCCGGAGAGCCCTTGGTACCAAGTTCCCTTGGCAACCAGATCAGATAAAAACCCATCCCTATGTACACCCGGAGCACAGTCTCTTTGGAGACTGTCACCACCTCTTTGCTTCAATAAAACAACCTGTCTCTGCTGAGGTCGGTTCTGTCTCCTTTTTCCATCTCTCATTTTGGGGGTACAAAAGGCCCAACTCTGAGCTATTCCAAACCTAGGACCTTCAGAAAATTTCTAAGTGGCTAATAACACCATTTACAAAAGTGTCTTCAACTTGATGCTAAGAAATAAAGCTTACATTTCTCATTTTTATCTTTTAATTCCATTTCCATGAACTTTTGATATTCCCTCACATAATGACAATATTAATAAAACTAATTAGGAGATTTTAAATACTAGTGATAAAGATATTACAATGAGCTATTATGACTGAATTGGCAATATAGCTAACATTTATGAAGAGTTTTTCATGTGCTAATGCTTTAAAAAATATCCTTTTATATAAACTCCAAACAATAAAAGTTTGGCAATATTACCATCCCAATTTTCTGCACCAGTAAACTGTGGCATGGACGAAGAAGGTAAGAAAATGAGACAAGAGGGGCTGGCGCTGTGGCGCAGTGGGTTAATATCCTGGCCTGAAGCGCCAGCATCCCATGTGGGTCCCAGTTCAGGACCCCAGCTGCTCTACTTCCGATCCAGCTCTCTGCTGTGGCCTGGGAAAGCAGGAGAAGATGGCCCAAGTCCTTGGGCCCCTGCACCCACGTGGGAGACCTGGAGGAAGCTCCTGGCTCCTGGCTTCAGATCAGTGCAGCACCAGCTGTTGCAGCCAACTGGGGAGTGAACCATTGGATGGAAGACCAGTCTCTCTCTCTCTCTCTCTGCCTCTCCTCTCTGTGTAACTCTTTCAAATAAATAAATCCTAAAAAGAGAAAGAAGGAAAAGGAGGCAAGAACTAGGAAGCTGTACAGTTAAGTCACACAGAGGCAAGATGTAATGACTTTCTTGAACATCACAGAGACAGAAAACAATGGAAGGGGACTTTGTTCACAAAGTATATAAGGCAATACAAGAATGTCACACTAGGAGTGCCTTAAGATAACACTTGGGAAGTCAACATCCCATAATAGAGCACCTGTTTTTGAGTCCTGGCTCCTCCACTTTCAGCTTCCTGATAAGGGTGCACTGAGGGAAGCAGTAGATGTAAATAAAAAATAAATTTTGGAAAACTTATATTAAAAGTATCACCAGTAATCAGTTATATAAGGTTTATGGATTGTTATTCTTTTAGTGAAATGAAGTCTAATTCCTGAAGATGAGATACAAGTTAAATATTTCATTTATTGTATCTGGCAAGGATTTTTATTTTAGGAAAATAAAATATAATACAGTACTATTAATATTTTCAGAATACAAAGAATTCTTTCCCAACATTTTGGTATAATACAATAAAAGTAAAACTGAAGATTTTCTTTGTGTAAAATCTACTGCAGTAAGATAGAAAATCACTCCTTCAATTTTGAAATATAATACTCATTCTCAATTGTAGTCATGTTTTCATAACAGTATATAAATATATAATAATCTATATTGAAAAATCTATTTTTATTCTTGTAGAAATAAAATCTACAATCATGCTGATTTTAACAGAAGTAATATACAGAAAATTCAGTGAAGGATCACCATTGTTGCGAATAAACAGTGATCGCAGTAAAACTATGCAAAACCTTGATTTTCAAGAAAAGAGACTACTGAACAGCAAAAAAATGCTCTATTTTGCCATTCTCGCTATTTAGAAATTCAGAAATAGTGCCTATTCTCATTCTTTTCCTTTTCTTCCCTCCCTTCTCTTCTCTCCTCTTCACACACACACACACACACACACACACGTGCGCATGCACACACACACAGACATCCAATGGATGGGAGAAAGAGCTTTCTAGTAACATATAATTTTTTCTCTATCTTATCCTTAGGAGCAGCAATGATAAGGCATTTGTTCTTAATTCAGCAACATAAACCTTCCATAGTAGAGACCCTGTTATATCTCCTTGGTAATCCCTTCAACACTAAAAAACATATACAACAGTGTTTATAAACCCTTTATACACAAGCTTTACAATGGCTCTAACATGGAAAACAGGCCTCTTTACTCATTCAATCAGTGCTGAACTTTAGTTTCTGTGTAATCCACATGAGATTAGAATAAGCCTAACCAGAAGGAGCCCAACCACATCCATGTTTTCACACTGTTATGTTTTCTAATGGAATTCCCTCATCACCTTTAATAACAGCTAAAAGTTGGCATTCATTACACTAGAATATATTTGTTAGGAATAAGTCTGCAAATTGACTATGCTGTTTGCAAAATCAAATGCTTATTCATTATTTTATTCCCACTGAAACTTTTGATAGCAATGTTTTCAAACAGTTAAGTTTTCACTAAGAAGTTCAGTAGACATTAAGTGATAAATGTAAACGCTAAATGCAAATCTTGGCTTTCAAGTGAGTGAATTTCTTGTGATGCCAGTAAATGAGGAATGTATTAACAAACAAAAACTTTTAATTTACGAAAGCCCAGGCACCTGCCAAATACAAGGAATGCAGGACATGGCAGCATCCTGTTTGGTTTTTCATGACAATATTCACTCCAAAGCAGAAAAAGGTAACATTAGAATGCCAGTGATCAATAACACTAGGCCAAACAAATAAACAAACAAAAAAATTAAAATAAAACAAAGCCAAAAAAGAGAGAAATAAAAACAAAAACACATATTGGCTAATTCAGGATACTAGTAAGATCTTTTAAGTAAAAGTGAAACCTGTTTGGCTAGTTCCAAACACTAGTAAAGGTCTTGTGAATGAAAATGAAATCTCTCTAGCTGGTGCAGATAGGAACATTTCCCCATTCCAAGCTTTGCAGCAAAGCCAACAGAAAGATTCTGAATGAATAGATTCCTATCTTCCAACAGCAGTAACAACAACAAACATATTCTGAAAGGCAGAAAAACAGTTCTCACACTTAGATTTCTAAAGCCTTAGGAACTGACTTCAAAAACCACATTGAAAAGTCACAGCAGAAAGGTGATAAAGGCTATTCCAAGGATTATTTGTATTTGTGGGAAAACAGTCTTAAAAGGACCCAGTGCACACAGAGCATTTTATTACACCTGTCCAGCTCCGCTGCAGAATACAACAGGGAAGTTGGCAAAACACATTTTCCTACCTACAAAACAATTCATATCAAGCACTTATATAATACATTTTCAGGACCACATACCAAGTTTCTAGAAATAGATTAAAATAAAAAATCCATAGGCAGGCTCTGGACCCTGTGGTTAAAACTCCCACATCCCACATCAGAGTGGCTGAGTTTCATGGCTGGCACTGGTCCTCATTCCAGCTTCCTGCTAATCCGTACCCTGAGAGGCAGAAGTAATTGCTTAAGTACCTGGGACCCTGCCACCCATGCAGGAGATATGAATTGATTTTCTTACTCCTAGGTACAGCACCAGCTCAGTCCAGCTAGTGTGGGCATCAGGGGAGTGAACCAGCAGATGGGAAGTTTCTCTCTTTCTGTCTATCTGTCTCTCTGCCTCTCAAACAATTTTTTAAAATAACAGTAAATAATTTTTAAATGTTCACTCCAATGCTTCCTTAATTCACTGCATAAACAAACATAAAAAATGAATTGTGAAGGAAAAGCTAATTTTTAAAACAGAGGTTGAGAAACACACATTCTGACATTCCTAAATGATCAGAATCAATCTACCACATCAGTGATTAGTATTGTTTATTCACACGTCTAAGAAATATTGAGCACTAGCTAAGTGATAGACACTGTTCTGCAAGACCTAGGTCCATGGCATCCCAGCCTTGAAGCGTTCGCTCATCTTTTGAGGCAGAAATGTCTGCTCCTCTACCTCCACCTAACCCCAGTTAATGCTTATAAACGGGTAGGGAAATCGCCCCCATCATCCTTAACCCCCAGATCCTGACATTGCAGCTGAAAACAGTTGAATCTCCATCCTTCCACTAATGCATTCTAATGCTCTTTAAAAATATAGCCATGTTCTCAGTCTATCCCCTCTTTATTACCACCACCAAGGTGAGTGAGGTAAATGGTGTATTTCAGACACGAGAGTCCGAGTGCCGACTGCCATGTCTGACCATTCAGGAGCGGTCATCACTGATTTCTCCATCGTCCCACCTGGACGCAGCATTGCTGGTGGACCTCCAGGCCTCTCTGCTATCACAGAAACTGCTCGTGTGAACTCATGGGGTTCATCACAGGCCACCAGAAGGCAAAGTCAGGTGGCTTACTCCCAAGATCGGCATTCTGCGCAGCACCACGGCCCTCCACGGGCCTGACGCACAGCCCTGTAAGAAGGCAGGCAAGGTCAAGCTGGCACGTGAGAGAATTGTTGTCGGCACCACAGCATGTGTGTCTGAATCTTCTCTAAGCCTGGCTAGCACCGCATAGGTACTCAAGGCCTCTAGGTGTTCGGATGAGAATGGCTACAAGTGCCAGAAACTTCCTAAGAGCCACTCACCTCCCATACCAGGACCTCCAGGATCTGAGACCAGAGATGGCCACCATGACTGCCAACTGCTCTATGCCAATTCCCTGAGAATCTCATGCCTTCAAGCAGGACTAGGGGAGGGGCATGATTAAAATGACAATTCACTTTTTACAGCCAAGTAACTCAGAACATTGACAGAAATATATATATATGGAACATTCTTTTTTATTTATTTATTTATTATTTATTTTATTTTATTTTATTTTTGACAGGCAGAGTGGACAGTGAGAGAGTGAGAGAGAGAGAGAGAAAGGTCTTCCTTTGCCGTTGGTTCACCCTCCAATGGCTGCCAAGGCTGGTGCGCTGCGGCCGGCGCACCACGCTGATCCGAAGGCAGGAGCCAGGTACTTCTCCTGGTCTCCCATGGGGTGCAGGGCCCAAGCACTTGGGCCATCCTCCACTGCACTCCCGGGCCACAGCAGAGAGCTGGACTGGAAAAGGGGCAACCGAGACAGAATCCGGCACCCCGACCTGGACTAGAACCCGGTGTGCCGGTGCTGTTAGGTGGAGGATTAGCCTATTGAGCTGTGGCGCCGGCCTGAAACATTCTATAATACTAGCTTAATTACTCAATAAATATATACTGGTGCTCTGTAGGAAAAAAACCAGAATTCTGTTTTTAAAGTTTGAAATATTTTTTTCCAATTACTTTGCTCACTGAATTAAAACAGTAAAATGGAGAAGGCATTTTGCTAGCATTTTAGCATTTTTAAATTAAAATTGTAACATTATTAAAGTTGTAAAGAGGTGCACCAGCATGTATTCATGAATGACAGTTATATACATGTACCTTATCCCCAATTTTTGAATTTATTTATGCTGGCTTTAAAAATATATACAAGATTGGGGCCAGCGCTGTGGCGCAGTGGGTTAATGCCCTGGCCTGAAACGCCGGCATCCTCCATGGGCGCCGGTTCTAGTCCCAGCTGCTCCTCTTCCGATCCAGCTCTCTGCTGTGGCCAGGGAAAGCAGTAGAAGATGGCCCAAGTCCTTGGGCCCCTGCACCCACATGGGAGACCTGGAAGAGGCTCCTGGCTCCTGGCTTCAGATTGGCGCAGCTCTGACTGTTGCAGCCATCTGGAGAGTGAACCATCGGATGGAAGACCTCTCCCTCTCTCTGTCTCTACCTCCCTCTCTGCCTCTCCTCTCTCTGTGTAACTCAGCTTTCAAATAAATAAATAAGTTTTTAAAATATAGATATACACAAGATGTCAAAATCACATATATATTTATGCATATGTTCACATATATACACATACACACAAATACACACAGACACACATGTGGTGGTTGTATAAAATACATTGCTCCAATTACTTTTCTACTACTGATGATAATTTTACTCTAGGTTTAATGGAGCCACACCCTCCTTTCCTTGGTTTAATTTGAAGTTCACTTTCAAAGTCAACTGGTGGTGTAAATGCCCTGATCATAAGTGGATTAAGTGTCAGAAGTTACCTGGTTCTGGAACAAATAATTTTTTGAAACAAATAACTTCAATATATATTAAAGTATTTTTCAAAGTTTTTCATTTTTCTTATTTGTATGCTCATTTAGCCAGAGTTTTAAATTGTCCCTTCCCAATCTGGGCTTTCAAGAAAGGGAGATTAGTGGTTATTAAAGTCAATTACCATTCTATAATAGAATGACACCCAATGTTTCGCAGTTAAAAAGCCTTCTCTGGCTGTGGTTTACATCTGTCCAAGCCTGCAGACAGTGAATGCAACTGAGAATTTTTTTATAGAGTTGTTGACTGTAGGTCAGTAGAACTATTTTTCTTTCATTCTTTATCAATTTTAACTGAATGGCCTTTGTGTCCAAAGACTCTCCAAAGAAGAAATCCTACTTCACAAGTAGATAGGAAATATGAATTAATAACAAACACTATTTGACATTACAGGAATCAATTCAGAAAACTAAAGCTGTTACATCAAATTAGGAATACATGGGGTCATCCTAAAAGGGAGTTGTGGAGAGGTGTGGAGAAATTAGAAATGCGCTCACTGAATCCTTCACTTGTTCAGTGTGTCTTGATGTCTACTGACCATGTATTAAAAAATTTTAGGCACTTGAAAGATTGAAAATGAAAATAAAACTATTCTCCCCAAGGAGCTGTGGTTAAGATAAATGCAGATACATTTAAGATCTGTGTAGTATAATGATTCACACTTAAATCCAATCTGACTACTTCACAGTTTTTATTTTGGAAAAAAAGTTAGAAAAAATAGGAAGCATTCCAATATGTGCAAGATTATAAAATATAAGGACAAATATAGGTGAAATATACATCATCTTTATTCTATGAAGTTTTTCATTCTAATATGACAGAACAAATTTTGCTGGTTCTTAAAATCCCACTCTATGCCTAGCATATGACTGGTGCTGAATTCATATTGAACAAATGCTTTTACATTTCTAGTTTTCTGCAATAATAAATACTGTTATTTTAGTCCTAAGATTTGGCTCAGATGACTCATTAATCTTATTTCAGAAGTGCCCTAAGAATTTAGCATGTAAAAAAAGAGTTCATTTTCTGGCAAATCGTGATCATTTTCATAAAGATCCTTGGGGATCCAAATTGCTCAAAGCAGTTCTTGATTTGGGTGGTCTCAAAGATGAGGTCATATCACAGAATGGAGCCTTGAAAACACATGGAACTTTTACATCTGAAATTATGCTAAATCTATTCTGTATTTAATTTCACTTGACAGAAATTAATGCAGTAGTATTTATGGGGCAAACGAATTGTGACATGTGAGGTCTTTACTAATCACAAGTTGGTGGTGTACTATTTAATTTATAGTATTTTGAGATACTGCATTGCTGTAAGTACCACTAATCACAGAAGACATGGATTTTCCAAGGATTGAGAATGTGTTTTATAACATATATATTGAAAGCAGTTTCATCTTAGTCTCTTAGATAATTCATACTGTCTCATAATTTACTTTTTAAAATTTATATACATTTTATATTGTGTTTCTTTTCTCACATTACAACATCTGGGTGTACTAAAAGTTTTAACTTGTATGTCCAGTACCAGACTCTGCTATAAATTGGTTCACAGAACAAAATAGAAAACCCTGAGAAACTGAGTGAATTATGGCTTTTACTGAAGCATGAAATGACACAGGAAGAATAAGTGGACAGAGAATACTTACTGAAATTAAACTTTCTTCACTACTTGGGGGTCACCTGATCACTTTCTATGGAAGAATTACAAAGCCAATGGAACAATATTTGTGCTTTTATAGAAGTGATGAATGTCATGACCATTGTGTTTCATGTGGTTTATGGTCTCGTTTACCATAACACTAAATGTATTAAACCAAGTTCTGCCAAGAAAAAGGATTTAAAAGAAGCCAATAGATTTTTTAAACTCTTTAACAAATATTACCAAAATCTTCAAAATCACACAAACAGTTCATATGGAAAAAAATCATCTGATATGAATTTATTATTTGTAAGTTAATACAATTTATTTATCTATCTATTAACCATTTTCAACAGCTGTTGAGTTTTGTAATATGCCAAGAAATAAGCTTCATTATTTGGGAGATGAATATGAATGTAATGCATGTGAAGGCTATGAATTCTGTCCAAGATCTATTTATACACGATCTACTTCCTCAAATCTTTAGGTACTAGTTTTCCTCTGAGCTTAATAATAATAATAATTAGAAACATGCTAGGGGATTCCAATACAATCCCATCAAGGTGGCATGTACCAATGCCATCTCACTAGTCCAAGTGATCAATTTCAGTTCACAATTGATCACACTGATAGGTCTAAGAGTCAAAGGGATCACACAAACAAGACTAGTGTCTGCTAATACTAACTAATAGAATCAAAAAGGGAGAGAACAATCCATCATGGGAAGCGGGATACACAGCAGACTCATAGAATGGCAGATGTCCTAAACAGCACTCTGGCCTCAGAATCAGCCCTTAAGCTACTGGGATATGGCTGAACAGCCCATGAGAGTATTTTAGGCATGGAAAGCCAAGACACTCTGGCCACAAAAAAAAAAAAAAAAAAAAAAAAAAAACCTAAATGAAAGATCTCCACGAGTGAGATCCCAGTGGAGAGAACAGGGCCATCAAAGAAGGAGGTACCTTTCTCTGAAGGGAAGAGAGAACTTCCACTTTGACTATGACCCTGTCGGAATAAGATAAAAGTCAGCGAACTCAAAAGGCTTCCATAGCCTTGGCAACTCATGACTAGAGCCTAGGGAGATTTCTGACGCCATAAACAAGAGGGTCAAATTGTTAAGTCAACAACAGGAGTCACTGTGTACTTACTTCTCATGTGGGATCTGTCCTTAACGTGTTGTCCAAAGTGAAGTAATGCTATAACTAGTATTGAAACAGTATTTTACACTTTGTGTTTTTGTGTGGGCGCAAACTGATGAAATCTTTAATATATACTAAATCGATCTTCTGTATATAAAGATAATTGAAAATGAATCTTGATGTGAATGGAATGGGAGAGGGAGCGGGAGATGGGAGCGGTGCAAGTGGGAGGGAAATTATGTGGGGGAAGCCATTGTAATCCATAAACTGTACTTTGGAAATTTATGTTTACTAAATTAAAAAAAAAGAAAAAAATAATAATTTGAAACCTCTCATGCAAGAATTAAATCAATTGTCAGGCACAGTGCTAGGCACGTAGTAAGTCATCAATCAATGTTACGTAACTAGTATGTTTTGCATTGCTAGAGCATTAAGTGAATATAAGAGAATGACACAACATCATTCCTGGTAGAAGGATGGGTCAGCAAAGGCAGAGAGAGCTATCTGTGTGCCCTAAATACACACAAGCATCCAATAAAACAAGTACTGGGATTCATGCTGCCCAAACGCCCCAGGTTCCTCAGTTCTGAGCCCTCCAACAGAACTGATGTCTGCAAAGGAATCTTGTGTTTATGGTCTCTGTTTTGTTATAAATTTCCTTACATCTTAAGCTTCTTGCCCTCCCATATCATCTTCTCATGTCCCTTACTCTGAGTTTACTATTTAAAGATTTCTTTTGAGACAATCATTTTTACAGGTCCCGAGATAAAGGACCATTTTGACCTAGTCGGGAGCCATTGGACTTCAGCACCAGCCATTTCCATATTTACCTATTTCTCCATTTGGTTTACACAGAAATAAACAGAGAAATAGCAAAACATGTATATATTCGGGGAACAGTAGGAAGTTTAGGATTGATAAACAGCTGAAAGGACAAGATAAGAAATACAGCATATGATCAGTAAAAATATGTATTAGGTTATATTGAAGAGAACATTGGGTTTGTTTTTCCTTAGTAAACAAATGTTATTTAGTTCATAGTTTAAAGAGCTGAGGTAGAGCAGTAAACAGCATAAAAAAAATTTCTATGCTCACAGAATTGAGGGAAACAGAAGATTAGCCATGAGCTGACATTGTATCCATCAAAGGTGTTATGGCGCCAAAAAAAAAAAAAAAAAAAAAAAATCTGAGATACATTCAGAATAGAGGCACTGATATCAATAACTACTGACTTGATTTGGCTATACCTGTACATTAAAAATAATAATATGCTGGCCGGCGCCGCGGCTCACTAGGCTAATCCTCTGCCTTGCGGCCCCGGCACACGGGGTTCTAGTCCCAGTTGGGGCTCCAGATTCTGTCCCAGTTGCCCCTCTTCCAGGCCAGCTCTCTGCTGTGGCCCGGGAGTGCAGTGGAGGATGGCCCAAGTGCTTGGGCCCTGCACCCCATGGGAGACCAGGAGAAGCACCTGGCTCCTGCCATCGGATCAGCGCGCCGGCCGCGGTGGCCATTGGAGGGTGAACCAAGGGCAAAGGAAGACCTTTCTCTCTGTCTCTCTCTCTCACTGTCCACTCTGCCTGTCAAAATAATAATAATAATAATAATAATATGCTGAAATAAGCAAGATGGACTTAAGGAAATTTAAAGAAAGAATGGTAGAAATAATAACTATTGGTAATTATAATCAGCCAGAAAGGAGGAAATGAAAGTTGAATTATATATATCAGCAGTAAAAATAAAAACATAGTGCAAGACTCAAAGACTTGGGGAAATTGGTATAAACTGTGCTAACTATCCGGATATGGAAATAAGGGTTACAATAGTATCCATGTTGACAGAGATGGCTGAATTACTTGCACAAATAAAAGGTAGTTCACGTTTGTAGAGAGAGATGTAAGGTAAGTTCCCTATAAGGCAAAATTTTATAATCAGAAAGACTCAGTAAACTATTTAGCCCTTAAATTCAAAGCTCATAAATAAACCATTAATGGGAAAATATACATGATGGTCATCTGAATTTAAAGTGATATATGAAGTACATGAGTGAAAAATGATTATGAAAACCTGTACAGAAATGTCATAGTATTGTTCATAATAGCCAAAAGTAGCAGCAATCCAAATGTCCATGAACTGATAAATGGGTAAGTACTATATGGCCTATTTGTACAACAGAATGTCATCCTGCAATAAAAAGGAATGAAGTGGATGATGAAAATACTCTGGGGACCAGCACTGTGGCATAGCAGGTAAAGCCACTGCCTGCAGTGCCAGCATCCCATATGGGCACTGGTTCAAGTCCCAGCTGCTCCACTTCCTAACCGGCTCTCTGCTATGGCCTAGTAAAGCAGTACAAGATGGCCCAAGTCCTTGGGCCTCTGAACCAGCGTAGGGGACCCAGAAGAAGCTCCTGGTTCCTGGCATCAGATGGGCACAGCTCCAGCCGTTGCAGCCAACTGGTGAGTGAATCAGTGGATAAAAGACGTCTCTCCCTCTCTGTTTCTCCTTCTCTCTCTGTGTAACTCTGACTTTCAAATAAATAAATAAATCTTTAAAAAAATATACTTTGGAACTTGATATATATGGTTGTTTTACATCATTGGAAATATGCTAGTTATTATGTAACTATTGACCTTAAATGGTTGAGTTCTTGCTCTGTGTCTTAATCCTCAATAGAATACTAAAATTAGAAAAGAGACTGACATAAAGATACTTGATACAACCTGCATGAATCTGAAAAACATTGTGCTAACTAAAAGCAGTGACTATTCTACTATTCCAACTATGTGAAGTGTCCATAATAGGTATATCTATAGCAGGAGAAAGTAGGTTAGTGGTTATCTAGGGTTTGGAAGGAAAATGATGACTGCTGATACAGGTTTTTTTTTTTTTTTTTTTTTTAGGGACAATGAAAATATTCCAAATTCTAGATTATAAGGAAGACTGTGCAACTCTATAAATATTCTAGGAACTAACAAATTGTATAGCTTAAGAGGATGAATTTTATGGCAACCCAATCATGTTTAAGTAAAGTTAAAACAACTCCAGAAGGTTGTCAAGGCAGAGTATCCCAAATTCTGAAATTCTTCGGACTACTACCCTATAGTTAACAAATGTTTTTATCTTAGTACATTATAAAACCCTTGCACACAAACGTAATAGAAACAAAAGTCCTTACACCCAATACAAATGTTTCCTATTAGAGATTTGCTTTGTTCTATTCTGGTTTATGAAAGTTAATCCTGGTCTCAATCCATCCACTAAACTGATTTCATCATTCAATCGTTAGCCATAACCCATAGATTGAAAATAATCTGTTCTGGAAAAGGCAAGATAGGGGGGCTGGCACTGTCATGTAGTGAGCTAAGCCTCAGCCTGTGGTGTCGGTATCCCATATGGGTACCAGTTCTAGTCCCACTGCTCATCTTCTGATTCAGCTCCCTGCCGTGGCCTGAGAAAGCAGTACAAGAGGGCTCAAGTGCTGAGTCTGAGAAACCAGAAGAAGCTCCTGGCTTTGAATTGGCCTAGCTGTGACAGAAGCAGCAATTTGGGGACTCTATAACTCTACCTCTCAAATAAATAAATAAAATCTTAAAAAAAAGGCAAGATAGAATCATCCCAACTATCAGAATGAATTTGGGGCTAAGGAAGCAAGAAGAGAACCAGGACTTCGCTTTATAAAAGCAAAGGGAGCAAAAGTGATGCTAAAGGAAAGAGCAACTAATAGCAGATAATGTTGAATTTCTGATAAGGATGAAGAGCAAAAAAAGTCCATTAACTTGAGTTAATGCTGTTGTACCAGTCTGCAATAGGAAGACTAACATGGGCTCTGAAATACATTATTGTAAGGCAATGCTGACTTCTCTTCATCTGAGACTACAACCACTGGAGATTTCTCAGTCTCAACTACGAATCTAAGCAATGACTTCAGAAAGCCTTTGTCTCCTACTGCTTCCATTCATTAATGGTTACTCCTACAACATACTGGGGGTAGGCAAATCCTGAATTACAAAACAAAACAAAACAAAAACAAAAGGGAGATATGAATTTGCATCTACTACAGAAAAAGATAAAACATACTTGCAATATATTTGTATTACTTAAAGTAAAGGGAACAGAAAAATAGCAGGTAGGAGATTAGCATGGTGCATAGGTTTGTAGAAATTATAATAATTGTGTTTTCTTTCTGATTATTTGAGCATGTCTTGATAGAGAAGCCTTAAAAATGTTGATAGCTATTTGCTGTAGGGCATGCAAAAAACATTACAAGTCAAAGGAGACAAGAATATATACAGAAAGAGAAGGAAGATTTTGAATTAAGTCAAATACAAAATCCCATAATGGGCCCATTAAGAGATAAATGGAAATTGAATGAGTAAAGATATTAAGTATCCCAGTAAGAGAAAGACTGCCATGAAATGAATTAATAATCAGACTTAAACTTCCTTCCTGACCTAACAAGAATTAAGTAAGGAACGGCATCAATTAATTCAGCAGAGGTCCCAGAAGGGGTAAGGAACAGAAAACAGATTGGGTATTTAAATATGAGGGTGGGGAAACAAACACTCTTGTTTAATATATATATATATATATATATATAATGTACATTATTTAAATATGTAATAAAAAATACACATATATAATCAAATTGATAAGAATTAAATATATATGCATGTATTACCTATTTAATTTGAAGTACAGCTTTAACATTCTGAAGACTGTAGACATATACTCTACTTTCCCTACTTATATAGGGGAGGTACTTCAAACACTTAGGGGGAAATGGAATTAAAGGTACCTTTGGAGCTGGCCTTTGCTCTACCAGTTGAGATATACCTGTGACCTACTAGAGTGCCTGGATTCCTAAATCCAGACCCCCAAAGGCAGTGGTGGTACCTCAAGTAATTGGGTTCTGACAACCCACATAGAACTGCTGGATGGAGTTCCCAGTCCTCAGCTTTAAGTTGACCCAGATTTGGCTACTGTAAGCATTTGAGGAGTGAACCAGTGGATGGGAGTATGCTTTCTCATCATCATCCTCCCTCTCTTTAACCCCCCCCCCCACATACACACACAGACCCCTGCTGATCCATTCATCCAGCTATCCATCGGTCCATCCACCCATGTCTTTCATATCCATCACTCTCTCATCTATATATATTAATCTATCTACTTATCCATCTACCCACCAACTTGTCTTTCTCTTTCTCCTATTTATCTATCCACCCATCCATCCATTCATCTATCTACCCACCCATCTCCTTCTGTCTCTCTGATAAGCAAATAAACAATTTAAAAAGATACATTCATCCTGATACAAAAAGTTTTGAAATCCTTGCACAGTTTTTTTCATAACATATATTTTATATGACATTTTTGAAAATTCATCTATATATATATACTTGCTAAACCCTTTTAGTACTATATCTAGGGTTATTTGGGGAATAAGTGGTGTGGATCACCATAGGTTACTTAAGAGTCCTGTCTTAGTCCATTTAGGTTGCTTTAATAAAATATTACAAACTGGGTGGCTCAAGAACACATTAATTTCTCACATTTCTGGAGTCTGGGAAATACAGGATTAAAGTGTTGGTAGAAATGGCGGTGAGACTGAGCCACTTTCTCATAGATGGCACCTCCTAGCTGTGGGCTCACGTGATGCAAGGGTAACACGGCTCCCTGGGCTCTCCATCCCCACTCCTGAGGACTGTCCTCATGCTCTATTTAGCTCACAAGGATTTCACCTCCTAAGACCACAAATGTGATGAGGTTTCAACATAAGAAAGTCAGGGAACAAAGCATCCAGATTCTGGCAGGTCCTGAAACATTCCTTGACAGTGACCTTGATTAAACTGATTTAGGAATTAAAATTTTGCATTGCTCTACCACGTAACAGACTGTAGGACTTTGACGAATTATTTAACTTTTCTAAGCCTCAGTTCTATCATCTGGAAAATTACAGAGATGATGAACTCAAAGGTCCTTTAAAGTTGTAAAATGTGTCAGATTTTTATTCTATAACATTTGGGTTCTTGTTCTGCATTTTCTTCTAATTGCACAGTATTTGCCAAGTCTCTTTCCTGCTTTAGACATCTATTTCCTTATCATAAAACATGGAAGGGAAGTAAAAGATTAATAACATTCTTAAAGCTCAGAGTCTGAGTTGAATGGTTGATTGATGATATAATATATTTTTGTAGGAAATAGATCAGCTTTCATAAAAAAATGGAAAAGGAATCAAGGAATCTTTTTTCCCTAATAGTAATAATGAGTGCCATAAAATGGGTACACATGTACAACTAATGATAGCAGAAGTGGCACAAATTTTACACTAAATCTACTAAAAACTATTTTAAATAAAAGCAAATTAGTCTGAACAAACTTTCAAAGTTACATATGTAACTGTTTTATTAATCACATTATATTTTCACCAGAAACACTAAACTAGTAAGTGTATGCCAAATTTCCTTAGTCAGTCTCTGTTATATGTACCACAAATGTTAACACTGCTGCTTCGCAGGGTCTGCATTAGCAGGAAGCTAGAATCAGGAGTGGAAATGGAACTTAATTCAGGCACGCCAATACGGGACACAGGTGTCCCCATCAGCATCTTCACCAAAAGCCTGCCCAGATTGTACTTTAAATTCAACGTTTCCTTCCTTTATGTGTTGAGCTGCGTCCGTTACAGAGCTTCTACGCTGAAGTCTAATCTTCGGGACTTCAGAACAAGAGCTCCCTGGGAAACAGCGTCTGTGCAGAGACAAATCAAGTAACTGTGAAGTCAACAGAGTGAGCCCTAACTCAGTATGACTGCTGCCTTATAAGGTGGGTAAATTTGGACTCAGATAATTATAAAAGGAAGAAAGCTGTCCACATGCCAGGGAGAGAGACCTGGGACACAGTCTTCTCTCACAGCCCTAGTTGGTACCAGTCTTGCAGGTGCATGGATCTCAGATTTCTAGCCCCCTGAACTTTGAAGATACTTTTTTTTTTCCACAGGCAGAGTGGACAGTGAGAAAGAGAGACAGAGAGAAAGGTCTTCCCTATGCCGTTGGTTCACTCTACAATGGCCGCCGCGGCCAGCACGCTGCGGCCGGCGCACCGCGCTGATCCGATGGCAGAAGCCAGGTACTTATCCTGGTCTCCCATGGGGTGCAGGGCCCAAGCACTTGGCCATCCTCCACTGCACTCCCTGGCCACAGCAGAGAGCTGGACTGGAAGAGGGGCAACTGGGACAGAATCCGGCGCCCCGACCGGGACTAGAACCCGGTGTGCCAGCGCCGCAAGGCTGAGGATTAGCCTAGTGAGCCGCGGTGCCGGCCGAAGATACATTTCTGTGTTTAAGGCTCTCAGTGTGTTGTTAGTTACAGCAGGCCTAGCCAACTAACAGACTCCCATAACTCTACATTCTCCCCCTTCCCTGGCAGCAGTAGGCTTCTAGATTTGTCACAACTGTAAAATGGAAATCATAAATTCCAAGGCAAATAGTTTAGATATCCATGAATACTCAGGAAACTTAAGGGGAAAGGACCATTTCAGAAGTAACACAGTTTATCCAGAATACATTCCCAAATTGGAAAATACCAAGGAGACCATGTGCATAAACTGATATGGCCAAGTCCCATTTATCTAGCCTTTTATTTATGCTCTAATTTTTTATCACTTAGACAAGATTTATTATCTCATATCAGCATTAATAGTACCAAAATAATGTGCCATTAAGTATAAATTTTAAGTGTTGTATAAGATATTAATACAATTAGGGTCATCTTATCCATCATGTATAAATCCTCAAGATGGCAAGCTTCAGATTTTTAGATATAGTAAACCATAGGATAAATAGGGTGAGAAGCACAACACTGTGTCATCTGTGTGTGTGTGTGTGCCACCAAAAGGGATCTTCCATCTAAAACCTTGTTCCAAAGTAAACCTTATTGAGAATTACTATAATAATTCATATATATATATATATATATGTTTTACAAGGTTTGTGGGTTGAAATTTGCAAGATTTTGCATGTTAGAAATGGAACAACAGCATGCTTCATAATGGAAAGAAGTTTATGCAGAGGACATTTGTTTTCTCTACAAGGACCTGATCAATATTCACTGAGCAAAGGACTATAGACATTTCAAGAACTCTAGTTTCTCCTAAAGTAGGTCAAATATCAGAGAGAGACTTCTGTCTCTGCTTTCCAGCCCTCTGAATAATCTGTTTAAAAATTCAGCAAATTACTTATTTTTCTTCCAAAAGAAGAAATGTCAGGAACCTATTACTTATAATGTACTAAGAATTAAATGAGAATATAAATGAGATGCAGCTTGAAATACTTAAATCTTGATAAATAAAAAAGTCTATCCTCATCTAAGACATGCATTACTTTCTCAACAGCCTTCTTAAACCAGGGTATTAGAGATGGAATCCATTCCTTTTTTTATTTTACCTAGAAACCTTTTAGTTAATGTATACAAACTTCATGCATTTCATATATACAAACTTAGGAACATAGTGAATCTTCCAACCCTACCCTCCCTCCCACCCACATTCTCACCCTTATTCCTCCTCCCTCTCCTATTCCCAGTCTTATTTTTTACAAAGATCCATTTTCAGTTAACTTTATACTCATAAGATTAACCCTATCTTAAGTAAAGAGTTCAGCAAACAGTATGAAGGAAAAATAAATAAAAACACTGCTTCTCAACAGTCAAGACAAGGGCTGTTCAAAATCATTGCAACTCAAAATTATTTTTAAACAGCAAAATTATCCTCTCTTCTAATTACTATCAAACAAGGAATTCAGCATGGAAAATTGTATCCTGACAGAAAAGCATCCTGAATGGCAGAATAACCTTTCCATGGAAAACAAATTTGATATAGGATCTTGGAGTATAACTACTGATATCATTAATAAATCATACTCATACTCACTTGGTCCCTTGACACAGTTAAAACAAAATATGCCTTGCTTATCTATATTTCTCTACATCTATTAACCTTTGTCAAGTTATCATCAACGCAAGTTATCAAAACCTTTCATTTAAAAAAGCTACAATCTTAAATAAGTCATGAAATCTGTAGTCTAATTAAATCAAAAATCCATGATTGGCAAACAGGGTTCTGTTTCCCCCACTGGTTTATTGCCACAAAAGGACAGAGCCACATTCAGAAGACCTTCCAAAATGAGAGGCCATATGGAGAGTCAGGTCATAAGTGGCAGATTAGTCTTCTTTTCTTTAAAGGTAAAAATGAAATAAACAAGCAGCTTCAATGAGAATTGGAATATGGCAAAGATTTGGTAGGACTGAGGAGGGCCTCTTAGGAGCCGTGGAGCTGAATTTTTAAAGATTATTTAGGGGTTTGTCACATGAATTGGGAAAGGAGGGGTAAGGATCAGAGTGAAAGAAGAGAACTCATGAAGTCAAGAAGCATCCGAGAAAGCAGAAGGGGGATGCACTGTGTTCAGGGGGCAATGAGTACACAGAATAGCAAACCTACCTTTTCAATGTTCTTGTTTTTCTAGGAGACATAACCGGAGACTAAAAACATAGAATAATTGTAATTATACATAAATACTTTACTATTTCATCTTTAGTTAGTAAACTCTACACACCACTATGGACATAAGCAAACAGGCAACAACGGCACAAATATTGTGCTCATGGTTTTCTTGTTTCCTATATTTTGAGTCACACTTTCATCCCCTTATGGCACTGGCAGGAAAAAAGTAACACAAAACAAATATGTCCACACACTAAGTACAAAATATTACAAAGCATGAACATTTGTGCTGGAAAAACCTGCTGCCAATGTGTCAGACTCACTTACTATTAGATGTAAAAGTAACAGCCAATTCCATCCGAATCATACTAGATGCCACAGTGGGCACAATCCAAGCTTTGAATTTTAAACTTTTTCATTTTCTAATTTTTATTAAAGTACCAAGCCAGGCCATAAACAAAAGCAGTTTAAACTGGCAAAGGAAGGAAAAATGAAAAGCAATTCACAAACACTGACTCATTTCTCAATGCATAAACTACTTGTTACGTTGGAATGTGGTGTACTGAGAAGGCGACCATGGCTGGGGGTGCTGCTAGTGTTGATGACAATGAGATTAAGCAGCCCCCATTACACAGTTCTTATAGCACTATGTGTATTATTTGGATTGCATTATTGATTCCTTATGAACAACATCTGATGAAAATCACCACCCTGAAATATAACTAAGTACTTATTCTGCATCAATACCTGTGCTAAGCATTATTTTCATTGATCTTTATTAAAATTATTATTTTGCATATTATCCTCTTTTAATGCTTACAAAAAACCAAAGGAGGATTATAACCTCCAATTTGCTAATTTACCAATTAAAGAACTCAGAAGAGTCAATTCACCTATCAACATTCAACAACACTTAGAAATTCAAAGAGCTCTGGGTATGTAAGATACATTCTTCTTGGCTTAGAAAATGGTATCAGTGGGGCCGGCATTGTGGTGTAGCAGAAAAAGCTGCTGCCTGCAGTGCCGGAATCCCATATGAGCACCGGATTGCTCCACTTCCAATCCAGCTCTCCGCTATGGCCTGGAAAAGCAGTAGAAGATGACCCAAGTCCCTGGGCCCCTGCACCCACGTGGGAGACCTGGAAGAAGCTCCTGGTTCCTGCCTTTGGATCGGCACAGCTCCAGCCAATTGGGGAGTGAACTAGCAGATGGAAAACCTCTCTGTCCTCCCTGTCTGTCTGTCTGTCTCTGTCTCTCTCTCTGCCTCTCCTTCTCTATCTTTGTAACTCTGACTTTCAAATAAATAAATCTTAAAAAAAAAAAAAAAGAAGGAAATGGTGTCCATTTCTGGCAAAGGATTAATAAGATTTCGTTGTAAAATAAATGAGTCTTATTGCAAGTATTGTAAGAGATTTTGTGAAAAGCAACTCAATAATAACTATTTTGTTCTTCATGTAATTTTAAAGGAAGTAAATGTAGGTAAACCAAGGGAGAGAGAGATACACAGATTGGCAGATATCTAAATAGAGAGATCTTATCTCTAATGATGGTAAAAGACAGTGGAACCAAAAGCAGTATCATGGATTAGTTAATGTATACAAACTTCATGCATTTCATATATACAAACTTAGGAACATAGCGAATCTTCCCACCCCACCCTCCCTCCCACCTTCTCATCCTTATTCCTCTTTAGAGGTTTCTCAAATGGCTAAATATCAACAGCAAATCTCATCTTTGGGGGAGGCATTTGATATGGCATTTAAGTCACCACCTGGAACTCCCATATCCCTTAGCAGGGTCCTAGGTTTGAGTCTCAGCTCCACTTCTGATCTGGTTTTCTAATAATATGTAGAACCGGGAAGCAGCAGTTGATGGCTCAAGTACTTGGGTGTCTGCTACCCATGTGGGGACCTAGATAGAGTGGACTTTGGGGGAGTAAACCAGTGGATGGCCCCCTCTCCCTCTCTCTCTCTCTCTCTCTCTCTCTCCATTGAAACCAATGATTATACACAGACACACAGATACACACACACACACACACAAAGTGGTATCTTTTCTTATCCAATTCCTAAAATGGACATCCACAGCAGACTGGTGGTCATTTGGGTTTGAACCAGCAGATGAAAGACTTCTGTCTCTCTCTGTCTGTGCCTCTCTATAACCCTGCCTTTCAAATAAATAAGTAAATCTTTAAAAAATAAAGAAAAAGAAAAGCCCAAGGAAGAAAGAAGTCAAGAACACATGAGAAAAATTATTTAAAACTATAATGCTGTCAAAACCTCCTTTCAAATACACTACCATAAGATTTGGCAGGCAGAAATTACGGTACATTCTGTAATAAAAAAGTTCTGAGACCGTTTAACACTCCTGAATATACACTGAAACCCTACCTTGCCCTGTCTCTGCCTCCACAGTGCCACAGTGCCCTGGTTATATATAAACTTCCCAGACTTTGAACCGCAACCAATCAAGGAGCAAGCTGGGAACTGCCCTTCTATCCCCAAGCTTTCCTAATTTAGCATTGTCCCGCCTCTTTCATCTACAGCCTCTGCAGGTTCAACGCAATCGTCAACACAGGCTTTCTTCCCCAAAGGTCTAGATCTAGCAGACTTTTTTCCCACTGCTACCTAGCTTTGTGGCTGGCACTTGCAGAAACTTAATCCTAGGACCTGGTCCCTTCTCTGGCTGGCATCTCTAGCAGCTCAATAAATCCTTTTATTTTAGAAATCATTCAGTCTAAAGAGTTTTTGCTTAACAAGTGATAGGGCAGAGTACATATCAATATAGACACACAGGGATTTCAAAGAAAAATATAATCACAAATGAGAACTAAGTCAGTTTTGAGCTACTAAAGTGCAAGACATCTACATATATCCTGATAGGTTCAAGTTAGTTACTTTGAAATCTTATTTCTAAAGCCCCTATATGAAATATATGGTTTTTATCCTCTTTGGTTCTAAGGTGAAGTTCCACATTACTTGAATATTTTTCTTTTTTAAAATAAAAATGTATTTACTTATTTGAAAGGCAGAGTTACAAAGAAAGAGAGAAAACTTCCATCTGCAGGTTCACTCCCCAAATGACCACAATGGCAGGGTGGGCCAGGCTGAAGCCAGGAGCTTCATCTGGGTCTCCCATGTGGGTGGCAGAGCCCAAGTACTCAGGCCACCTTCTGCTGCTTTCCCAGGCACATTATCAGGGAGCTGGATTAGAAGTGAAGCAGCTAGAGCATGAAACAGTGCCTAAATGGGATGCTGGCATTACGGGCAGTAGCTTAACCCACTTTACTAAAAGCCGTCCCCTCAAAATTTTTTCCCTTAATATTCTTATTCAAGCAATCTGTATTCCCTTCTCATTAAAATTGCTGATGCCAATCACAGTTCTTTAAAATGCTTCTGTAACACACACACAGAAACACACACATAGTTGGATAAATGATTTACAGCAAAACAAAGTATACACTTTCATGCTAAAGAAACCACACCCTGTAAGAAATTCCCATGATTAGGTTTTGAGTGCACTTATTAATTGCTACTCTGGGGACTTCAGGCACTTTAGCATTAAAGAGGGAAAGGCATGCAATCAGCCTGCTGGATAATTTTACATTAGTAATGACTTATAAATGCCACTGTCAGGCACCACTATCCTCTGCAACAGGCAGAGGCAGCATTAAAATGAATTCTGTAGGGCTGCACGTTGATAATAAATGGGTTATCGACTTTCCCTGTCTTATTTCTACTAAAACTACACAGTGAGTCTATGGACTGCAGTGATTCCTAGAGCCTGAGGTCTGTGAATCAATGACATACTTGTAATAAAAACAACTGAACCATGCATCCATTAAAGATTCATAATGGAAATTTGTTTTAGATTATATGTGTGTATGCATGTTCCTGCTGTTTAAGGATGAAGTATCCTAACACATGGCTATGTTACAAATCATGTTAAACTAATAGCACATTAAAAATCATTAAGGCAAACAATGCTTTAATTTAAGCCACAATCATCATTGGAGCATGAATAAACAATTTTAAGAAGAAAATTTGGTAAGCTTTCCATCTGGAGCAATCCAAATTTAGAGAATGATCTCTCTCCCATCTTTTTTAACTTCACCTCTTGTTTGTTTGCCAGTGTTGAAATTATCTACTTTACCCTGCTGAATATTAGATAGTATGAACTGAAGACTTTTTGGTAAATCCCATTATAAGATGTGCTTTAATTGAACCATTCTTTGGCTAAAAACTCCTTAAAATATGAATGTGTCTGTATTTCTAACATTCAAGAGGATTAAAATAAAAGTTCACTTTTTTGTTGTTGTTGTTTGTTTTTCAAAACACTGGAAGACCAAGCAACACTAGGGCCCATACTATTGCCACTAGATAGTAAGGCATGAGCAACTGGGGAGGGACCACAACACCCTCATCCCAGGGCAGGGACTAGGGACCCTGCTATCTGCTGGGATCTCCCCAACACCATCTACTTTGTGGTTTAAGTTTTAGTTACATACAGCAATCAATGTCTCTCATACGTTAGGGATAAAGGCCCCAAGCTAGGAGGAAAGAGTGCCAAGTGCTCTCTCTACTTCGATAAACTTTTGCTTTACTATCTCTATTTTTGTCTCTCTGAACTGTAATTCATTATTCCAAAGGAAACTGAGGAAGTTAGTCGCCACTAGTGACATCATCATACCGTAAAAATCACCAATGAGCAATGCCTGCTCTTCCAAAGGGAGCACCCATAATTCATTTAACTCCAGTCTCAATCATTCCCAGGAGTCCCCACCATGGAATCCAAGTACCTGTCACTTTTCAGCACCTAACATTCAGCTGCTTTAATCATTTAGCTTTATTTCCCATAATCTGTTGACCCAGAAGCATTTGTGTTTGTTGAGTTCAGCAACACCTTTATTTCAAAATAAGGAAGGTTCTTTCCCACTGCAATTGGTTCTTAACAAAGTGTGGAGATAAAGGGAAAATCACAGTGAAACAACACTAAGAGAACTTCTGAAGCACAGCCAAGGGGCCTTTATGGAAGCAGAGCTAACACATGATGCCAGCTGCCGCTGAAATCAAATTCCTACCCACGTGCCCCTGAGCAGCGGGAAGGCTTCTCCAGGACCCAGCCTCCTACCCTTAGCTTACAGCTTCTACGTGCGTCCGTCAGGGTAGCTAATCAACCACCTACCACCTACTGGATCTGACAACTTGCAATCCTGAGGTGTTTGCCGCTGCACTCATACCTCATCACGCCTCCCAAGGACAACAAGAAGAAAGACACTGGAAAGTTGGCCAAGAAAGAAAAAGATTCTATAAACAAATCTACAGGAAAGGACAAGAAGAAGTGGCCCAAAGGCAAACTTGGGACAAGCTCAGTAACAATAACCTAGTTATGTTTGACAGAGCTACTTATAACACACTCTGTAAGCTTCTAACTCTGGCTGTGGTGTCTGGAAGATTCACAGGTCCCTGGCCAGAGCAGCCCTTCAGTCGCTCCTAAGTAAAGGAATTTTAAACTGGTGGCTCCAAAGCACAGCGCCCAAGTAACTTCCATCAGAAGTAGCAAGCATGCAGGTGCCCTAGCTGCTGGAGAAAATGCATGAACAAGTACATTTGGAAACATAACACTTTGCTGAATTAAAAACAAACAAAAAAACCGTATTTCACTGAATAGAGGGAGGGGTGCAACTGGCCGAGGAATATTCTCCCGCAGTTACCATCTAAAGGGTCAGTATCATCACACAGGGTCTGGCTTCAGGGGAATTCTGGTCCAGGGCAAGAGGCAACTGCCACCTGCATGTATCCCCAGATTAACCAAGAGGTTAGGGGACACTTTTTCATGGACATTTCCGTTCTGTTTATATATTTTTAAAATAATCTTCCATGGGTCACTTAGCCCCTGTTCTTCATCATGTAACTTCCCATTTTAATGCCTTCCTCCAAACACTGATTCAGAGCCACCTGAACCCGTGTCTCCAGAATTGCCTTTATACTTACAGTTTCTGCGTTTGAGCTCAGCAGCAACAGAAGGGAGAGTTAAGTAAATCACTGTGTTACTCTCTTCAAAGCCCTCATTTTCCTCAGCTCCAAAGTCCTATCCCACTTCAACCAACCCCCGCCCACCAGTAACTCTAGAATTCTGCCCATTGTCCCTTACTCTCTCACTTGCTCATTCTGTTTCATTCACAACGGATCGCACTGCTCTTCCTCAAATACCCATCTGTCTCATGGCCATTTTTACTTCCTGGGCCTTGCTTGGAATGCTCTCTACCAGATGTGCCATTGCTCAAAGATGACTTCGGTGCTATGATCTTCTCCGACTATATTCTTTCTGTTATTTGCGAATTCCAATGTACTGGCAATTCCACTTCCTCTTTCCTGCATTTTTTCTTCATAGCACATGTGGATATATGGCATGCCATGTTTCTAAACTGCACTTTAATTCTTTATTTCCTCTGCTCCCACTAGAACTCCTAATGAGGGCATAATATTTTGGCTCTTGTACATCCCCCTTCCTGCAGCTGGATTCTCAGTATCTAGAACAGTACCCAGAGTAGACGATCAATCAGTACCTACTGAAAAAAGGTAGTGTGAACATAATGCTGACTTTTATTTTCTGAATTCACTTACATGTCATTTGCACTCACAGAGATTTCTGTTACCTTTTAGGTAGAAGTATATAATATGTTAAAATATTTCTACACAAATTGGGGGAAGTTTCTCTTAAGGGGCATTTAATAGAATTTCAAAGCAGGTGAGAGGATCACCTTCTTCATTCTGTGTCACCATCAGAGAATATACCACTTTCATATAACAATTATTTTCAGCTTTAAAGCAATTAGAAACAGCTAACATAGGATGAACTCTGTCCTTCCCGTTTCTACAGTGAGCGAGTTAGGTCTAGGTGAGCTGGACTTTGGCCAATCCTGAACTGTGACTTTATTTCTCCATCCGTCTGCTTGATATGGGCCTACTTCCCAAGATGCACCTGTGTCTCATCAGGAACCAGGCGGAGCTGTCATGACGACTACACAGAAGTTAAATTCCACATAGAGGTGCCACAAAAATCCCAGAATACTTTACTCATGCTAAGACCCCACCATTTGTTAATACCATTTAGGTACCACTTCCAACCTGATAAGAGACAGATAACCAGGAGAGTGGCCCTCTTTTGTCCCTGAGGGATACTAGTACAGTTTCCTCTGCCTCAGAGGAAGTACTCTGGCCCACTCATGATGGGTAATTCTCCATGTGGTGCCGCCAATACTCACAAGTGAATAATGAGTTCACTTCTCTTTAATCCCTACTTGTGCACTACACTATGTTTTGCTTTTCCAAATGCTTATCTCTGTGGGGGCAAGACTCTGGATTAAAGATCAAGTTACCCAGGCTCATATCAAGAGAAAAGCACACATTTCCCTTTGGTACAGAAGTTTACTTTTGTAGTGGTGTCTTCTCTTCTACCAGGAAGGTGATTCTTATTACCTGCAGAGCAAACCTGACTAAACCAAGTTTTATTTATCATACATTGCCTACTACACTCACATGCCTCCAACTACTCCCTGCCACACACACATTTTTCTTGCGTTTCTAATCTCCTCTCTGTACTTTATCACCCTTTGTTAAAATATATTTAAGCTAGTGGATCTAACTCCCTCTTTGGAGTTTTCTTTCTTTTTTTCTGAGAAGGGTCTGTAGGTAAAATATATCTTTTCTCCTGTTAATCTTTCTTTTGTCAGTTTAATTCACAGGTCCCAGCTGCAGAACCTGAGTGGAAAGAAATTCCATTGTCACACACAGAATTTCACGCAGTGTGGCCACTGAAATTAAAGTGTAGGGATGCTGTAAGTTGAAAACTGTGCTACTTAGAAATTGTTTTCCACAAGCACATGGATAAGGAGGTGGGAGAAAATATAAATACAAAAAGAAACAAACACCTAAATTAGGAGAGAAAAATTTCACAAGCACATGGGATCCAATATTTGAAATAGAAAGGCCCAGTTCTAATTTCGGTTAATATCTGTCACTAATATGGCTTTTAGATTCTCAGTAAAGAGCTATCATTCCAAATTGAAGAAGGATAAAAGTGTTTCTTAATAATCTTGTGAATTAATGAGGATTACAATGCACTCCTAAAACAAAGATTGATAGAACAGACAATGAATTTTTTCCTTTTAACAGCTTTCACTCAAAAACCTTCTCCAATGTCCTCCATCACATAGACACTGTTCTAGTACCAATTTAAAAAGAATTTCACATAACATTGATATGTAAATTCTGATTGCTTCAGCTCAAATACTCTTCATTTGCATAAGCTAATTTAAAAATGGGCTGTTAACTCTGCTGTGTGCTTGAGAACTTGAAAACCTAAAGATGTCAATTGTAGGAGTTAATGGAGAAGTTTAGAGAATTTGGAGCAAGTCTACAAAACATCCTGTTGCCTAGCCACTGATTAACTAAACACTTCCACTGGGCAAGACATTTAGAACAATAGGCAAAGCACCAGAAAGAAAAATGCACAATGAATCAGAATAACTGACACTGAACTTCCTCAAATCTTCCATTTGAGGTTAATATTTAAATAATTATCCCTATTATATTGTGAGATCAATCCATATGGGAAAATTAAAGTTGAAAAGTGGTTCAAAACTACACATCTAATGGGCTGAGTACTGACTGGGGGAGACTATTTTAATGCTAAATCATTTACTCTGGTCTTCTTTAGTGTCCTGGAAAACACTGTGCATTTGTGGGAGAGAAATATTTGTATCTGTGGGGCCTGCTCTCTGGCACAGAGGATAAAGCACTGCCTGCAGCGCCAGCACCCCATATGGGCACTGGTTCAAGACCCAGCTCTTCCACTTCCAATCCAGCTCCCTGTTAATGTGCCTGGGAAGGAAGCAGAGAAAGGCCCAAGTGCTTGGGCCCCTGCACCAAGCATGTGGGAGATCTGGATGGAGCTCCTGGCCCAGCCCTGGCCATTGTGTGAGGAGTCCGAGAGGTTTACAGGCAGTCAGGTTGGCCCCTGTGGAAACTGAGGGCATAAAATTCTTGGTTCTCCCAAAAGTTATCTTCAGCAAGGGCAAAAGTGCCTGCCTTACTCCTGGGGAGCTTCCAATTTTACCATGAGAATAGCAAGGGAGTGGGATTCCATCTTCCTGGGATCATAGTTTACTTTTAAAACAAGTTACCTATCCCAGTCAGTAATGAGTTACCTGAAGTACATATTACAAAGTAAGTAAAAAGCAATCTGTAATAATCCCTAAGTTAATGTTATAGTGAAACAGCCTGATGCTATGATAGGTACTGAATAAAAACCGACTGAATGACTAACCAGTGATGCATATGAGCCTGTTGCTGTCACTATGCCTATACTTTGTATTTGTTGAATCTCTTTCAATGATAATTACTTATTCCATACATGTAATCAAGATATATCTTAAATACTTAAAGCTGTCTTCAAACTGTTAAGACAAAAGTAATCCATTTAACAAAAAGCTGTGGTTTCATTTCTCCCTTAGTAGAATGGTAACCTTCACATTGCAGGCAAAGTTTTCAGCATGTAATATGATTAATTTTAAGGTAAGATACACACAAATGTAATCGTATAATACACGTACAGATGTTGCTGGATTTACAATGGGGTAACTTTCTGAAAAACACATATGAGTTGAAAATATCATTAGTACAAAGTGCATTTAATACACTGAACCTACCAACATCACAACTCAGCGACAAAGCAAGCTGTAGAGTGCAGGCTGCTCCTGACACTGAACCCCTAAGCAGTGCCTGGAATGTAGACACCAGATAGCATCAGGTCCCAATCTGCTAGCTTGCCTTTCTTAGCTTAATTGCCCTTGCCCTACCTTTGGATAGCATTAAAATTAACTCCCTGATTAAGGGTATGGGATACAGAAGGCCTTACAAGATTCCAGCCACCAAACTCATGAAGTCATTTGCTCTGCCAAAAGATGGCACCTTGATGGCCCATACTGTCTCAATGGGTTTTGTTTAAGGGAATTCCAGGGCAGAAAATGGCTACCACCTGCAGGTAGCCCCAGACAGACTGAAGCCCACTTGGCTGTCATAAAATGCCCCCAAAGAGCCAAAGGAAGGCCACAAGCACCACTGACCAACCAGGAACTTGGACATGAGTTGGACATGCACATCCAGCCCCAACTTCAATCTATAAGAGCCTTCACCTCTAACCCCTCATGGAGCCAGGGATTTAATCTGCCCAGCCCCAAGCTCTGCACCCTGCACTGAAGACCTGTTTTCTTCCACCATCCCACACAGTGATGGCTTCTGGCACACTGAAACAGCAAACCCGCTTTGGGGGATTCTGCAGAAACTCCTCCAAGCAGTTTTGGGGTTGTTCTCTATCACTGCCCTTTGTGATCCTGTGGCTGACTGGGAGCTGTAGCTACTGCCATTACTCAGGATGCCTGGACAGCATCACACAGCTTAAAAGGATCAAAACTCAAAGTACAGTTGCTACTGAATGTACACTGCCGTTGCACCATCACAAAGGCGGAAAATAGTAAGCTGAACTATCCGCTGAAAGATGGGGACAGTCTATACTGATAATATTAAAAGATTATTTAAAGTATATATAAAACTCCATATATGAAATATACGTATCTTATAATTCCATCTTCAAAATATTAGAATCTACATTCTTTCTATGACTGCCAATGTAGGTTTTGAACTTACACATCTGAAGGTTTTATTTATACCTCATCACTGTCTCTGTGTGAGATGAACAACACAGTATAAATTAGGCAATGTGTAATCCATGTGTATTACCTTATAATTAGGGATTAACCCAAAGGGTGAGAAAAGATCTCGTGTATCTTAGCAAAAAGTTACATAGAACTCTCTATATAATGAGTCTTATATAAATGTAATTTCATCTTATATAAATGCCAACAGTGCCTCATATGAATAAAATGTCATGTTTCTAAGTTATTCATAACTTTTTAAATAAATATTTTCAACTCTAGCTGAAATAATGAATTCTGATTCACTATAACCTTTGATATATGCCATTTCTTTTAAATAAAAATCACTAAGCATTTGATAATACCTGCTAAGCAGGACTGTAAATAATTTTTAGGAGTCTAAAGAATTACTGTATAGTTACAATTGTCTCAAAGCCGGGTGCTAAAGAAACGGCCTCAGAAAATTTAATCTACTCTAAAAGAAATATGCACAGTCACCCTCGAATCGAGCATTCAGCCACAGTCTACTAACAGTTGAGCTGATGTACGGAAAGACAATACAGTCACAAAGTGATTAATATCACTGATGTGAAAATTTACAAATGTCTAATCACACACACAAAGTGACAGTAGAGAACTACAAGGCCCTGTGACCAGCTCAACTTATAATGCAAACTGTGAGATATTTAGGAATCACCTGGATTTATAGAGCCATTATTTAGCAGGGTAACTACTCAGTTGGCCAGCTCCCTAGATTAATGACCCATAAATTAATAAATGTATCATGACTCTAAAACTAAGCCTTAGCCAACTTCTCAAAATCAATTAGCCTCACAAAAAGGATACTTCTGGAATCCTTCCTTTGTTACCCTTTCACTGCTTCTATCAATATCATTGATTCACTGCTTCCCATACAAATATATCTTAAAAAATTCTAAAATGAATTAAGAAAGATTATAGGATAGGGAAGTAATCTTCACTCTCAAGATATTTTATTGTCGTACACACGAAAAGTGTGCATGAATATCTAATTTACTGTAAGAAGGCAGGCATAATACTTTCTGAGAAAGTATAAAAATTCAAAATTCTATTCCTACAAGAAGTAAACTGTTTTAATCAGGAGGATTCTGTCATTATTAACAGTATTGGGTTTTAAAACACCACTAGGCACAGAAACCATGAAAGAAGAAATAATGATCTAGTTCCATGAACCTATTTACCTTCTCAATTTCAAAGGAGGCTAGCTCAAAGTAATGTTATTCAAATAAAAAAATTTACAAATATAAACAAAGCATATAAATAAAAAAGCACAATTCCATATAATGAATTTCTTCCACAGAAGAAACTTACTAGATTAATCTTGAATATTAGGATAGAATAAACCTTTAAATGGTATAATTTATGATACCTCTGTATTTTGGTAAATGGTTTTATATCTTTCTATGCCATTGTAACATGGTGAAAATTCTACTTACAAATTACTGTTCTCAAATCAAAAAATGTTAGTGTTAACACTTGTTATATTTAAGTGTTTTAAATTAAATGTCAAAAAATCAAGGTGAAATCTTTAGTTTTGAAATCTTCCTTCATTTTAGAGAAGTGTGTGTGTGTGTGTGTGTGTGTGTGTGTAAGAGAGACAGAGAGAGAAGGAGGGAAGGAGGGAGGGAGGGAGGAAGGGAGGGAGGGAGGGCGGACAGGCAAGCGCCCATGTGCTGGATCATACTTCAGTGGGCAGGAATGGGCCAGGCCCAGGCCAAAGGCAGGAGACAGTAATCAATGCAAGTCTCCCATGTGGGTGGCAGAAATCCAATTACTTGGACCATCACTGCTGCCCTAGGGTCCATTACAAGGAGTCTGGAGACAGCAGATACAGCCAAGCATCAAACCCAGACAGTCCAATATGGGTCATGCTTTCCAACTGGCAGGCAAATGCCCACACCAAGACTACAGTCTGTAAATACAGAACTTTAACATCAATAAGGAGGGAGGAGAGGATGGGGAGAGAGAGAGAGAGAAAGTGAAAGAAAGAGA